>NC_139011.1:0-500000 GCF_964374135.1 Grampus griseus | reverse complement strand
GGACCGCCTGTCCAGGGACCCCGTCGCTCCCGCTCTCATGGCTCCCAGCGGCTTTTCCACTGTGCTGAGAACCCGCGCCCAGCCTTGATGCCGACCCTCTCCGGTGCTCGAGGTCTCCCCACAAGCCCTGGAGAATTCTGCCTCCCGCAGACCTCTAGCACCTCCCTTTCATCTCCCAGCTCTCCCACTACTCACTAGATTTGACCACCTTCAGCTCCAGCCCTATCTCCCTCCATCCACTCTGCTTCTGCCCCCACTCCCTTCAGTCATCCTGCAGCCTTGGGTCCTACCTTGTTCCGCATTGCCCTCTTCCCCCAGGCCCTAATCCTTTATGGGGGCCTTCCTCAGCCCCAGGACAGACGACCAGGAAGATGCTGCATTGGAGACAGTGCCAGGGCGTCCACCAGGGGACACCTTCACAGGGACAAACTGCAGGCAGGCAGCATTATTCATGCCGGTAACTGCAGCTGTTCTCAAGGCATGAGATGGGTCTCACAACCTCAAAGTCACAAATGCACACCCCACACAATACAGGCTCTGGCTTCTTCAGGGTTACACTCAGCCTCTCAGACACTGTCAATCCTGGAGTCCCCTCAGGGTGGGCTGCATGCTGACCCAGGCCTGTGCCACCTACTCGTGCAGGGTCAGACATGCAGCCACCCAGACACTCTCAGCTAGGGTCACCAGTCACATGGGCGCAAAGCAGCCTCAGAGTCACATGGTCCCATGTAGTGGCACACAGGCAGGCACACACTCATACAGGGTCACACACAAGCGCACACAGTCACATGGCCACACGCAGTCACATGGGCACACACAGGCTCGCACACAGGCTTATGCTTCTTCAGGTCACACTTGTTTTACCACCCTAGCTGCTGGCACTCTCAGACCCCTTGCCTGCGTGCTAACAGTTGTCCTTGAATTTAGACGCCCTTACACAAAGAGCCTCCCCCTGCCTCCAGCACTTTGGACTTCCCGGCCCACAGCCCACCTGCCCACACCCTTCTCCCTGACCCTGGATTCAGGGAAGAAGACACTGCTGCTGCCTCGGCTGGGACCTTTGCCCTGACAGGTGGGCCGCCCCCACTGGACCACATGGCTACTCCCTGGAGCTCATAGCACTTCCCTGATGGCCCTAGCAGGGGGTCCTGGAGGTGTAGCCAAAGAAGAGGAGAGGGCTCCGAAGCAGGCTCAGCTTCCTGAGTGTGGGTTTGCATGCATCGCTAAGTCCTGTCATGTCAGCAGGTGTCCATGCTGTGTCGGTCAGGGTGTGGGTCAGTGTGTACCTTCAGGTACCTCCTGTTCCTGCCCCCTGTTCCCCACAGTCTCTCCTGCATTGACACTCTCGCTGCCCAGCCTTGGCTCCGTTCTGGCCTACCTCTGCCTTCCCCTCTCCCTACCCCCCATCTCCCTCCCCTCCAAGCCCCACTCCAGCCACTGCCTCCTGCTGGTTCTGGTTCCCTCGGGTCTATTTCCTGGGGCCCCTGCTCCCTCCAGCCCCACACTCTGGCCCTCTACCCCTTCCGGCCCTGCCCTGGGCCCCTCGCCGCCCCCAGCCTCATCCCAGCTCACACCTTTCTCCTGCAGTCGCTCGCCGAGGTCGCTTCGGGCGCGCCCGTAGGAGCTCTCGAGGTCTGCCGAGGAGAACGTGTCAAGTTTGACCTTCTTGACCAGGAAGGATCTGGGCATGATTCCTGCGGGGCTCCGGCGCTGTGGGCCTGCGGAGCCGGGACGCGGGGGGGCTGCGGCCGCGGCGGGGCCCCGTCACCATCCGAGGGGCGGCGGAAGCAGCACGGGTCCCCACTCTGGCCTTTGGGTGCTGCCGCGCGAGTGCCGTCCTCTCTTCTGCCTGCCTGTCCTGCGTTTCCTCCTCTGCTCCTCGGGATCCCTTTTCTTCTCCTTCCTTCCTTCTCTTCTCTTCTTCTATTCTCTTCTCTCTTCTCCTCTTCTCTCTTCTCTTCCTTCCTTCCTTCCTTTCCTCCTCTGGTCCCGGCTCCCCAGCCCGCAGTGCCGCCCCTGGACAGGCGGGGGAGGAGGCTGGGAGGGCGGGGAGGGGGGGAGCGGCTCCGTCCCGGGCCCGGAGGCTGCGAGTGGGTGCAGGGCTGGCCCGGCTCCGCGGCCCCCTTCCCCTCCCCCCCGCCACCGCGGCGGAGCCTCAGTCAGCGACCCCCCATGCCCCCAGAGGTGGCGGCGCCGGGCCCGGAGAACGGGGCGGCGGCGGGAGTGCCGGCAGCTTCAGCACCGCGGCCAGCGCCGGCCCGGCCAGCACCTCGGCCAGCGACCGGGCGGGTAAAGCCGGCGCGAGCTGCGAGGGGCGGGCCGCGGGGGCTCGGCCGCCGGGCGGGGGTCCTCGGAAGGGGGTCTCTGGGAGGCTTGCTTTATTGTTCTGCAGCCGGAGCGAGCGGCGGCGGCGGCGGCGGGCGGCGGGCGGCGGGCGGCGGGCGGGGGTCCTCGGGGGGAGGGGTGCGCTGGGAGGGCGGGCCGAGGGAAGGTGGGAGGGAGGGACGGGGGCTCCGGGGGCGGGGCTCGGCCCTCCGACAGCTCCTGGGCCCGGCCTCCTGCACCCGCGGCCGCCTCTGCCTGCGGCCCGGCCCAGCCTCCGGCTTTTAAAGCCCAGGAGCTGAGGGAGGGGGTGGGAGGAGTGGGGGAGAGGACGGCGGAAATGGCTGCGCTGGGCCGGGCCCCCGCCAGGATCTCCTGGGAGGGGTCTTGGGGATGCCGCGGCCCGGCTTGTGTGGAGTTCCCCCGAGAGACTCCAGGAACGGAGGCCCAGCTGTCCGCGGCATTGTGGGGCGTGGGGGGAGAGGTGGAAACAGGCCTGGGACCCACGAGCCCGGACTTGGGATCTTTGGGGGAGGAACGCAGGGCGGACCCCAGAATGGTCCGGCCAGTCTAACTCTCGGGTGTGGAGGCGAAGGATCTGCGGGGGCAGGTGGGGGAGGCGGGAGGCGAAGGAGCGAATGCTGAGGCAGCGAAAGTGCAGTGTGGAAGTGCTGCGCTCGCCCTGTGCCGCAGTGGCTCCCTGCCACTCGGTCACCCGGGCTGACCCCGCGCCCGCTGGAGAGGCCTCCTCCACCCCCGCCTTCCTCCCAAGGGCCGGAGGTCGAGCGCAGCGGCGACGCACCGAGCGGGATGTGAAGGGGGAGAGGGGCTGCTTTGCCCTTGCTCCAGAAATTCGGTTTCACTGGTGGTTTTCCGCCCTCCCGCGCGCCTGCAGCTCCTCCACGCGGCCCCGCAACCAGGCGGATAACGCTTCCCCCGGCCGCCCGCCCCGAGTTTGCAGCCCCCATGACGTCAGGCCCAGCAGCCAATGGCTGGCGCGGGGGTGCGGGGAGTTCCGGGCCGCACAATGGCCGCGCGCGAGGACATATGTCCCCAATTAGGGCCCGGCGCCGCCATTGTCCCCTCACCCTCCCCCGCCCGGAGGTTCGGGTCTCCACGCTCCGAGCGCTCCCCAACGCAGCCCTCCGTCCCTGAGGACCAAGGTTGCAGGGGTGGCTCCGGGAGTATCCGGGCGCGTCCGAGCCGGGAGCGCGTGCGCACCCGGCGCAGAGAGCGGTGACCTTGTGCGGGGCGGCACGGCGGTCCCGCGGACACCTGCCGGGAGCGCGCGGCGGGAGGGCCGCACCGGGGGCGCGCGTTCGGGGGCGTGCCGGGCGCGCTGAGCTCAGCGCCCCGCCGCCTGCCCGGCTCTCCGGTTCCTCCCGCATCTCAGCCCAGGAGCCGAGTGAGCGTGGCTGTGAGCGAGCCAGCCCGGCGCGGGGGCGCGGCGGAGACCACAGGCCCGCTTTGTGGCGGCGGTCCAGGCCGCGGCAGTGGCGGGATATTCATCTTGCGTGGCAGTTGCTCCCAAGGGGCGGGGGCGGGGCGCGGCTGGCCCCTTATCGCAGAGCCGCAGCCGGCGGGCCCCGCAGTGGGGGCGGGGACGGGGATCCCCCTCGGCCGAGCCTCTCGTCCCTGCCCCCTCCCAGGGGGGCCAGGCAGAGGCGCAGCCGGAGGCACGGGCCCAATTAGCATTTTGATTGCGGGACTGGGGGGCCCATCTGGACCGAGGCCTAATTACCGGGCTAACCCTCGGGGCGCCAGCGGGACGGGCCAGGCGCACTCCCTTCACCCTGGGTTCCCCGCCTCCCGAACAGTCCGCCCCAGTACTGCTCTCGGACCACGTCCCTGTCCCCCTCCGTTTTCCCAGTGGCCCTGTCGCTCTGTCCGTGTACTTTTGCTCCTCCACCCCTTCCCTCATTCTTCCACTCCCCTACCCTGTCCTTTGTCCCTCCCTCTGCACCTGTTTCCTCAGTCCCATTCCTCCATCGCCCTTCGCTTTTCCCTCATTTCTGTTCCTTCATCCAGCTTCTCGATTCTTCCATTCCTGGCTCGCTGTCCCAGACCCTGCCTGTCTGTCAATTTCCCCGTCCCCGAGGCTCCCAACCCTCTTGACCGACCGGGCGTCAGAGCACCGACACATGTGTCCTACGGCCCGGGCGCTCCCAAGGGGATCATTTAGGCCGCCCTCGCGCTCGCACTCGTTCGGGGTAGAGCCTGCAGCCCCTCGGGGCGCCCAGCGGGGAGGGGCAGCTGGGCCTAGGCCTTGGCCATCAGTCCGAAAAGGCCAGGTTGTGGAGCACACATGCGGCTCGGAAGCAATTACTTAGTCCTCTCCACCCCACCTCCTTTCAAGCACCCTGAGGTCGAGGTCACTGTGTTGCAGGAAGGGGGACCCCTCCCAGGGCCTGAGAGCGGGCTCTTGTCTAATACTCAGAAATGAACTGTCCGAGGAGACACATGTGCTGACAGAGCAAGAGACTTTATTGGGAAGGGGCGCCCAGGCGGAGAGGAGGAGGGTAACGGACCCCAGGAGGACTGCTCTGCCGCGTGGCTCGCAGTCTTGGGCTTTATGGTGATGGGGTTACTTTCTGGGTTGTTTCTGGCCGATCATTCTGACTCGGGGAACTTTCTGGTGGCACATGCAACCGCTCAGCCAGGATGGGTTCCAGCGAGGAGGATTCTGGCGTCTCCTCTCTCCTTTTGACTTTTCCTGTATTCTTCCGGTTGGTGGTGGCTTGTTAGTTCCGTGTTCCTTACCCGGATCTCCTGTCGTAAAATAACTCATGCAAATTGTTACTGTCTTTGCCTGGCCAGGGCAGGCGGTTTCAGTCAGTGTTTCCCCTAACAACTCCCCCTTGAGAGACTTCGTACTGAAGATACTTCTTGGGAATTGGGGCAGAGGTCTCTTTCTTCTGTAACTACTTCCTGCTGAGAGGGGGCGTAGTGTTGCCTCATAGAGTAAAAGTCTGTCTCCACCTGATCAAAGTTTGGGGTGCGGGCTGCAGGGTGTGTGACTTTCAGCAATACAAGGACTTGTCTGAAATCACACCCATAGTGTCACCAGTTATTTCCTTGGATGTCTGAACCATAGCTACTCCATTTTGACTTTTTTTTTTAAATCCATTTTGACTTTTAATTGTAATTTTCTTCATAGCCAAAGCAGATGTCACCATTAATGATGTTAGTGTTTCTCTAGGTATGAGAAGATGCAAGAGTTTGGACTCATAAAATCTTCTCCTGAAAATATCTCACTATCTGAAGGCCTGTCCTGCCAGGTTTTCTCAGAGCACAGAGTGCCTCATTCCTGATCTCCACCCTGAATTTCTTTCAGGGGGTGTTGAAGCTCAGTGGCTGTAGTGGCCATTGACTTAATCCTTGCAGAGGCAGACGGCAATTTTCAGTTGGCAGATCCCCTTCAGGGTCGTAAATTTCAGCATGGTTTGGGGGGCATTTCATGACCATTTCATCCCACTGTGCTAGGAATGCGTATTCCCAGGTCAGGTGAAGATTTCACTGACAGGCCACTCAGTGTGCCGCTATTATTGGACTAGGCCTTACGAGTAGCCCAAAAGCCTCCGGACTACCTGTCTAGTCTAGTCTCTTATGGTGCAGGACAATATTCCCGCTTGCTGCTTCTTCCCATATCCAGACTTGCACTATTGCCGTCGTTGATCTTATGTGGAACTATATATTATCATTCTGTCAGAGGCTCAGTCACACATTTGGTAATGCAAGAAACAACAATTTTGTAAAACAGGCAATATAAACAAATTATATAGCTAGCAGATTAGTAAGCTCATAAGCAAGAATATAAGTCAAGAACTTCCATTAGGTGCAGCCCAGCATATCCCGGTTCGTCTGACTTAGTCTGTTCTGTACCAATCCTTATCTTTAAGGGAAGTTATATACTGGCGTTGTCCATAAGGCCCCAGGCCAGTTTCCTAGTGTTACTAGACTGATTATCCTTAGTATGATTTAAGTGTTCCCAACATAGAGGAGCCTCTAACTTAACTTACCACAGCCTGGTGTTAACTACATAAATCCAGCCCATGATTGCGGGAGGTCTCATTCCTTGGTGGAAACTCTGCTTGTTGCTCTGAATGAGCTTGAGTAACAGAAGAAAACTCGTGTTTATGGCCAGGATCAGAGCAGGCATTATTAATTGGCCAGGTGAAGGGATTCTACCTAGTAATATCAATAGTTACCTGAACGTGACTATAATTTTTCTTTTAAAGTAAATTTCCAGGTTTCCCTGGTGGCGCAGTGGTTAAGAATCCGCCTGCCAGTTCAGGGGACATGGGTTCGAGCCCTGGTCTGGGAAGATCCCACATGCCGTAGAGCGAATAAGCCCATGCGCCACAACTACTGAGCTACTGAGCCTGCACTCTAGAGCCCGCAGGCCACAACTGCTGAGCCCCTGTGCCACAACTACTGAAGCGCACGCACCTAGAGCCTGTGCTCTGCAACAAGAGAAGCCACTGCAATGAAAAGCCTGTGCACCGCAACAAAGAGTAGCCCCTGCTCACCACCACCAGAGAAAAGCCTGCACACAGCAACGGAGACCCAATGCAGCCAAAAATAAAAATAAATAAAAATAAAATAAAATAAATTTTTAAAAATTAAAAAAATAATAAATTAAATTTATTTATTTATTTAAAAAATGTTTTAAAAATAAATTTCCTCAGGGCCAACCAATGGGCCTTGGAGTGGAGAAATTCACCAAGGTAACCCAGAAGTACTAGACACAGGTAATTGGTCACAAACCCAACAATTGGACTGATTTTTAAAACTAGCATAGGATCGTGCCCATGATAGGAGAACATTTGATTCATATGCAAGAAGTCAGGAAAACATTAGAAATGATTGTATGAGTCAGGTCGAGGATCTTGGGCAATCTGTCTACTTCTGATGTTGTCGTCTTCTTGTCCTAGTGTGAGTGTAGTTTCTCCTCTGAGCATTGTTTTCAGGTGAGTTTTTTTTTTCTTTTTTAAATTTATTTATTTATTTCCTTTTACCGCATTGGGTCTCCATTGCTGCACGCGGGCTTTCTCTAGTTGTGGCGGCCAGGGGCTACCCTTTGTTGCGGCGCGTGGGCTTCTCATTGCCGTGGCTTCTCTTTGTTGCAGAGCACGGGCTCTAGGCGCACGGGCTTCAGCAGCTGTGACACGCGGGCTCAGTACTTGTGGCTCGTGAGCTTAGTTGCTCCGCGGCATGTGGGATCTTCCTGCACCAGGGCTCGAACCCGTGTCCCTTGCATTGGCAGGCGGATTCTCAACCAGTGCGCCACCAGGAAAGCCCCTTAAGGTGGGTTTGAGGTCAGCCGTCCTCTCTATAGGCCAGTCCAGTGCAGGGACCCTTTATGAGTGGAAATTAATCCGAGTCAATTCCCTTCAGTTTCACTGTGCATGAGCTAGTTAAGAGTACCTGATAAGCGTCCTTCCGTCCAGGTTGGAGATAGTTTTTTAAATTATGTCTTTTCCGGTATGCATAATCCCCCAGTTGCAGGTTGTGGTGCATCTGATCTTCATCCAAAGATAGATTACTGAGATATGCTTCAGAAACAAACTTAGAGTGTCCTTCAATTAAATTTTACATTAATATAACATAACAGCAAAGAACTATCTGGGAGGTGAGTCTTAGTAAATACAGATCTCCATTAACAAAAGTGAGATTTAACATTCATTGAAACATAATCTTTTTCTCTCTAAAATTACCCTCTTTTCTACCAAATGTAACCAAATTAAGACTAATTTGTTTGCAGAATAAGTCTGGTCTCAGTACTTGGCCTGATGACTTATATAACTGTAACTGATCATATAGACTTGCTGAAATTTTTATAAGGAGTCTCAGACTGGACTTTTAAAAGACCTCTCAGGGCTAGGAAAGTCATGCCAAGGGCTTATCACAGATTTTTGCCTAACAAATACAGGTGAATTCCTCCCTTTTCGAGGTCTCCAAAATACCTTGGGATTTCTGTACCTGCTAGTGAGGTAGCCTTCCTAATTTATCTGACAAAGCTGCTGGGAACCTAAGAGTTTCCAGTCTCTGGAGGGAGCAGATAGAAAAAGATAATGTTTCAATTCTGCTTACAAGAGTATAATTTACCAAATTTCTGTAAGTCAATGAGTTTGAGGGGAAAGTTTCTGTATACCTGGAAAACACAGATTTAAACCAGTAATTTTTCAGATAGAAACCATAAAAATTATAACCGTATTCACCAGTTCACTCAGTCCTATGTAACTAACCCTTTTTGTTAACAACTTTATGAAGCCATCAGGTTTTTCATTAGAATTCTTCAGTTTGTTACCCAGTTCAGCATTATGGTCTGAAAGTCAGAAACCTGTATTTATCCAAAAGTCCTTTCTATAAATCTTGAAGAGGAAGCATTTCTGCAAAGGCATTCGAGTGAAACCATAACTGTCTATAATGACAAAAGACTTAAGAAGGCACGTTTAAATCTGATTACAATACAATTGACAAAGAAACTTGATTACTGCTGTGACATACAACACTTTAAGATAATAACTAGCATTATGACTGATAACATTTTACCAGGACATGTCAGAATTTTAGGAACTGCCTATAATGTCTAGGATATCTATATTAGTAACATTTACCATACAATATAACCTAAGAAGATTTATTACTCATTTGACAATACTTCCCATGTAACTTAACATACCAGATGAACTTAGTTTAATATTTTCCTTTGGGATGTTTCAAGGGCCCTTTGAAGCATCCCAAAGTTAGCTAGAGGTAAAAAAAGGACTTCATTAGAATTTGATTTAGGAAGTTTTGTCAAAAAAAATTAAAAAGGGTTTAGAACACTCAGTCACGAAGGATGAAAGGTCACTGTGAAACAATAGTTATTCACTTAGCCAAAGTAACAATAAAGACTTCAAAGGCAAATACAGAACAGATCACTTAAAAGGTAAAGAAACTTGAAATCTGTTATCAAACGCAGTTCAACATTTTAAGAAATCTTGTCCTCTTAAGAGAGAGAAAAGCCAAATTCAAGTTTTGCTCCCACTTACATTTCAAATTCTTTTACTTGGGCTTCCCTGGTGGCGCAGTGGTTGGGAGTCCGCCTGCCGATGCGGGGGCTGCGGGTTCGTGCCCCGGTCCGGGAGGATCCCGCGTGCCGCGGAGCGGCTGGGCCCGTGAGCCATGGCCGCTGAGCCTGCGCGTCCGGAGCCTGTGCTCTGCAACGGGAGAGGCCACAACAGTGAGAGGCCCACGTACCACAAAAAAACAAAACAAAAAAAACACACACACAGGCCCGGCCATCCTAATCAGACACTCCCTTAAATACAAGATTGAAGACTCTCAGAAAACCTCCTATGGAGACACAGAACTTCAGATCCGAGTACTAACAGAGTAAATAGAAATATCTCAGGTCTTCAAAGATTTCAAAGGGAGGAGAGGAGGCCAGGTTAAAAGATGAGGGGAAGGAAGGGGGACAAAAGGGGTGGCCTTACAGACGTCTCCGGCCACCTGCAGACGTCCAACCATTACGGGACTTTTCCCTGGGCTTCCAGGAAGGGAGGACGGGAACTTGGCCCTACCAGAAACCAGAGACCAGACCACACCCGAGCCAGAATTCGAGTTCTCTGCTCACTGGAGGTGATCAGACTCCGACCATCAGATCAGGCTGCGGCCCTTCAACCAGACTCCCGCGTCCAGGACCAGGACAGAAGAAAAAAGGGTAGGATAGGAGGGGTTGAAAGAGGAAAGAGAGCGGGTACGGAAGAGGTCAATAAAGTCTGTTGCTCCTTACCCGGTCGGAGCACTCTGGCCAGTCGTCCGCCTCAGGAGGAGACCAGGAACAAAAGGGTCCCAGTTGCGGCCGCTGGGTCTGGTCCATCTGCGGTCGAGCTGGTCCCCGAGTACCCCGAGTGGTCAGGATGTCAGTCGTAGCAAAGAAGGGAACCCACCAGAGTTGCCATTTGTTGCAGGAAGGGGGACCCCTCCCAGGGCCTGAGAGCGGGCTCCTGTCTAACACTCAGAAATGAACTGTCCGAGGAGACACACGTGCTGACAGAGCAAGCGACTTTATTGGGAAGGGGCGCCCAGGCGGAGAGGAGGAGGGTAAGGGACCCCAGGAGGACTGCCCTGCTGCGTGGCTCGCAGTCTTGGGCTTTATGGTGATGGGGTTACTTTCTGGGTCGTTTCTGGCCGATCATTCTGACTCAGGGAACTTTCTGGTGGCACATGCAACCGCTCAGCCAGGATGGGTTCCAGCGAGGAGGATTCTGGGAGGTTGGTAGGACACGTGGACTGGTGTCTCCTTTTGACCTTTCCTGTATTCTTCCGGTTAGTGGTGGCTTGTTAGTTCCATGTTCCTTACCAGGATCTCCTGTCGTAAAATAACTCATGCAAACTGTTATTGTCTTTGCCTGGCCAGGGCAGGCGGTTTCAGTCAGTGTTTCCCCTAACAACTGTGCCCCATGGTGGGGTCCAGCTAGGAGAGGCTGGGAAAGGACAGCTGGAGGTACTAACCCCTTTGGGAAGTTTCAGCCCCCTTGCACCGGAGGCCACCTTGAGTCTCTCCCGCCGAGAGCTGAGGTATAGGGGGCTTTGTTGCAGGAGAGGGGCGTGGGTCCCAAGGCAAGGCCACTTTGGCCTCCGGCGGAGCCAGTGGGTTGCGGGGCACTGTGGCACTCGAGGCCCACGCAGGGACCATACCCCGAGGAGCCTCCTGGCCTCAGGGTCTCTGTCCACCAGCCCCACCCTGCCCAGGTTCACACTGCAACAGCTGGGCCCAGCCCCTTATCCATGTCAAATGGGAAGGATCTGGTGTTGGTTCTATGTTCTGCCACCTTCCTCTGCTTCTGTGTGTGCCACTTCCAGGCCTGGCAGGTCGCATGTTACTGAAGAGCCAGACTTTAAGCGGGGACCCCCAGTGCTGTATCCCCAGCACCGTGCCCCCAGCAGAGCCAGGAGCCCTGTGTGTGCCCACCCCTGGGCCCGTGGTCACCGTCTCACCCCCTCTGCCCTACTCTCTGCCCCAGTGGGCGTATCTGGAACCAGTTCTGCCTTCACCCCCCTAACCTATATTGAACATCAATCTGTGCTCTGAAGCAGGGGCAGCAGACACTGATCTCTGTGCTCCTAGAGCCCACAGTCCAGCCCAGGAAACAGAGGCGAACCAGTGAAAGCTTGGACGATGAGAGCAGGCACGGGAAAGACTGGGAGGAGACAAGCAGTGGAGGGCTACTGAGACCGAACAGTACTGGGGGAAACAACCCGTGCAAAGGTCCTGAGGCCACAGTGGGAGGAGTGTGGGCAGAAACCCTAGGCCAGAGAAGGGCAGGTGCATGAGGGAGAGCAGTAACAAGTTGAAGAAGGAGAGGAAGGGGGCAGAGACTAAGCCTGTGAGGTGGTTATGGGCTTTGGCCTCTATTCCAGAGGCGATGGGATTCTGTGTCTTTCAGGAACAGCAGGGAGGCCAGTGAGGGTAAGCAGAGGGGTCGAGTTTATCCAGGTGAGCTACTGAGAGAGGCATGTGAATCAAGGGGCGTGCAAAGGAGGGGTGGCAGTGATTGTGGAATCTAAACCAGATGAGAAGAGGGTGACGACACGTCATCCTGGGGTTCTGGGGCGCTGGAGGCAGCAGTGAGCTGGGAGGGGTGATGGGCAGGGAACCGGGTGTTGAACCGAGATGCCGGGGTGGGGTTGGGGGGTTACTGGAGGTGACAGGGTCCAGGGCGTCGTTGAGGCAGAGGATGAGGTCACTGGCAGGAAGAAGAGGTCAACACCGAGGGGCAGGGAGCTGAAGGGTGGCGCACGGGAGTTCAGGCCTGATGCAGCGGTGCGGCGACGCCTCGGCAAGGGCTGGGGTGGGGGGTGGGTGCGGCCGACGGGCGATGGACGCGTCAGCCAGGACTCTTGGGGGGAGCAGGGGGAAGGGGCTGCAGGCTGCAGCAGGGAGAGGGGTCGTGGCACTTCCAGGCCTGGGGGTGAGGCGGGGAGAGGAAAAAGCAGCCCCGGAGAAGGCTGGCGGGAAGGGAGCAGGGAGGAGGGGCCGCGGTCAGGGGAGAGCAAGGGCTGAGTGATGGGGCTGAGGGCGTGGGGGGATGCTGGAGCCTGGCCCCGGGGGAGGGTGTCAGGACTGGGGGGCTTTACTCCTAAACAAGTGATGTGTGCTGGGAGGGGCTCATTGGAACAAGGGCTTGAGGCGGACCTGCTGGGGTGGGAGGTCTGAGCCGCAGCAGGAAGGCCAGACCACGAGGCAACTGAAACCGGCTACCTGAAAAAGACCAGGAAAAACAAAGGGTGAACATCAAGGTAGTAGAAAATGAGTGCAGTAAATTCAGCAGTGGTTACTATTCTGATAGTAGGAACAAGTAGTATTAGGTGAACTTGTACAGAGCAGGAATGCTGGTACTCCCAAGGGGTTAACAGGAGATTTACCACACAAGAAATGAGGCCTCGCCAGAAAAGTCATGCAAATTAAACAATGAAAATGTAAATTCAGGGTTTTCGGGGGTTTTTGTTGTTTTTTTTTTTCATCTTATTATAGAAAATATCAGACATGCACAAAAGTGTAGAGAGTCAGACCATGTGACTGTCACCACCACCACCTAAGGCCAGTTCACGGCCAGCCTGGTTTCCTTTTTGCCCTCCCCCCATCGCAAAGCGCCACTCTTCTCTTAGGAGCTAAACAAAGACGGGAGAGCAGGCGGCCTGGCTGTCGTGTGATGGAGCCCCAGCCTCGTGCTCTGAGTCCGTCCAGCCCTACCTGGGGGCACCAGAGGTATGACTGGGCCCTGCCCCCTTCCTGTTGGGGGCAGGGTGTCCCCTTAGCCTCCTGCGTCCAGGGTCTCCAGCTGGCTATATGAGAGGCGAGCTGCCCCAAAGTGGCCCAGATCCCTCCTCAGTCCAAGGGATCCAACTGCCCGACTCGCTCACAGCCTTGGTCTCATTCAGCCTGAGCCTGAGCTGGAACCTCCCATACGCTTCAGACGCCTCCGTGTTCCCGAGTCAACACAGGCATCTGTCCTATCCAGACACAGGTCACTAGTGTCCCCTACAGGACTGTTCTTTGGGGAGTTTTAAAGGAGACACGGCGGGGGTGGGGGGGGGGCGGCGGGCAGGAGAGTGAGCTCTGGGGGGGCGGAGGAAGCCGGGAGAAATTGACCAGAGGGACTGCAGGGCAGGGCTGCCTGGGCCACCAGGGGGAGGCTCTGGCAGCAGGGGGTGGCCTGCCACCCCTCCTACGCTCCACAGAAGCTTGGCATGTGGTGGCCTGGCAGCCCCGCACTTCCTGATACAGCGTGGACCTCCGTAACCTCACCTTCCTGTCCTCTCCATCGGGTTGCCACTTTCATTCAACCTTTGCTCTGGGACATCACGCCCCCATGGCTCCCCCCCGCAACCCCCTACCCCAGCTCTGCCCCAGAGAGATGACCATGCTCACTACATCCTCTCTGCTGCCCGTCCGTCCACCTTCTCACTCTCCCAGGAGCCCGGCCCCCTGAGGACTACACTTCCTCAGCAAGGGCAGCGGGTCATTCTTCTGAACACTAGCTAGCCTCTTCCCATCCCGTAGCCACTCCTACGACTTTTCTCTGTGGTGCACACGTGACACACTGCCCTGATTGTCTACCCAGGAGGGACTCTGGTCCCATTGCCTGCAGGGGACAACTTCAGCTGTCAGAGGCTCCAGGGGTTGCCCCTGGCCCCATGTGCCAGCCTTCTCGTGGTGGCTGGCATCGAAGGGCTGGGCGATGCAGGAGCCCAAGGCCTGGCGTCTCAGCCCGATGCGGGCGCCTCTAGCAAGATGTTCCGACCCCAGAGCCCTCGCAGTGGCACATCCTGCACACTCTGCTTCAGTGTCTCCCTCTTGGAGAGCCCAGGCAGGGAGTTGAAGTCAGGAGTGGTCCAAGACAGCCTGGACTGAGGCAGACTCGCTCGCTGCCTGGCTGGCTGCAGGTGGGGCACAGACAGACCGGGGCACAAGGCCAGGGTCCAGCGGTTCAAACTTTCCCCTGTAGTGAGCGGGCATCACACAGCAGGAACGGCTGCACCAGCGGCTGGAGGGCCTGGCGTTTCAAACGTGCAGGAGCAACAGTCGCGATCGAGGCCGTGGTTCAGCTCTGGTGAGGCTCCAACGGAAGGGTGATGAGAGGCCAAGAGCCTGGCCTAGCCACGGAAAGCCCAGCCCCTTGGTGGCAGCTCCCAGCTCTGCAGCCAAAGTGCAGAGTGCTGAGGGTCAGGCCTCGACTTAAGCGTCAGAGCAGCTGAGCTCCAGAGGAACTTGGACGAGTGTCCACTTCCAGCACAGAGTGCAGTTACAGGAACCAAATTTACCATCCTACCTGAAACAGCTAAAAAACTAGGCAAAATGGGGCTTCCCTGGGGGCGCAGTGGTTGAGAATCCGCCTGCCAATGCAGGAGACACGGGTTCAAGCCCTGGTCTGGGAAGATCCCACATGCCGCGGAGGAACTAAGCCCGCGAGCCACAACTACTGAGCCCACGAGCCACAACTACTGAAGCTTGCACGCCTAGAGCCCACGCTCCACAACAAGAGAAGCCACCGCAATGAGAAGCCCGCGCACCGCAACGAAGGGTAGCCCCTGCTCGCCGCAACTAGAGAAAGCCCGTGAGCAGCAACGAAGACCCAATGCAGCCATAAATTAATTAATTAATTTTTTAAAATAACAAAAGGGAGGAGGGACACAAACAGGTTCCCATTCAAAAAAAAAAAAACTAGGCAAAATAGATGAAGCAATGGATCTCAAGACATTGGGCATCAGCAATGAAGGACAGTGACCCCTGAGAGGTGACAAACAAGGTGAGCCCTATGATCCCCCAGGTCACTGCCTAGAGAGTGTGTCCAGGCTGTGGCACAGGTGGGCCACCCGGGCAGACTCCTCAAGTTCAGAGACGGAGCTGGGTGTCTGGGAAGGCCGGGGTGGCCAGGATTCGCAGGACAGAGTACCAGGGAGTACTTTCAAGAAGAATTTAGAGAAAATATTTACAATGTATATATTTTTTCAGATTAGTATTTTTCTTTCTTTTGAAAAATACTTGAAAGTGGAATTGCTGGATCATATGGTAGTTTTATTTTGAGGAAACTCCATACTGTTCTCCATAGTGTAGGAGGGTTCACTTTTCTCCACACCTTCTCCAGCATTTGTTATTTGTAGACTATTTTTAAAATTTATTTATTTATTTTTGGCTGCGTTGGGTCTTCATTGCTGCGCGCAGGCTTTCTCTAATTGCAGCGAGTGGGAGCTACTCTTCGTTGCAGTGCGCGGGCTTCTCATTGCGGTGGCTTCTCTTGTTGTGGAGCACAGTCTCTAGGCACGTGGGCTTCAGTAGTTGTGGCACATGGACTCAGTAGTTGTGGCTCGCAGGCTCTAGAGAGCAGGCTCAGTAGTTGTGGCGCACAGGCTTAGTTGTTCCGCGGCATGTGGGATCTTCCCAGACCAGGGCTCAAACCCGTGTCCCCTGCATTGGCAGGCGGATTCTTAATCACTGCACCACCAGGGAAGCCCTTGTAGACTTTTTAACGAAGGCCATCCTGACCAGTGTGAGGTGGTACCTTACTGTAGTTTCGATTTGCATTTCTCTAATAATTAGTGATGTTGAGCATCTTTTCCTGTGCCTGTTAGCCATCTGTATGTCTTCTTTAGAAAAATCTCTATTCAGGTCCTCTGCCCATTTTTGAATCGAGTTGTTTGTTTTTGATATTGTGTTGTATGAGTTCATTGTATATTTTGGATATTAACCCCTTCTCAGATATATCATTTGCAAATATATTTTCCCATTCAGTAGGTGGCCTATTCATTTTGTTGGATGTGCAAAAGTTTTTTAGGTTGATGTAGTCCTATTTGTTTATTTTTGCATTTGTTTCTCTTGCCTGAGGAGACGTATCAAAAAAAAATTGCTAAGAATGATGACAAAGAGCATACTGACAATGTTTTCTTCTAGGAGATTTATGGTTTCAGGTCTTACATGTAAGTCTTTAATCCATTTTAGCTTATTTTTGTATATGGTGTGAGAAAGTAATCCAGTTTGATTCTTATGCCTGTAGCTGTCCAGTTTTCCCAACACCATATTGAGGAGACTGTCTTTTCCTCCTTGTATATTCTTGCCTCCTTTGTCATGGATTAACTGACCTTGTACACATGGATTTATTTCTGGGCTCTCTATCCTGTTCCATTAATCTATATTTCTGTTTTTGTGCCAATACCATACTGTTTTGATGACTGGAGCTATGTAGTATAGTTTGAAATCAGGGAGTGTGAATGCTCCAGCTTTGTTCTCTTTTTTAAGATTGTTTTGACTATTTGGGGTCTTTTGTGTTTCCATACACATTTTAGACATACTTTGTGAATGGGTATGTGGAGAATGCCATTGGTATTTTGATAGGGATTGCATTGAATCTGTAAACTGATTTGGGTGGTGTGGACATTTTAACAATATTAATCCTTCCAATCCATGAACACAGTATATCTTTCTACTTGTTTGTGTTGTCTTCAATTTCTTTTTTTTTTAATATTTATTTATTTATGTGGTTGTTCTGGGTCTTAGCTGCAGCCGGCGGGCTCCTTAGTTGCAGCTCGCTGGCTCCTTAGTTGCGGCTCACCAGCTTCTTAGTTGCAACAGGCAGGCTCCTTAGTTGTGGCATGTGGGATCCTTAGTTGTGGCATATGAACTCTTAGTTGTGGCATGCATGTGGGATCTAGTTCCCTGACCAGGGATTGAACCCAGGCCCCCTGCATTGGGAGCCCGGAGTCTTAACCACTGCACCACCAGGGAAGTCCCTCATCTTCAATTTTTTTCATCAGTGTCTTACAGTTTTCTGAGCATAGGTATTTTACCTTCTTAATTAGGGTTATTCCCAGATATTTTATTCTTTTTAATGCAATTGTAAATGGGATTGTTTTCTTACTTTCTCTTTCTGACAGTTCTTTGTTAGCGTATGGAAATGCAACAGATTTCTGTATATTAATTTTGATGTTGCAACTGTACTGAATGCATTTATTAGTTCTAATAGTTTTTTGGTGGTGTCTTAATAATTTTTTATGTATAGCATCATGTCATCTGTAAACAGCGACAGTTTTATTTCTTCCTTTCCAATTTGGATTACTTTTAAATATTTTTCTTCTCTGATTGCTCTGGCTAGGACTTCCAATACTATGTTAAATAGAATTGGTGAGAGTGGGCATCCTTGTCTTGCTCCTGATCTTAGAGGAAACACTTTCAGTTTTTCACCGTTGAGTATAATGTTAGCTGTGGGCTTATCATATATGGCCTTTATAATGTTGAAGCAGGTTGCCTCTATACCCACTTTGTTGAGAGTTTTTATCAAAAATGGATGTTGAGGACTTCCCTGGTGGCACAGTGGTTAAGACTCTGCCTGCCAATGCAGGGGACACGGGTTCAAGCCCTGGTCCAGGAAGATCCCACATGCCGTGGAGCAACTAAGCCCGTGCGCCACAACTGCTGAGCCTGCACTCTAGAGCCCGCAAGCCACAACTACTGAAGCCCACGAACCACAACTACTGAAGCCCGTGTGCCTAGAGACCGTGCTCCACAACAAGAGAAGCCACTGCAATGAGAAGCCCATGCACTGCAACGAAGAGTAGCACCCGCTGGCTGCAACTAGAGAAAGCCCACGTGCAGCAATGAAGATCCAACGCAGCCAAAAATAATAAATAAATTAAAAACAAATACATTTTTTAAAAAAAGGATGTTGAATTTTTGTCAAAGATTTTTCCACATCTGTGGAGATGATCATATGATTTTTATTCTTCAATTTGTTGATGTGGTGTATCACATTGACTAATTTGTGGATATTAAACCATCCTTGCATACCTGGGATAAATCCCACTTGATCATTGTGTATGATCCTTTTAATATATTGTTGGATTTGGTTTGCTAATATATTATTGAGGATTTCTTTTAATCTATGTTCATCAGGGATATTGGCCTGTAATTTCCTTTTTTTGTAGTGCCTTTGTTCCTTCATTTGGAACATATTCCTCTGTAGCCTCATTTGCCTAATTCTCTGTTTTTATTTCTGTGTATTAGGTAGGTCAGTTATGTTTCCTGATCTTGGAAAAGTGGCTTATGTTGGAGATGTCCTATGCGACCCACCCAGCAGCACACCCCCCTCTGGTCACCAGAGCTGTATGCTCTAGGGCTGCCCTCTGTGTGGGCTGCAAGGGCCCTTCTGTTGTGGCAGGGCCTGCTACTGTGGGCACACTGGTAGATGGGGCTGGCCCCTGGACCAGTTGGCTGCCAGACCTTGCCTCATGCAGAGGGTGCAGGCTCACTGGTGGGTGGGGCTGGCTGTGGGCACAGGGGATCCCAGGTCTGGTGCCAACCTGCTGGTGGGTGGGGCTGGATGCCTACACACCTGGCTGTTCAGCCTGCTGGCTGGTGGGCAGGTAAGCCCCCAGCACTAACGGGTGCACTTGCTTTAATGCTCTTGTGCTGCCATCTGGAAATTCTTAATAACTTTTTAACAAGGACCTCTGCATTTTCAGTTTGCATGGGGCCCTGCAAATTATGCAGCTGGTTCTGGTTCCAGGGACACTCAGCTGATACAATGCACAAAGACCTGGGTCGTGAGCATGGCCCTGAGAAAAAAATGCTGACAGGAAGACCCAGGTGCCTTCTCCGCTCCCACAGCAGCTTCCAGCACCCAGGAGGCAAGAACACCCGCTGGACAGGGAACATGGGACTGGGGTTCCAGCAGGCAGGCAGGAGCACGCTCCAGGGATATGGTGGGTCTACTCCCCAGCAGGCCTTGAGCTCTGGCCTAGAGCTCCGCAGGGGAAACTCCACTAGTGTCCAGTGCAGGATCCACCCCTAGGCACAGTGCTGGACCTTCAGCGGTGCCCCCATCCCATTGCTGACTGGACTAGAACAGCACCTGACCCAGACTGGACAGATCAGATTCTGACTCCTGGATTCTGCTCATTGGTCAGCACTTCCAAAGCCTGGAAGGACCAGTTCACTGCTACTGACCGAGAGAGGCAGTGTGTCCCACACGTGTTCTAGAGGCCTGGCTACTTGTCACCCTCAGTCCCACTGCGACCCCCATCTTCCAACCCAAACTCCGGGGTTGCTCCCTGAAAGGCTCCCGGAGGCCCTGCGAGGTGTGCACCACGGGAGGGCCCTGGGGCGGCAGCCCCCACCGCACGGAGGAAATGAGCAGGCTTGGAGCAGGAGGTCGCTTTATTGAGAAGAAGGCCAGTGGTCAGGTGGAGGCGGGAGACTGGAGGGGAAGGGAGAATGTAGTCCCGGGGTGGGGGAGGGGTGGGCGCCAGCTGGCAGCATCACAAGTCCTGGGCTGACTTGTGAGAGTTCCGCTTGGCCTAGGCACCGTTCTGGTGCAGCAGGATGCCCGGGCTGAAGGTGGCCCCCGGCGGCCAGTGGCGGACCACGTGCCGGTACGACGTGGCCAAGCAGTCGAAGTAGTTAATGTTGAGCTTCCGGGCAATATGACGGCCGAGGTATTCCATTTGCTGTGCGAGCGGGTGGCGGTCAGCTCTTGCCTGAACAAGAGCTGCGCCGGAGGCGTCCCCTCCCCTTGGCCAGACCGCACCTCCAGCCCTGCCCGTCAGCCCCGGCGCCCTCTCCGCTGGCTCCCAGCTCGAGGGCCTGGGCCAGGTCCCCGTTGTATGCACTCTCCACCTGCGAAATGGCCCTATCTTAAGACCCTAAACAGTGGCTGGCGTCATGTTGAACCAAGGAGGGGAAGGGAGCGTGTCTGGGACCCCGTGGCGGGCTGGGAGGGACCCACCTCGTAGCGCTCCGACAGCTGCACCAGCACCAGCGGCTCCAGCTTGTGGCCGCACAGAACCAGCTGGAAGAAGCACCTTCCGTAGGCTGGCAAGGGGCAAGCCGCTCAGCCCCAGGTCCCTGTAGAGCCGGGGGCGGGGGCTCCAGGGGCGGGGGCTCCGGGGGCGGGGGCTCCGGGGGCGGGGGCTCCGGGGGCGGGGGCATGGGCCAGTTGTCTGCTCCTCCCCACTCCACGTGGCTTCCCCTTCCCCTGGACGCCATCCCCCAGTCCGCGGCCCGCCCCGTGCGTCACCATCGGAGCTGAGCGCCATGCGCACGTAGACCAGGTGCATGGGGGCCTGACACACGGTGCGGCCCTGGATGGAGAAGTGGTACACGCCGCGCACGTGGTTCAGCACCAGGCGGCGCCGCGGCAGCGACGAGATCATGAGCCACAGGCCCACGCCCACGCCGTAGGCAGGGAAGCCCCAAGTCTTCTGCTTCTGCACCTGTGGGCGCCGCGGGGACTTTCTGAGCCGCCGCGGGACCCGGGGGCGGGGCACCGAGTGGGGGTCCGGCCCCCAGGGTAGGAAGGCCGTGGGGGGCGGGCCCAGGAGCTCAGACCTCGCTCACAAGCCCGAAGCTGACGAGGAAGAAGCAGACGATGAAGAGCAGCGTCCCCTTCCACAGCGTGTCCAGGTAGTACTCGAGCACGAAGACTGGGGGCGGCGCGGCAGAGACGCGTGAGGATACCGGGACCCTGCTCGCAGCCCGAGGTGGAAGTGCCAGGGCTTGGACCCGGAACTGCCCGCCGGCCGCAGGGCCCGGGGCCGCTGTCGGGGTCCAGCCTGCAGTTCCAGCGCCCGCGAAGGCCGCAGCCGGCCCGGCCCCGCCCCGTTCAGATTCCAGTCCCCGCCCCGCGTCGCCGCTCCGCCGGGTTCTGGTCCCCTGGCAACTGAGTGTCGCCCTCACCGTTGGGCTGCTGCTGCGTGAACGGGTAGAAACTGTTGTTCTTGAGGCGCTTGGCCAGGTTGCGCTCGGTGCAGAAGAGTCCTTGGGCCCAGAGCTGAAAGGGCTTGCTGCCGGCGGTCGTAGGCAGGCCGCTGAACCGGCCCTTGGGGGCCTGGGTCGGGGTACAGACCGTCAGCTGTGCGGCTTGTCTGTTGCCACTGCCCACTGCTCACAGCCACACTCATACCTGGGAGAATAAAGCCTTCAGGGTTGCGGTCCAGGAAAAAGCAGTTCTCAGGCGAAGGCAGGGGAGCGACACCGAGTGGCGGTCTAGGCTGGGCGACGCCGGCTTCTAGAAGCTCTGGGCTGCGCCGGCTTCTAGAAGCTCTGGGCGGCGGTTCTGTTAGGGCCGTCCTGTTGATCTTCCCGTCTCCAGGGAGTCGCCCGGCCCGGCCCTGCGGTGGGCGTGCACTTCCCCCGCTAGGCCCCACCCCACCGGAGGCCCCCTGTACAGCCTGGTTCACAGTCCTCACCTGAAGGGTGGGGTAGTGGGACATCCCAGGCCTGAGCTGGAGAGGAATCTGTAGGCAGGGGCCCCACCACGAGCCCCGTGGCTGAGCATGGCCTCCCCTTCCCCACTGCCGCCTCTGCCCGGGTCAGAACCTCATATACAAACACAGACAGCTCACCTTAGTGTCCCTGAGGGTGGAAAGCACAGACATGCACGCACACACACACTCAGTCCAAGATTTGAGCCCAGGAGCCTCATATACAAACACCGACAGCTCACCTTAGTGTCCCTGAGGGTGGAAAGCGCGCACACACACACACACACACACACTCACTCACACTCAGTCCAAGATTTGAGCCCAGGATTGAGCAGGCAAGGCCCGGCCACAGGCTGACTCAGGAGCCCTGGGGGGCTGCCCCCAACGCCGCAACACACAGGTTCTGGGCCAGCTGTAGCCCCCAGTAGTTCCCTCAGGGACAACCCCTAGCCTCTCACTGGGATCCCAAAGACCACACGTGAGTTCCTAAAAATGTTTTATTGTAACAAAACGCTCACACATTCAAAACTGGGAAAGGGGGCAGGGCAGGGCTGGCTGGCTGGAGCTGCCTAGCTGGGAGGGGCCATGCTGGTGAGCAGCTGCCGCAGGCACCACTGGACTTCCTCTGCGCCCCGGTAGGCCCGCTTCAGGCCCCGGGGAAGGCAGCGGCAGGACTCCAGGTTGAGGTACAGCAGACCCGGGCAGTTGCTGATCACAGCGCTGTGGGAGCAGTGCAGGCCATGGGAGGTTGAGCCACTGGCCCCAAGAAGACCCAGGCACAGCATGGCTGAGCCAGTCTAAGGAGCCCTCTCTACCCTTGCACCGCGGCTGGCTCTGCCACCTACAGCCCAAAGGCCCAAGCCCAGTACCCTTGGTGTCCCTAAGGCCAACCCCAAGCAGGGGCTGGGCCAGGATGGGCTCCCTTTTCAGAGCCCTGGAGCTGGCGAGCCAGGCAGGACAGGGGATCAAGCCATACTGGCTCCAAGGAACTGGCGGGGGTGGGGATGCTGACCTGACTGTGCTTGCCGTGACCCGGGTGCCCCGGAGGTTGAGGGAGCACAGTGCCAGGTGCGAGCCCCCGGGGGCGCCTGAGAAGGCAGCTAAGGCCTGCTCCAGGTCCCTCTCACTGAAGCCCTGGCCACTCAAGTCCAGCTCCTGCAGAGTGTGACACCACTTCTGAGTTAACAGAAGGCTGCCCTCCTTGGCTAGAGTCAGCCGGTCTGACATGCCATACAGGCCCAGGTGAAGTTGCTCCAGCTCTGGAGGTGAGAGGAATGGGCATGAGCTGCGGGGTGGGCAAGAATCCCCACATCCCACCTGCCCAGCCACCACCCGGGGAGTGCTGACCCTGACATGGAAGGTCATGCAGGCCAGCAGGTGTGATTCGAGCACAGCCGCGGAGATCCAGCAAGCGCAGGTGAGGGGAGCCGTGGAGCAGGCGGTCCAGGACCTCGTTGCTCACAAAGTTGCAGGTGGAGCTGGCAAGGCAGAGCTCCTCAAGGCTGGGGAAGCCTGGGCCAGGAGGCGTCGCTCGCCCGGAAGGCTTGGGAAGCCACATGAGGTTCAGCAGCCGCAACACCTGGGAGCGAGGCCCAGGCTGCAGGTGGGGAGGGGGCGACAGGTGGAAGGGGTGGGGCGGCAGGTACCTGCAGCTGGGGGCAGCCTTTCTGCAGGGCCTCGACAGGCAGCTGGAGGGGAGTGCTGTTGTGGTTGAGGCCTGTGCTCACCTCCAGGAGCTGGAGTTGTGGGCAGCAGCTGCCCTGTAGAGGTGGGGGAGAACACAGGGTCGGAGGCCTGGCAGTCCCTGGCTCAGCACCCAGCTCTGCTCCTGCCCGTGACCAACATACCAACAGTGCACCCAAGATAGCTGTCGTCTGGGAGCTGTAGGTCAGCCACAGCTTCCGCATTCGGGGCCCCGCCTCCTCCAAGAAGCTTACCACAGCCGTGGACTCCACCTGGAGACCCAGCACAGAGGTACCGGTCAACGTAGCCCAGGCTTCCTTGGGGCCCCTGGGGACTCCTGGGCTCACCATGGAATGCTGTATGTCCAGGCTGTGGAGCTGGGGGCAGGCTTTGGCTAGCATGATCAGAGTGTCAGGGGTCACACCGTGGCAATCGGAAAGCTTGAGGAAGGTGAGCCGGGGACAGGACTCGCTAACCAGCTGTGGAAAACAGAGGGCCGGTTGGGGGAGGGCAGGCTGTGGTCCACAAGGGAAACGGACCAATGGCTGACGCCAACCGCACTTTACTGCCTCAGCAATGGTCTCCTTTCTGGCCATGCCAGGCCTACCTGGGTGCTCCCACCTCTCACACCTCCCTGCTGGAAGACACTCCAGGAAAGGAGAATCAAGCAGGCATCTTCGTGGGGCATCGTTGGGCCCCACGGTACCTGACCCACTCCCTGGTGGGTAACCCCAGAGTGTCATGGCTGGCGTGCAGGGCAGCCTCGAGCTCTCACCTTCAACACAGGGTGTACCTGAGACTTCCAGTGGATGAGAGTCAGCCTCTGGAGCTGTGAGAACCTGGGCCGACAGCAGAGGCAGAGCTGCACAGTGTTCCCATGCTGCCCCTTCTGCCAGCCTTCTCCCCACCCATCACCTTCGTGCAGGGAGGCAGGAGGGGGCCTGGGGCATTCACACAACACACAAGCGGAATGAGGGGATAAGAAAAAGATGGAACTGCTCACCGACTGGGCATAAGCCACTCCAGGGATGTAAGAAGCTTCTTCTCAGTCTTGGTCCCACTCTTGGCGGGGCGGCCAACCAGCGGGGGTGACAGGGTGAGAGTGTGCCAGAGCGCTGGCTGGGAGGCGGCCTCGTGCCAGCGGCGGCACACGCGTGCAGCCCTGGGAGAAAATCTCTCCTGAGGGGCCGGGCCTTTTGTGGTCGATGCTCGCCCTCAATGGCTGTCGCTATGGGGTTTTCTAAGAGGAGGGACCTGCCCCCCGCCAACTCTCACAACGCTGCGGACCCCTCAGTTCAAGGTCGTGCCCCTGGGATTCCAGCTGGACGCCCTGAGAGACTGCGCTCTCTGAGACGCGTGTGTGGGCGCTCAGCCACCCGCTGAGTGCCTAAGAGGTCAGCCTGAGACCCGGCGCTGTGCGCGATGGTCCTGGGGTACCTGCCAAGGAAGGGTATAGGCCCATCCGCCGCCACCAGCAGCCCGAAAATCTGCAGCAGGATTTCCAAGGGAATGCGGTCGCCCCAGCCCGGGTCGGGCTCCTGCTGCGGTGCGGGCGCGGGTGCGGGTGCGGTCCTGGGCTTGGCCTTGGCCTCAGCGGCGCGGGCCCCGTGGAGCCGCAGCAGCTGAGCACGGCGGGCGGCGCGCCTCTGAGCGCGGCGGCGGGCGGGCCCCGGACCTGGCAACACCAGCAGCATGCTGTCCGACTGCAGCAGGTGGTAACCGGAGCCGCTCGGGGCCAGCCGATCCCACCACCAGTCCTCCGCCGAGCGGCTCCGCGCCCCGGCCAGCGGCAAGATCCGGACCCTTTGCCGGGCCCGCCGGGCCACACCCGGAGCCATAGCCACTCGCTGCGTTCCGAGTTCCGCCCAGGGGGGCGGAAGAGGCGGAGCCTGCGGCGGAAGGGGTGTGGCCGGCGGAGGCGAGGCTTGCCTCGCGGGGCGGGGTCAGGGCCCCGGGCTGGCCCTACCCGCCCCTGCCCCTGGACTCCCCACTCGATTTCCGGAGCGGGATATCGGGCGCTGGGGCGCGCCGGCGGGTGGTTTCTGCGAGTCCCGGCGGGTGAGTTGGACTCCTCGCTCCCGCTCGGCTGCATTTTCCGGCCCCACCCGTTCTGTGCTGGGTCCTCGACCCTGGGCCGGAGGCGGCGCCCTCGAAGTGTGGCGGGACGGCCTGTCGCCGGGTCAGGGAGCGCGCTCGTTCAGGACCGGGAGGCTCAGGCACCCCAGCGCACCGGTCGGCTCTCCGCCGCCCCCGTGGTGCAGCGAGGGGCGGTGCCCGCCGTGGCCACATCCCCAGCCCCGACTTGGCTCCGGCTGTCCGGGGTCTCGCAGAAGCCGTAGAGGTGTGCTTGGCGCCTGAGAGGTAGACCTGTCCCGGAGTCCTTGTCCCGTATCCTTGCGGGGTAGTGCTTTGGCGGTCTCGGTAGCTCACACCCGAAGATCATCTCCCTCTTTCATCATACTCTCCTGGGCTTCGGCGCCTTCTTGCTTCCCTGCCTGGCGCCGGCCTTTGCTGTGTCGTGACCCCGACACAGGCTGCCGGTGTGCTTTGTCCCTTCTCCTCCCCATCCCCCACCCCCGGCATCCACCCAGTTTCCCTGGTCTTGGCCGTCTGGTCCTTTCCTGACAACGGTTCTGTGTCTTTCCCTTGTGATTTTGCATGCATGTTACTTTTTTTCAAGCTAGACGAAGTCTTCAGTTCCCGGAGGAGCCGAAGGTCTTTTGTGGACCTACGTGGGGAAAGAAGAGCTGGCTGTGACCTCTGCCCTGTCCTGAAGGCTCCGGCCTTGGGCTAAATGGCAGCACCCCCGCTGGGCCGTCTGGTGCTGACCCACGTGCTGGTAGCCCTCTTTGGCATGGGCTCATGGGCTGCCATCAACGGGATCTGGGTGGAGCTGCCTGTGGTGGTGAAAGACCTCCCCGAGGGTGAGTTCATGTGGGCAGGGGGCGAGGCTGCGTGCGGGGGAGGTGGGTTGCAGCTGCTCTCTGGACCTGCGCATCCTGCCCCTGACACGGCTTCCTCCTTTTTTTCCTTGCAGGTTGGAGTCTCCCCTCCTACGTCTCTGTGCTTGTGGCACTGGGGAACCTGGGTCTGCTGGTGGTGACCCTGTGGAGGCGGCTGGCCCCGGGCAAGGGCGAGAGGGCCCCCATCCAAGTGGTGCAGGCGCTGAGTGTGGTGGGCACGGCCCTGCTGGCCCCCCTGTGGCCCCACGTGGCAGCAGTGGCGGGGCAGGAGTACTCAGTGGCCTTCCTGACTCTCTCCTTCGTGCTGGCGCTGGCCTGTTGTGCTTCGAATGTCACGTTCCTGCCCTTCCTGAGCCGCTTGCCGCCTTCCTTCCTGCGGTCCTTCTTCCTGGGTCAGGGCCTCAGCGCCCTGCTGCCCTGTGTGCTGGCCCTAGTGCAGGGTGTGGGTCGCCTCGAGTGCTCACCAACCCCCACCAATGGCACTCCTGGGCCCCCCATTGACTTCCCAGAGCGTTTTCCTGCCAGCACTTTTTTTGGGGTATTGTCCGCCCTATTAGTCGTTTCAGCTGCCGCCTTTCAGGGTCTCCTGGTGCTGTTGCCGTCACCACCGCCTGTACCCACAGGAGGCCCAGGGCCTGGCCTGCAGGCGGGAGCCCCTGGAGTGGAGGAAGAGGAAGAGGCCTCACCCCTGCAGGAGTCTCCCAGCAAGGCGGCAGGCACCACCTGCAGCCCAGAACCTGCGGCCCATCGGCTGCTCTCCACCCGTAGTGTCTGCCTGCTGGGCCTGCTGGCCGTCACCAACGCTCTGACCAATGGCGTGTTGCCTGCTGTGCAGAGCTATTCCTGCTTGCCCTATGGGCGCCCAGCCTACCACTTGGCTGTGGTGCTGGGCAGTGCCGCCAACCCCCTCGCCTGCTTCCTGGCCATGGGTATTCTATGCAGGTATACGGGCAGCCCAGGCCACTCAGGGTGGGACTTAGGGGTGAGAGCCTGGGCCTGGCTCAGAGCCTGGGCCTGAGCCCTGAGTTTTTGCTCACTCCTGGCAGGTCCCTGGCAGGGCTGGGCAGTCTCTCCCTGCTGGGCATGCTCTTTGGGGCCTACCTGATGGCGCTGGCAATCCTGAGCCCCTGCCCACCTCTGGTGGGCACCTCTGCAGGCGTGGTCCTTGTGGTAAGTGTGTTGGGGCACAGTGAAGCAAAGAGGGTGGCAGTAGGGAGGGGGTTCACCCTAGAGCAGGGGCATCTCACGCTCAGCCTGCTACTGTGTCCACCTTCCCAGGTGGTGTCGTGGGTTCTGTGTCTCGGCGTGTTCTCATACGTGAAGGTGGCTTCCAGCTCCCTGCTGCATGGGGGGGGCCAGCAGTCGTTGCTGGCAGCTGGCGTGGCCATCCAGGTGGGCTCTCTGCTCGGCGCCGTGGCCATGTTCCCTCCCACCAGCATCTACCATGTGTTCCGCAGCGGGAAGGACTGTGTGGACCCTTGTGGCCCCTGAGCCTGAGCAGGTGGGGACTCCGCTCCACTCCACTTGTCTTCAGGTTGGGGTTGCCACAGTGCCTGCGTGCCCACAGCCCAGGGAGGCCCACCCTACAAGCAGCCTGCTCACGGATGCCTGCGTACTCCACGGGAGAACCTGGCACTGCAGGCCAGGGTTGGGACCACAGAGCAGGCTCGGAGCCAGGGCCCAGCTGGGGATGTGGATTTGGCCCAGGCCCAGGACGTGTGTGGGATTTGTACAATAAAGTGTGTTCATTTCATGAGTTGGAGCTAACCCTAGGAACAACTCTTGCTGTGTAGATAGACCTCCCCTGAGCTAGAGCAGTAGCCTGACCTGTTCAACAGGGGCCTGTCCCACTCCCTGGGGCACTCATAGGTCCTGGAGGTCATAGAACCTCCTCCTAAACACAGATACACATAGAGAACTGCCCAGAGGGAGGGTGAAGGCCAGCCCCCAGGGCCTGGAGTGTAGGCCAAGGACCCACACAGGCTACGGCAGTCAGAGGCTGTCTGGTGGGCCGAGCCAGCCAGGCACGAGGGTCAGGCCGCATGGGCTGCCTCGTAGTCGCTGCCTTTGTGGCCTGGGTGTGGCCCACTTACCCGCTGCTTTATGGGAGGATCCTACTGGGGGATTTGTGCCCGGGGCTTGTTGCCAGGTCCTGGCACAGAAAGGGCTCAGCGAGTGGGACTTAGAAGAGACCAAGGTGTGAGGGTCCAGCCGATCTTGGGATTCTTCTGCCCAAGGACGTGGTCCCCTCCCCCAAACCACCAGCCTCGTTTGTAGCTCCTGTGATCAAACCTGCAAAGGCCCCAAACCCTTTATTCACACAGACGCGACAGTGGCTGCCTTCTCCCTGGGCTGCTGGCAGATGGCCCTGGCTCTGAGCAGCCCACGCTCTGTCCCCACCCTGGGACAGCAGTCCAGGCCTTTGCTTGTTGGTGTCTGCAGGGAGCTCAGCACCAAACACAGGCTGTCCTGCACCGGGGGCTCCCACACACAGGACTGGTGGGGACTGGAGTGCGCCCCGAGCCAGGAGGGCCGGGACGATCTGAGGGGATTCAGGCGGGGCTGCCGCGGGGCCGGGGCCTGGGCTTCTGCTGCCTCCTGGGCAGGTGGGGAGCAGAGGCCTGGGGGGGGGACACAGGCTCCCCGGGGGGCAGGACACCTGAGCCGCGAGCCAGCGTGACTGGCGTGGTACTGAGCGCCCATTCTCACAGACAAGGGGCCCTGCAGCTGCCAGGGGCCGGGCGTGGGCTCCGGGGGAGCGGCTCCTGCCCTGCTGGCCAGCCCTCTCCGGATGCCCTTTCTAAGCTGCTGAAGCCGCCTGTCCTTGACTTGGGCTGCGCGGAGGCTTCTCAGGGGCTTCCTCCCCGGCCTTGGCAGGACCGGCTGAGCTGAGGGACTTCCTGGCGGGAGGGAAAGATCCCCAGGCCTTGACCCCCCCCCACATCAGGCATGTGGTAGGACCAGGCTCCCAGCTGGCCCAGACACAGCCCAGCCCTTAGGGCAGAAGGCCACCCCCCTCCAGGGCGCTAACCACTCGGCCCCCTGACCTGATAGGGCTGGGGAGGGGGGCGCCGGCAGGCGGGTGTGAGCTGTGGAAGCCACCTCTGGAGAGTGGGAGGGAGGAGGCCGAGGGTGTGACGGGGGTGGTGTGGCCCCGGGCCTCTGCGTGCCCTCCCCTGGCCTCTGACGCTGCCCCTCCCCCCTCCCCTGCCCACCCTGGGGCCGGAGGCTGGTGGAGCCTTCCCCCAGTTCCTTCCTGCCTTCCCTCACGTTGGGCATGTGTGCAGCCTCCCCGCCGGCGTGTGTGTCTGCGCCACGTGTGCCAGGCGTGAGGGCCCCGGGAAGCAAGGCACGGTCTCCCGAGGGGGGCTGGCCTTGAGCCCCGGAGGCCAGGACTGCAGGGGTGGCTTGAAGGAGCCCCTGCCCTTTGGCGTCTCCAGGGCGTCCGGTCAGCTACCCGAAGGGAACAAGGCAGGAGCCCAAACAACCAGGGGAGGAAGACGCCTGGGGTCAAGTCCTAGAGGGCCGCGCGGCACGCCCTTCCCGCTCACGGCATCCGGGCACGAGGCCAGTGGCTGGGAAGCAGGGCGGCCAGCCACACCAGCCGCTCAGACCTGAGCGTCCCCCCAGGGCCCTATCCGGGCACCCACGCCTCCAGCTGGACAGCAGGTGGCCAGCCACTCAAGCTCACAGCCCTGCCCAAAGGGTCTCTCAGGCCCGGGGCGGTGAGGAACTAGAAGGAGACCCCAGAAGGGAGGTGGTGTCCCCTGTGTGAGAACAGAGCTGAGCCACGGGCCCTCTGCGGTCTGTGGCTCAGGTTCTCTCGAAACCAGAGAAGAGCCAGCCAGGGTGTGCCCTGCCACACGCAGCAGCCCCTCCGCAGGTGTGCAGCCACTCCCCCAAGACAGGGACGAGGCTCACCCGGCTCTGGTTGAGCAAGTAGAGGTGGGGCCTTCACCTTCCTTCAGTACCGGCTTCGTCAGCCCACCGGGGTCCCTAGGCAGGTGTGGGTTCCGACGCGGGCATGAGTGTGACAACACCTGGGTGAGGGGATGGTCACGCGCCTCATCTGCGCCTGTTCAGAGCCCCACTGCCTGACTCGGGGACAAGGGGTGAGTCCTTTCAGGGGCTCCCTCCCCTCCATGGATTCAAAGGGACCTCCTCGCTTTTGTGGGGAATGGGGCCAGAGGATGGGAGTGTGGGAGTGACTGGGCCTCTGGTGAGGGAGAGGGTGCAGTTATCAGCAACTCCGGAGTCGGCCACTCGGACCGGGCCCACACTGGCCTGGGGTGCTGCCCACCTCAGTGGGGCCACATGCTCTCCACTGCACCTTCCAGGGGCTGTCAGTCACAGGCCCCTGCCTTCCCCGCTTTGGCTGGGTGGGTGCCCAGCTAATCCAGCTGTGGTGCCCACCCTCCTGCCCATGGTGATTGAACTGGGAGCCCTGGGCCTGGGGAGCAAGTCGGGCGCTAACAGAGATTTGCCTCGGGGTGTCAGTCATCCCAAGAGCTATAAAAAACACCCAGACTACTCAGGGTGCACACCAGAGAGTGAAGGCGTCCCAGGGCAAGCAGAGCGAAGGGTGGAGAGAGGCAGAATTCCGAGAACATTCTGGGATCTCCTGGATCCAGCTGTACCCGAAACTAAGCCCCTTGGACTTGCAAGTTATGTGGGCCCACAATTTCTTGCTTAAGTTGAGTTGGTTCTTGTCTGTCACAGCTGCAGGAGTTGTGAAATCCTCTTTCGTCTCCTCTCTGAAGCATTTAGGACTGTTCAGACTTTGCACGCACAGCACTGGTTAATCTTTCCTTGCCTGGGGGACAGTCGGTCATTCTCTTGGAGACGCTCCCTGTTGTACTCCCCATGACCCTTCCATCTCCCAGGCCGCCACTCCAGCTCCTGACCAGGGTGCTTCCCTGACCCACTTCCAACCTGCATAGAAGAGTCTCCTGGACGTCCGACCCCCTGAGAACACCTCAAGCCAGGCCCGTGGGGGAGAAGGCAGGACCTTCCGGCAGGACCCCCCGGGAGGAGGTTTCTGTCTGCGTAACTGTATGAGCTAAATGAAAGGCAAGTGGCAAAGCGGCCTGGAAATTCCCCTCGTTTTGCAAGAGAGGCAGGAAAGCCGAGCTCTTTAGAACGCAGATTGCAAAAGATTCCCTACCTGATCCCTCCTTGATACCCCGAGCCAGCCCTTGATATTCCCTTTGCAAAACATTCTGTGGACAACACCCTCTGAGAGTGCTGAGCGGGTACATGTTGTGGCCGGGGAGACCAGGGCGCCAATCCTCTAAAGGCAAGTCGTGGGGAAGGCAGCTCCCCAGCACCCCGCCCCCCGCTGCAGGTGTCCATGCTGCCCATGCCCCCCCTACCCCACCCCCACGCTGACTTAAGCCAGAGGGATGCGAAGAGTTGCTGAGGCCAGGGTGCTCGGGCTCCAGGGCCAGTTAGCACGTGGGCTTGAACATCCAGAGAGGAAAAGCAGGCAGATCCACAAACGAAGGTGTCTGCTCTCTATTGCACTGCAGGTCCTGGCAAGGGTAGTTAGGCAGGAAAAAGAAAGAAAAGGCATCCAGATTGGAAAAGAGGTAAAACTATCTCTATTCTCAGATGATGTGATTTTTTTAAACTGATTTTCTTTTTTTTTTTTTTAATATTTATTTATTTATTTGGCTGCGCCGGGTCTTAGTTGTGGCACGTGAACTCTTAGTTGCGGCACGTGGTATCTAGTTCCCTGACCAGGGATCGAACCTGGGCCCCCTGCATTGGGAGGGCAGAGTCTTAGGCACTGAACCACAGGGGAAGTCCCTCAGATGACACAATTCTATGTTTAGAAACTCATAAGGAGGGACTTCCCCAGTGGCGCAGTGGTTAAGACTCTGCACTCCCAGTGCAGGGGACCCAGGTTCGATCCCTGGTCAAGGAAAGAGATCCCACATGCACGCCACAACTAAGAGTTTGTATGCCACAACTAAGGAGCTCACGTGCCACAACTAAGGAGCCTGATTGCCTCAACTAAGACCCAGCACAACCAAATAAATAAATAAATATTTTTAAAAAGGAAAGAAAGAAACTCATAAGGAATCCACAAAGAAACTAGTAGGACTAAGAAAACAAATTCAACCAAATTTTGTAGATTACAGCATAGATATACCAAAATCAGTTGTATCTTTATATACTAGAAGCAAAAAATCTGAAAATGAAATTAAGAAAAACTTTTCATTTACAATAGCATCAAAAGAATAAAATACTTAGAAATAAGTTTAACAAAAGAAAAGCAAGCCTTTTACATGAAAACTACAAAACCGTTGAAAAAAATTAAAGATGCGAGTAAATATTCATGGATCAGAAGACTTCGGGTGTTTATGTGGCAGAACTCTGCACACTGATCCAGAGATTCAAGTGATGCCTATCAAATTCCAGCTGGCCTTTTGCAAAAACCTAACAAACGGATCCTAGTGTTCATAACAAGATGCAGGAGACCCAGAGTAGCCAAAACAATCCTTTGTTTTTTTGATCACACTGTTTGTGGGATCTTAGTTCCCCAACGAGGGATTGAACCCGGGCCCTGGGCAGTGAAAGCGCTGAGTCCTAACCACTGGACCGCCAGTTCCCCAAAGCAATCTTTAAAAAGAATAAAATTGGCTACAAAGCTACAGTAATCAAGACAGACACATAGATCAGTGGAACAGAATAGGGAGCCCAGAAATAAACCCACACACTTATGGTCAATTAATCTACAACAAAAGAGGTGAGAATATACAAAGGGGAAAAGACAACCTCTTCAATACATGGTGTTGGGAAAACTGGACAGCTACATGCATAAGAAACTGGACTACTTCCTCACACCATATATATACTTCCTCACACCTCATATATACTTCCTCACACCTCACACACAAAAATAAACTAAAATGGATTAAAGACTTACATGTAAGACCTGAAGCCATAAATCTCCTAGAAGAAGACATTGGCTGTACACTCTTTGTCATCAGTCTTAGCCTTTTTTTTTTTTTTTTTTTGGCTATGTCTCCTCAGGCCAGAGAAACAAAAGCAAAAATAAATAAATGGGACTACATCAACCTAAAAAGTTGTTGCACTTTTACTTGATAGTAAAAGAAACTATCAACAAAATGAAAAAGCAGCCTATTGAATGGAAGAAGATATGTGCAAAGGTTATATCCAACAAGGGATTAATATCCAAAATATTCAGAGAACTCATGATGCAACCTCAGGAAAACAAACAACCCAGTTAAAAAAGTGGGTAGAAGACCTAAATAGACATTTTTTCTAAAGAAGACATACATTCAGCCAGCAGGCGCATGAAAAGATGCTCAACATCATTAATTATAAGAGAAATGCAAATCAAAACCACAATGAGGTATCACCTCACACCTGTCAGAATGGCCATCATCAAAAAGCAACAAATAACAAGTGTTGGCGAGGATGTGGAGAAAAGCAAATCCTCGTGCACTGTTGCTGGGAGTGTCGATTGGTGCAGCCACTATGGGAAACAGTGTGGAGGTTCCTCAAAAAATTAAAACAGAGCCACCATATGATCCAGCAATTTCACTTCTGAGTATTTGTCTGAAGAAAACAACACTAAATAGAAAAGATATATGCACCCCTATGTTTATTGCAGCATTATTTACAATAGCCAAGATATGGAAACAACCTATCGGCAGATGAGTGGATAAAGAAGATGTGCTACATATATACAATGGAGTATTACTCAGCCATAGAAAAGTATGAAATCTTGCCGTTTGTGATAACATGGATGAATTTTTTTTTTTTTTTTTTTTTTTGGCTGCGTTGGGTCTTCGTTGCTGCGTGCGGGCTTTCTCTAGTTGCGGCGAGTGGGGGCTACTCTTCGTTGCAGTGCGTGGGCTTATTGTGGTGGCTCCTCTTGTTGTGGGGCACGGACTCTAGGCATATGGGCTTCAGTAGTTGCAGCACGCGGACTCAGTAGTTGCGGCACATGGGCCCTGGAGGGCACGGGCTTCAGTGGTTGTGGCACATGGGCTCAGTAGTTACGGGGTGCGGGCTCTAGGGTGCGCGGGCTTCAGTAGTTGTGGCGCATGGGCTCAGTAGTTGTGGCTCGTGGCCTCTAGAACGAGGCTCAACAGTTGTGGCTCATGGGCTTAGTTGCTCCGCGGCATGTGGGATTTTCCTGGACCGTGGCTCGAACCCGTGTCCCCTGCACTGGCAGGTGGATTCTTAACCACCGTGCCACCAGGGAAGTTCCAACTCTTTTTTGTTTGTTTTTAGATTTTATTATTTTGGCTGTGTTGGATCTTAATTGCGGCACGCGGGATCTTCGTTGAGGCATGTGGGATCTTTTGTTGTGGCGTGCAGTCTTCTCTCTAGTTGTGGCGTGCGGGTTTTCTCTCTCTGGTTGCGGCGCATGGGGTCCAGGGCGCATGGGCTCTCTAGTTGAGGCGGGCAAGCTCAGTAATTGTGGCACGCGGGCTTAGTTGCCCCGCGGCATGTGGGATCTTAGTTCCCTGACCAGCGGTCGAACCCGCGTCCCCTGCATTGCAAGGCGGATTCCTTACCACTGGACCACCAGGGAAGTCCCAACATGGATGGACTTAGAGGTTATTATGCTGAGTGGAATAAGTCAGACAGTGAAAGACAAATACTGTGCGATTTCACTTATATGTGGAATAAAAAGCAAAACAAACGAACAAACATATCAAAGCAGAAACAGACTCATAGATGCAGAGAACAAACTGGTGGTTGCCAGAGAGGAGAGGGGTGGGGGATGAGTGAAATAGGTGAGGGAGATTAAGAGGTACAAACGTCCAGTTACAAAATAAATGAGTCACAGGTATGAAACATACAGTGTTGGGAATATAGTAAATAATATTGTTGGGGCTTCCCTGGTGGCGCGGTGGTTGAGAGTCCGCCTGCCGATGCAGGGGACACGGGTTCGTGCCCCGGTCTGGGAGGATCCCACATGCCGCGGAGCGGCTGGGCCCGTGAGCCGTGGCCGCTGAGCCTGCGCATCCGGAGCCTGTGCTCCGCAACGGGAGAGGCCACAACAGTGAGAGGCCCGCGTACCGCAAAAATAATAATAATAATAATAACAATAATACTATTGTAATAACTTTGTGTGGTGATGAAACGGAGCAGGACCCTATGGTCCTTGCCCACCATGTCCTCAGCCTGCCTTTTGTCTGTGGAAAAACTTTAGCCAAAGAATAAGTTTAATCAGAGAGAAGTGAGAAAATGCAGAAAAAAAGGAAACAGTCAAAGGAGACCAAATAATAATAGTTTAGTCATTAAGCAGAGTCAGATTCCTTTAGTTCCTTCTCCAGGGCTATAGATCATGTTCTGAGCCGTATCCTGTGAGCTGTCTTATAGATACTGAAACCCCCGCCAGGTGGAAGAAGTTAACTACATGATGACCAGGCTGTAGCCATGACATAAGCTGCCACAATTCCAAGAACTGGCCTCAAAGGAAAGGGAACAAACAGACCCTGGAACTGAAGATTAACCGTGCTTAAAACAATCAAGATGATGCCGGTCAGACCACCAAAGACTAATTTCAAGATGACTGTCAGAGACTGTGCTGTTTCTACACGTAGCCCCTCCGTCTGTCTATAAAAGCTCTTGCCCCCGGTTGCGGGTGGTGGGGGGAGTCGGCCTTTGGACAGGTGCGCCCCCCACACCAGTTGCTGGCATCCAAAATGAAGAAACTTTCCTCTCCACCACGTTGCCTCTTTATTGGCTTTTGAGCAGGGAGCAGCTGGACCCCACTTTTGGTTACAGTGGCCGCTGGTAACTAGACTTATCCTGGGCATCATTCTGTAATGTGTAGAAATATTGAATCGCTCTGTTGTTCACCTGGAACTAACCTAGTGTTGTAGGTCAGTTATACATCGAAAACAAACTCAGAAAAAGAGATCCGATTTGTGGTCACCAGAGGCAAGGGGTGGGGGGAGGGGGAATTGGATGAAGCTGGTCAAAAGGTACAAACTTCCAGTTATAAGTGCTAGGGATGTAATGTACAACATGATTAGTATATTCAACTGCTGAATGTTACATACGGAAGTTGTTAAGAGGAAATCCTAAGAGTTCTCAGTACGAGGAGAAAAACGTTTTTTCCTTTTTCTTTTATTTTGTATCTATATGAGATGATGGATGTCCAGTAAACGTACTGAGGTCATCATTTCATGATGTGTGGGAGTCTAATCATTATGCTGCACACCTCACACTTATCCAGTGCAAACATCAATTACATCTCAATAAAACTGGAAGAAAAAAAGAAGAGCATTTGCTTTCAAAGCATATATGTATGTATGATAATATAAAAATGTGGTCATATATAATATAGAGGGATGCAATAAAATATTAAACGCACTAAAAGAAAGAAAAAGAATAATGTTGGAGGAATCTCTCACAGTTCCCAGTTACAAAGCTTATTACAAAGCTACGCTAATTGAGGCAAGGTGGTGCTGGATATTCAAGACACATGGATCGATGGAACAGAATCACAGGTTCAGGATGAAACTCTTACGTTTATGATTAATGGATTTTTGGCAAGGTGCCAAGACAATTCAATGTTGAAAGAATAATCTTTTATACAACTGAATATCCACATGCAAAAGAACGATGTTTGACCCCTACATCATACCATATACAAAAATTAACTCAAAAGTGGATCGTAGACAAATTTAAGAGTTAAAACTATGAAATTCTTGGAAGAAAACGTAGGATTAAATCTTAACAATCTAAAAGCATAAGCAACAAAAGGAAAATTAGATAAACTGGACTGTATCAAAGTTAAAGACTTCTGTGCTTCAAAGGACATTATCAGTAAACTGAAAGGACAATCCATGGAATGGGGGGAAATGTTTGCAAATCATCTATCTGATAAGGGACTTGTATCCAGAATATATAAAGCACTCTCACAGCTTTACAGTAAAATGACAAGTAACGCAATTAAAAATGGGCAAAATATTGAGTAGACATTCCGTAACCAAGCAGGACCTACGGGACCTTCTTGGAGCAGACCCCCGCCACACACACACATGTCCTCTGCCTGCCTCTTGTCTGTAGAAAAACTTCAGCCTCCTAATCCTTCCCTGAGTTCTAAAGAGTAAATTTAATCAAAGAAGTGATAAACTGCAGAAAGAAAGGAAAACAGTCAAGCAAAGTCAAAACAAAATAATAATAGTTTAGCCATTAAAGCCAGGGACCTTTAGTTCCTCCTCAAGGACCATAGAGACTATTCTGAGCCATGTCCTTGAGCTGATCTGCAGATGCTGAAACCCACACCAGCTGGAAGAAGTTAACTGTCTGCTGCCCACAAGCCCATGGACCTCAGACCAGTTGGAACCAGAAAGTTGATGATGTTGACTCCCGGTTACCTCACTACCAGCCAATCAGGAGAATGTCCACAAGATGACCACTCACCGCACAACCCTGTCCCTCACCCTGTTTTTTTTGTTTTTTTATATATTTATTTATTTATCTTATTTTTATTTTTTGCGGTACGCGGGCCTCTCACTGCTGTGGCCTCTCCCGTTGTGGAGCACAGGCTCCGGACGTGCAGGCTCAGCGGCCATGGCTCACGGGCCCAGCCGCTCCGCAGCACGTGGGATCTGCCCGGACCGGGGCATGAACCCGCGTCCCCTGCATCGGCAGGCGGACTCTCAACCACTGCGCCACCAGGGAAGCCCCTCACCCTGTTTTTAAAAACCTTTCCCTGAAAGCCTTCGGGGGGGTTGGGCCCTTTAAGCACTAGCCGCCTGGACTCTTTGCTTGGCGCCTGCATGAACTCTTTGTCTAAGTTTTTTAAAAATTGGTTTTACTGGGGACTTCCCTGGCAGTCCAGTGGTTAAGACTCCGTGCTTCCGATGCAGGGGGTGCGGGTTCGATCCCTGGTCAGGGAACTAAGATCGCATGTGCCACGCGGCCAAAAAAATTTTTTAATTTGTTTTACTATCTTTGCATGTCACAGAAACAACCAAATTTTTTTGTCAGTTGCATCGTTCTTATTTTGACCCTCGTCAGACCTCTTCCATTTGAAAATGTTAGGTAGTAAATTAGCCACACCCACTGAGTCTCTCATCTTTTGTTTCACCTGAGGCTCTGCCATCAGCCACAGGAGAGAGACTGAGCCTTCAATGGAGGATAGCCCCAGAGTCCCTGAGAAAAAGTTGGGACCATGTCCTTCAAACTATTGACCTATCCGAGGATGGACATTCGGATGACCTTTGGATACCTCGAGGCGGATTCCCCATTTCCAGCCTCTCATGGAGAAGAAGCCTGTGCTTTGGACTGCTCACCCCAAACCCAGCTAACCAGAAACTGATAACAGGACAGCGTGAGCAGGTGAGGGAAATGCTTCCGTGGTCATTTGCCTGAACACCACTGATGTTGTTTCAATGCTCTGTTTCCTGGTATTAAAAAACAAAAATTCAACCAACTAAAATCTGAAGGTCTAATTGGTGTTACTGACCAATTAATGAATTGGGCAGCATGCCATCCAGCAAGTATAGGGGAGTTCCAAAGGGCTCCAGAAAGGGGAAGGTTTTTAAAAGCAAGACAAAAAACTCATAAACGAAAAAGACTATGTCAGGCTTAGGTCACCTACTTATGGGGGATGGAAGGGGTCATTGTGGCGGATGACTTCCTCTTCCTCTGTGGGTGGAGAGGGCCCATGTGGCAGGTAACCTCATTGGTGCCGACCAGAGAATTCCTGACTGACCAGTTAAGACTGCATTTCTGGGGGAGGTTGAAGCGTCAGTGAGGGTTGGTGTTAAGCCCTGGTTTAGTGGCCTGGCCGAGCATAAGTGATTCCCTTTGGGGGCTGTGGCTTTCTTTTTAACACTGGGTACGGTACGTAGAGAAGCCCTTTCTCTCTCCTCAAGCTATCTGTAACCCATAGTCATTTAGTAGACTCTTTTTGTTTTTGTTTTTCTGGTACGCGGGCCTCTCGCTGTTGTGGCCTCTCCCGTTGCGGAGCACAGGCTCCGGACGCGCAGGCTCAGCGGCCATGGCTCACAGGCCCAGCCACTCCGTGGCATGTGGGATCTTCTCGGACCGGGGCACGAACCCGTATCCCCTGCATTGGCAGGCGGACTCTCACCCACTGCGCCACCAGGGAAGCCCTAGTAGACTCTTTTTGTAAACTGAAACGCAGCCTTTTAAAATGACACCTGCGGGCTTCCCTGGTGGCGCAGTGGTTAAGAATCCGCCTGCCAGTGCAGGGGACACGGGTTCAAGCACTGGTCAGGGAAGATCCCACATGCCGCGGAGCAACTAAGCCAATGCGCCACAACTACAGAGCCTGCGTGCCACAACTACTGAAGCCCGTGCGCCTCGAGCTCGTGCTCCGCAACAGGAGAGGCCACCGCAATGAGAGGCCCGCACACCTCAACGAAGAGTAGCCCCCGCTCGCCGCAGCTAGAGAAATCCTGCGCGCAGCAACAAAGACCCAACGCAGCCAAAATTAAATAAATAAAATATATTTAAAAAAACAAAAACAAGCAATACAGAAATGTCTTACTTAAAAAAAAAAAGTATCATGCTGGTATCTCCAGTGTTGTTTAGCGCGTGCCCTTCCGGGTTGTCCAATTCTGACTTCGTCGGGTCCCTGCCTTTCATTGTCTGTGAGCTATTTTATAGCTCTATAAATTACCCGTGACCAAGAGCAATGAAAATACTTCCTTTTTATAGACATGCAAATACATTTGGTCCAGTAGAGGTTCACTTGTATTTTTCCTGTGAAAAAAGCCGATCTCCATCTATTTTAAAGTTTATTTTAGCATTCCTTTACTCCATATAAATTTGTGGTTTTCGAACCTCTTTTTTTGAATTTGTAACCCCTGGTTCTCGCATTAGTTAATGAGTTAAGTAAACCTTTGACACACTGTACTAGTTTTCTAGGACTGTTGGAACAAATTACCACAAATCTGGTATCTTAAAACAACAGAAATTTGTTCTATCACAGTGCTGGAAGTCAGAAGTCTGGAATCAAGATGTTGGCAGGGTTGGTTCCTTCTGAGGGCTGTCGGGAGGATCTGTTCCAGGCTCCCGTCCAGCTTCTGGTGGTGCCAGCCATCCTCGGTGTCCCTTGGCTTGTGGCCACATCCACAATCTTTGCCTCTGTCTTCACATGGACTTTTCCTCTGTGTCTCAGATCTCCTTCTCCCTTCTCATGTAAGTACACCAGTCATTGGATTTAGAGCCCATCCTCATTCAGGATGATCTCAACTAGGGAGCCTTAACTTAATTACATCTGTAACAACCCTATTTCCAAAGAAAGTCACATCACAGATTCCAGAGGTTAGAACTTGGACAAACCTTTTGGGGGAACGTTGTTCCCATCATGTCTGTGTGTCATGCTTCTGAATATACACCTGCACTCTTTTTCTTTAAGGGCAGCTTGAAGATTCAAGGCCCTGGAAACACAGGGTGCTGGGAGATTGTGCAGATATGCTTGGGGGTGGGGGATCCACTGGAGGAGACTGTGTCTGGGGTGTGAGTGGAACGGGAGTGGTGGTCACTGCGGGAAGGTTGCCTTGGTGCCCCTGGGGCCCAGCAGTCCCAGTCTGAGGGAACTGACCCCATACAGCACCGCCAGGGGTGGGGTACCCCTGATTCAGTCCAAGGGCTTGTGTCCTGCCATGCAGAGGGAGGACCTGCAGCCCTCAGCCCTGGTGGGAGCCCAAGCTAGTACCAGGGTCCTCTGATGTGGAAATAGGTCAGAGTTCATTCCTTTGTTCATCTGGGGGCTGGGAAACAGCTATAAACCCTCCTCCCACCCCCATTCCCAGCCCAGGGCAGTTGATGGCCCAGGCTTCCAGTGCCATCTGTACCTGAGTACCCGGTCAGCTCATCCTGCTACCTTGCACCTTGCTTTTGTCCCTTCTCAATGGTGGCATTCCTGTGTCAGCTACACCTACCCTATCTCCTGGAACTGGTTCATTAAATGTTATGGGGTTAGGTGGGGAGGTCCAATGTGTACAACTGGAAACTTTCCGGAAAGCCTGGCCCTGGGAGGGGCTCCAGATCCACTCTGTCAGGCCCTGGCCTGGACACTAGGACACAGCAGTGGAGATGAGAGGCCACATTCTTGTCCTCCTGGCAAGGCAGGCAAAAAATCAGTGCCTGGATACAGCCATCTGTACTCAGCCAGGGTAGGGAGCCCAGCATTTGTTACACTGGGGACAATGGGAACGAGGTGATTCAGGACATTGAGGTGCATCGCAGCAGAAGGGAAGGAAGGAGGCACAGGCCTGCCTGGGCCCAGGGATACCCAAACGAGCAGGCACCATTGGGAGGAGGAGCCATGTGAGGGGGGAGGGGTCATGTGTGGGGGAGGGGCCACGTGGGAGAGGGAGGGGCCACGTGGGAGGAGAAGGGACTGACAGGAGAACTGCCAGGTGGGACCAGACTTCAAGGAGAAAGCTTCCTGAGGCATCAGTGTGAAGGTGGGGTCCTAGTACGTGTGGGGTAGGGGACACGAGGCCCAGGGCATCCACTGCAGAATGGCCAGGCCACAGGAGCACTCGGGACAAACCCCTGTCCCCGACCCTGAGGGCGTGAGCTTCGCAGAGGTTAGCACATGGCTGGCTGGTGGATCTGCCCTTGAAGAAGTTATGCGGAGTGGGACCAGGGGCTGGTGGAACCTCGGAAAGGGGGCCGCGACGGCCAGAGGAGAGAACCTGAGGGAGTGGGTGCTACCTGTCAGGGTGACAGGGAAGCAGGCGAGGGGAGGGGAGAGAAGGTTTGGCGTCAGCTGGGAGGGCCATTGAGCAGAGAGGACGGGCCCTGCCCTCCCAGAGGGCGGCAGGAGAGGAGGGGCGGGAGAGGCTGGCAGGCCAGTGACGGAGGCAGAAGCTTTCTCCGCGGGCCTTGCCTCCCCTGTGCGCACTGTTCACGGCGTGGTTACTGAGTGTCCACCTCCCCGGTCGCCCACCCGCACACAGCAGGTGCTCGCGTCAGTGGCGTAGATCCAGGTGAACAGCAGGCATTGCATGGATAGGGAGCTCTATGAGCTTGTGACTTATGACCTCATTTTGCAGCGAGGAAAATGAGGCTGGAGCAGTTAGAGAGATTCACCCTAATCCGTGGCACGGAAGTGCTGGGCCGGACTGGCCGCCCCTCCCCCTCCCCAGGTCCAGCTCCAGCCCTCGGCGCTGACCTCCTAGTGGGGTCCCTTCTCTCTCTCAGCTTCCGCCCGTTCTGTGAGCTCCTGGGCAACAGGTGAGCTGACCTCCCCGAGCCTCACTTCTATCGGGGGTGGGAAAAGACACCAGCGGCAGGAACCGATGGCGTGCCGGCCGGAGGGACTCGCCGCGGTCCTCAGCCTTCACGAGGGCCGGTCCTTGCCCTAAAGCTAGGTCGCCGGGGGCCGCCAGGGGGTGCTGCTCGGCCGCGGCCGCGGGCCCGCTCGGGGCAGGGCCTCCAGTTCCCGCCCACTGGGGCGGTGCGCGCGTGCGCACTGCGCCCCGCCCGCAGGGACTGCTGGGCCGGCGACGCGAGCGTGCGGCCGGCGGGAGCGGAGCTGCGGCCCCGAAGATGTGGAGACCTGTGAGCCCCCCGCGCGCCCGCGCCCCTCCCGCGGCCCGGCCGGGACCCGCAGGGCCCCGAGACCCTGCCCCCAGAGGTCCTCTCGCCCGACAGGGACCCTCAGGGCTCTAGGAGGAGCCCGTCACAGCCCTCAGGCGTCCTGTCCTTCGGGCCCCCGCTTCAGCCCCCAGGCCCTGTGGGGAGATGCCGGGAGCCACTTAGGGGCCCACTGGAGAGGCTGCCTTCCCGACGCACCCCACAGCCCCCCTTCTCAGAAGCACGTTCTCCCTGGTGGAGCCTTGTCTCAGAGGCGGCCTCTCCAACCGCGCGAGGGATGACCCTCTAGTCCCCTCACGGGCTCCCCTCCCCAGGGAGACACTGCCCAGCGCCTGACCCCTCCTCCCGCCCCGTGTCTCCCTTGGACCCGTCGCTGCTGCAGACTCTGCCAGAATCCCAGACCGGATGCCCCGTCTGTCTTTCTGCCTGCTCCCTTGGGCACCCTTTTCGCCTGGTCACCAACCCCCACGCCCTGGGTCATCCTGGGCTGACAGCTGCCCCCCTGCTTCTGGGGAGACAGAGGACTTTGGGGGCTGGGAGGGGCGCAGAGCCACCCCTCCTCCCACGCTGTCTCCGAAAGCCCCTCTCAGGCCTTCCTAGGCTTCTGCCTGGCCCTGGGCTGCCCTCCTAGCTCAAGCTTCTTTTGATCCTGAACGTGGCAGCTGACTTTCCAGTTTTGTTCCTGGTCGGGCCTCCCCGTTTTATCGCGTTTCTGCAGTTTGGATTAGCACCTTTCAAACCGGGTGTCATAGTCATTGACCCAGATCTTAGCCACTCCCTCCCCAGGAGTCTAGCCCTTTTTTCCTGTGGTTGGTTTAGAGCTGAAGAGACTGAGGGGGGCCCATCAGCGTTTCAAATTGGAATTTTCTGTAGACCTTGTCTTTTTCTAATAAGCCTAGCCTTGTGGGTTTAGGTATTAATACAAATAAACGCCCATTACCTCTTGTGGCTTGCAGTGAACAGCTCCGTTACATAAGGGTGCTTTATGGGCTGAGATGGTGAAGCAGTCTGAGAGTAAGTCTGAGAGTCAGGCAGAGAAACACTGAGTTGGTCTTTTATAGTTTATTTATCTTTTTATAGTTTATAAAGCTGCTTCACACAGTTCACTCAGTCCTCCAGGCGCTTTAGCCCCTGATGAGGAGATGCCCATGACCAGTAAGTGGAGCGGGGCCCAGTAGCCTTCTGAGTCCTGACTGGTGTTGAGAAGGTCACAGACCCTTGGAAAAGGAAAGGACAGGGCATTCATGGTCATCTCCACACCTCTTCTGGGCCCAGATTCCAGTCTCTCTTCCTAACCATGAGAACGTTTCTGCGCTTTGGCTTCCTCTGCTGGTGTGGGCGCAGGGCTGTTGACCTCACCATTAAACTGCCCAGGTTCTTGTCACCTCTTTGTAGTTTCTCTGTTTCAGGCCTCATGAGACTCAGCAGCTGCTTCTTACCGCTGGGGGCTGGTTTATCCTGCAGTGACCTTTCGTCTTCCTTCTAATCTGCTGTGTCTAATCAATGGTGTGTTAGAAAAGCAGACAGCTCAGCTTGTGCCTAAAACACGAGTGCTGTGTTAAAGTACACACAGGGTTTGTGAGGGTTGTAGTAGCTGTCCGTGTTACCACTCAAGCTCTTTCTGCTACTTTGTAGATGGTTAGCTGAGTTCCAGATGGGCACTCCGTTTCTGCTGACCGACTGTTCAGGCACTCTTGAAAGCGCTAGAGGCTGGGGTAGAGGAGGCCCATCTCGTCTTGTCCCAGCTGGGAGGCTTTTGGAGTGAGAGGGGTGCTGGGACAACCCCTATAAGCCAGGACCGCCCCACGATAGCCGCGTGCGTGGTCACCCTGGTGAGAAGGCACGGTGTGCGGGGTGTGCCTGGGGACGCACAGCCCTCTCTATACATGTTTCCTGCCACGCTCTGGTGCCTGAGCTCTGGGTATGGTTGGGTTACATGTGATGTGGTGGAAACTGTGCCGGACTGGTTCTTGGAAGGTCTGGCTGCGGGCTCTGCCCCACATTTATAGCTACGTGACCTCGTTGGGCTCCAGGGATGTCTCCTCTGTGATGGGGACATTTGGGGAGTCGCTGGGCACCCCGGCTGGAATGAGCCGGGCACACTGGGGGCCCTGTGGGCACTCTGGCGTCGTCAGCAGGAGGCCTCATCCTTGGAGGCCGGCCCAGGGCCAGGCTGCGGTCGGGGCTGGGGCTGTCTCTCGCCTGACCGTGGCCTTCGCCCTGTTGCTCAGTGACATCCTCGCTTGGGCCATGTGGGGTTCTGGCTCATTCACCGTTTATCTTAGTTCGGCGAGCATTCGTGGAGTTCCTGCTTTATCTTAGAAAGCACAGGGCTAGTCGAAGTACAGAGATGATTGACTGGTGGGCCCTCCTCAGGCTGGTGGGGAGAAAGACCGCGAACTACCAGGCACAGTCCTGTGTGATAAGGACAGTGGGAGAGGGATGGGGGGGGATGGTAACCGTGGTGAATCAGGGTGGGGGAAGGGCCTTCTAGGCAGAAGGGCAGCCTGGGGAGCAGGCCTGGCCAGGCTCTGCGCGGCTCTCCAAGGTCTGCCAGAGGGATGTTTATCCCGGGAGAGTGAGTGAGGAGTCAGTGCTGGGAGTGATGAGCTGCAGCCAGAGCTCCTGCTGCAGTGGTGGCTTCTCAGAAGACAACAGAAAACTGTTACGGGGACTGTGGTCAGGGGCGGTTACTTTTCTGGCCGTGCCCCCTCTGCGTCGGCCGTGTGTTCGGAGGCTGTGGACTCTGGTCCTCAGCTTCGCTACCAGAGCCCTGCTGGTGGAGGATAGTGGTTAGGAGGCTGCGGGCGCAGCGGGGGCCTCGTGCCTTAGATGATTCAGGTTCAGCATCCGCCTGTAAAAGAACTGTAGGTTTTAACATGGTCGTGATGTGTCAACTTATTTGTCAGTTAGGTGACTTGACTTTTCCTCACCAGACCCTTCCTACTAATGTCTCAGGGGGACAGTGTGCTCCGCCCTGTGGCTGTCAGGACCTGCCACCTGGGGAAGGAAAGGGTGACGACTGGGGCAGCGGTTTGACTTGGGCTCCACCCCCAGATTCACCAGGCACTTCAGCTGTGGACCACGTGAGGAAATATGTGTGAAAGTCCCACCGTCAGAAATGCCCACCTTTTGTTGAACACCTGTTAGGTGTCAGACCCGGAGCGAGGTACTTTATTTCTACCATGTTTCACCTTCCCAGCCTGGCAAGGTGTCAGCGGGGAGTCGCCCCCAGGCAGAGGGTAAAGGTACAGAGGCTTGCGGGCTGGGCCTGTGTTGCTGCAGCGCAGCGCTCGGCCCTCGTGGGCTCTGCCCGACTCCACGGCACCCCGTCAGCACGAGGGTGCTGAGTTCTGTGCCTTTCCACTGGGGTCACCAGAAAACCGGCTGGGGCTGCACACACTTCTCCTCTGGCGTGTCCTCACCGTGTGCCCCTCAGGGTCTCCCTGATGGACTCTGGTCTTTCCCCAGGTGGCAGGGCTTGGAGGGTGAGCCCTCTCTCAGGGGCGCCCTCCTCGCGCGCAGTCTTCCGCTGCTTCTAAGTCAGACATACGCAGAGCACGTGTGCGGGGCCTCTGGGGGAGGAGGTGTGATGCTGGGTCCAGCCGTGGTCTTGGAGCAGCTGTGCCCGGGCTCTGGGAGTGACAGCCCCTGCCAGCCCTCACCTCAGCGTTGGCGCCCGCAGCCTCTTGACTCTGCCCCTCCAGGTGGTTGGCACGTTGGCTAGAATAACTCGTCGACCTGTCCTTTCTTTCCTTCTGAACGTAATCATTATCAATCAGCTTCGGCCATTTTCCTTCTCTGTCTCAGCGTGCAGTCCCCATGGGGCTTTGCAGCGAGGCCCACTCTGCTGCCCGTCCACTCCAGTAGCTGAGCATTTCCTCACATCTGTATATAATCTACTCCAGGCTTTTCCTAAGTTGGTCCCTGACTCATGATGGTTTGACTTACGATTTTTCAACTTTATGATGCTGCGAAAGTCATACACATTCAGTAGAAACCATGCTTCGAATTTTGAATTTTGATCTTTTCCTGGGCCAGCGATGCAGGGTGGATACTCTCTCCTGATGCTGGGCAGTGGCAGCCGCAGCTCCCCAGCAGCCCCGAGGTCACGAGGGTGCACAGCGGTGCCCTGACAGCCGTTCTATATTCACTTGCAATCAATTACATGAGATAGTCCACATTTTAGTATAAAACAGGCTTTGTGCTAGATGGTTTCGCCCACTTGTAGGCTAACGTGAGTGTTGTGAGCACGTTTCAGGAAGGCCAGTCTCAGCTCTGACGTTCGTTAGGTTCCGTGTATTAAATGCATTTTCGACTTACGATGTTCGCAGCTTACAGTGGGTCTGACCCTAACCCTAACCCCATCGTAAGTCGAGGAGGATCTGTAGTCTCTCTTCTGGGCTAAACAAACCCTTTTTTCCTTCTGAAAAAGCAGGGGGCAGCTGACGATCTTTCAATATAAATAGTTGGACTTCCCTGGTGGCGCAGTGAATAAAACTCCGCGCTCCGAGTGCAGGGGGCCTGGGTTCGATCCCTGGTCAGGGGACTAGATCCCATATGCATGCCACAACTAAGGAGCCCTGGAGCTGCAACTAAGGAACCGACCTTCCGCAACTAAGACCTGGTGCAACCAAATAAATAAATACAATATAAATAGTTTAGTTCAACCCAGCAAATACGTCCTTCTTGTTAGGTGGGGTGGTCTGCAGAGCAAGGGGGGCAGGGTTGTTGGGAGGAGGGTTAGGGCATTGGGGACCAGCGGGCAGCTTAGTGCAGTGAGGAGGGCCTAGCGGCAGGTAGCTTCAGCGTGTGCCTCCGCCTGCCCTGCACGCTGGGCTGGACATTGCTCGAGGGCTTTGCAGATGTCAGCTCACTCACCCTCACTTCAGCAGTACAGCAGTCCCCACCTTACAGACAGGGAAACTGAGGCACAGAGGGAAGGCACTTACCCACGCTGCATGACTGGTAAGTGCTGGAGCCCAGATTCCAGCTCCAGCCCCAGAAGTCTGGCTCCAGGTTCTACTTGAGTCTCTGGGATGGGGCCTTCCAGTGTCTGGTGTTGAGTGGTGTCCCTGGCCTCTACCCCCTACATGCCAGGAGCACCCCTCCCCCAAGTTGTGACAACTAGGAGTGTCTCCAGACAGTGCCAGGTCTGCCTGTCCTGTACCAGCTACCTCGCCTTCCACATGCCGCCTTCCTGATAGGACTCTGAGAGTATAGCAGATGCATTGCACCTTTGATCATGAAAACATTTACACATAGGGACAAGCTGACAGCGTGGTCCCAGAGAGTTAATTATCCAGATGCCACCACCTAGATCTACCCATTATTAACATCTTGCCCTAGTGGGTCTATTTCTATATGAAAGTATATATTTTGTTGTTGTTGGATCATTTGAAAGTAAGTCACAGACATTTTGACACATAATCTCTAAACACTTCAGTGTGCATCCCCTAAGCAAGGGTATTATGTAGCCGCAGTAACCGTCATGCCTAAACATCGTAATTTTTGTGCTCCCTGGTGTCTGGGGTCCCTCAAATGTTTCATAGGTGCTTTCTTTAAGACTGAGGTTTAGTCAGGGTTCATGCTTTGCACTTGGTGCAAAGTCATCCCACGTTTTTTCTCGTGACTTTTTTTTTTAACTTGTAAGGAAAAATTGCAGATATTTACAGAAGTAGAGAAACTGATAAATGCGGGTGCCGGGCACCAGTGGTTCTCAATGTGTGGATGCTAATGGCTTTCTGGTGAGGCCGGGCTGCTGTTTAGAGACACCCCAGGCTCGGGAATTCTCGGGGTCACTGATAAGGACGAGGAGCCCCAGGGCTGGCAGCTGCTGGCTGTTGTCATTTCTGATTCCGTGGGCTTGTGACCTCGCTGAGAAGACCAGAATCGCAGCAGAACGCTCGCTGGCCAGAGGAGCAGGCAGCTGGTGTGCGGGGCGTCCCGGCCTCGGCCGTCTTGCCTGGTTCCTCACGCTGGCCCTGAACCTACCCCACCCTGCACCCCCGCCCCCAGGCCACAGCTCCGCCTCGGGCTCCAGCCCTCTCCCAGGCTGACCACTCCAGCGTACGCCCCCTCCCTGCATGAAAACCCTGGGACACCCCTGCCCCCACCCCCCGGCCCCCGCTACAGCTCACTTTACTGCCCACCCTTTTCTGTCTGGGCGCCCCTCCCCACCTCTGACCACACATGTTCTCCAGTCACCAGCCGCACGGGCCTGTCTCCTCCCCAGCAACGCCCCCCAGTGTCCGGGTGGAAGACCCACTTGCTGCCAGGCCGCAGGGTCCCTGACGCCCCCTCGCCTGGTGCTGCCCCTGCGTGCGGCGCGTGGGCCCCACCGCTAGGGTCTGGCCTGGGACACAGCCAGGGCTGTGGGCTCAGAGAGTGGGGGAAGGCGGGCCTGCCGGAGACGGGGCCAGAGCCAGAGGAGGGCAGCAGGGATGCGGGCAGGAGCGTTCTGCCTGCACGTGGCCCCTCACGGGCAGGGTGTGTTTGGTGGGTGTGTGGGGTACCGGGAGGGGTCTGGACACCTCGCAGAGAGCAGGCAGCGCCGGGCAGCCAGGCAGGGCTGCCTGAGGGGGAGGCCCGGTGTGGAGCGCCCCCCACGCCTGCTGGTGCCACAAACCCTTGTCATCTGTGGGGTGGGAGGTGACTGGGGTCCCAGCCTGCAGCCGCTGTGTGTGCCATGCCCCAGGCCAGGTCAGGTCGTGTGGGCCAGGTAGGGGGGCAGCGGGGTGGACGGCAGGCTGGGCCGCCCTCTGGCACGGAAGGCCTGGGGCTCTGCATGCCCGAGTCCACTCGCCACTGCCTCTCTTGCCTTTGCGGGGCTTTCCTTGAGGATCTGCCCTTGCTGTGTGGCCTTATGGGGTGGAACTTCCTGTCCTGTCTCCTCTTGGGACGGCAGGTCATGGACCTTTTCCTTTGACTTTTGTGTTGTTCTGCATCCTCGAAATCGCCTTCAGGGCTGTGTGCTTTGGCCAGAAAGTGATTGGAAAGTCAGTTCCCTATTTGGCCCATAATAATACTACTAATGTTCATGATAATAGTGTTAACGTCTGTGTTGTGGGCTATGACTTACTTTGCACAATCTTTTTTTTCCCTAAAAACTGAGAATTTAGAGTTGGGGAGTCTGTGGTTGAGGAACTCTTTAAGGTCTTATTCAAACAGGATTGGGAGACCAAGGCTGCCGGAGCGGGTCGAGGAGCCGTGATGTTTCTTCCGTGGCCCCTGAGACAGCGCAGCATGTTGGCCTGTCTCCCTGGCACTTGGCTTCTCTACCTGTCCCTCCCTCCTCCGGGCAGAAGCTTTCCGGGTCTGGCCGCCGGGGGCTCAGCAAGCACAGGTTCCTTGTGCCCTCGTTGGCTTTCGGAGCAGGCGCCACCCCGAGGCCCTCTGCCTCCTTTCTGATCGTGTGGTGAAGCATTCTCGACCCTTCCTTGGGAGGCCGCTGGTCTCCGCAGCGGGAAATAGGAAACGAGGGCTCTCGGGGCCCAGCAGAGTGTTAGGGGCAGGGACCGAGGGGCGTTTCCAGTGGCCTGTGGAGGGGCTTCCGAGGAGGACGCCCCATGCGCAGATGCACGTAGCCTTCCCTTCCCTGAGAGCCTTGCTCTTAACCCGGCGGAGCCTCTGCCTCCCCGCGCCAGACACGCGAGGGCCCAGGAAGCACCAGTGCTCTTCAGTGACGTGTCTGGGGCGGGGGGGGGGGGGTTGGTCCCTGCCTGTGTAAGGCCGGGGGGGCATGTTCCCGCCGCCAACCCTGTGCCCTCTGCTCACTTCGCAGTCCCAGCTCTGCCACTTCCACTCGGCCCTGCTGCAGGGCAGGCTGAAGCCCTGGCCATCCCCCACTGCCTTCTTCAGGAGAAACCTCGGGGCACCGCCTGCAAGGTGGTGAGTTGGCCACGGGCACCCTCCAGGGCCTGTGCCCCTCATCAGGAGGGGCGACCTCCGTTGGGGGGCCGTGCCTTCTCTACGCCACCCGCAAGACGGGACGCACCTGCTCCCATGTGCGGTGCGCTGGCCGCCCCACCGCCAGGGTCCTGGCCTGGGCCTCGGCCAGAGCTGTGGGCTCAGAGAGTGGGGGAGGGCGGGCCAGAGCGAGAGCGGGAGCAAGGGGTTGGAGGGCCGAGTGGGCAGCGGGCAGGATGGAGCCCGCTTGGAGCCCTGGGGTCTGGGGGGCTGTGGGGCTCAGGCGAGGTGACTCGGACCCGGAGGTCAGAGAGCACTGCGGTGACCACACAGGCGTCCGGAGTCGGTGCTGCCTGCCGAGGTCCTGGTGAGGCTGCAGCGGCTGTGGGCTGGGCCCGGAGAGCCAAGGCCGGAGGGGCCGGGGCAGACGGGAAGTAACCCAGGCCGTGCGCCTGTCGTCTTCCAGGCCCTCGAGACCGCAGCCCCTGTGGAAGAAGGCACTCTCCGCCACGGTGCTGGGGGTGCCCCTGCTCCTCGGGGCGAGGTACCTCATGGCTGAGCCACAGGAGAGGAGGCGGATGCGGCTCATGGTGGACGGCATTGGGCGCTTCAGCAGGTAGGGGGCCGGCAAGGTGGCGGCTTCTCCCCACTGCGTCCCGTCCACAGGCGTGCGGGGCCTTGTGCGGGGGTTGGGAGGGGCAGCAGGGTTTTGCTGGGAACTCTGAAGCTGCCTTCCAGGGATCTCTTGTGCTGCCCAGTGGGGCAGCCGAGCGCTGCGGGGCCCACACTATCCACGCTGGGCACGGCCTCCGCAGCCTCATCTCCCTTCGGGCTGCCCACCACTCCCAAGGAGAGTTGGCATATCCAGACGGAGAGTTTGGGGCTCACAGGGGGGGCTCACAGGGGAGGACTGCCTCTCGCCTCCACTCCCGGTGTCCTGGACTAGTGACGGGCCTTGTTGGTCATTGGCATCCAGGGCGCCTTAAGCAGAAGGGTTTCTCATACTCCTGTGTCTCCCGGGGCAGGATTCTGGGGGTGCGGGTCGGTCTTCCCATTGGAGCAGCTTGGGCAGGCATTCCTGCTCCAGTCAGATCCAGGAATTCCTACAGCCACAGGGTCTTGAGAGCTAGTTCTTGGCATTGAGTGAAACTTCAGCTTACCCAAACCCATGGTTGGACTGGGGGTGCACGATTGCCTGGGGAGGGGGCTCACATGAGACCTTGGTCGAGGAGGCCGCTGCAAGTGTCCTGCTCTGCCGGCTCTGAGCTCCTGCTGCCCTTTGGGAGCCTGGGTCGGTTTCCCAGGGCAGGCTCAGGATGCCAAGGACTTGGGGCACTTGGCCGGAGCTTTGCTGAAATTTACCCTAGTGGCAGCCATAGGTGGGCAGATGGCCAAACGCTTTACCTCATTCCATCTTCGGGATGAAACAAGGCCTTCTGTCCTCAGCTCGCTGGCAGCGGCTGCACCCACGCCGTCTTCCAGGGTGGTTGTTTGATGGGTTTGCCTGGAGCTCCCAGTGGCCCTCCTGGGCAGGTTCTAGGCAGTGGCCTCTGTGTCCTGCAGGGTTTCCCAGTCTCCACAGCCTAGAGATTGATGAGGGCAGAGCCTGGGGTTGGCTCTCCTGTGGCTTTCCACCATGAGGGACCGCACAGGACCGGTGGGGACTGTCCCCAAGCAGCCTGGTTCTGAAGATCACACTGAGCAGGTCTGGGCCATCTCACCTTCTGCTGCTGCGTATGCACTGCTGTTTCCCAGCATTAGATACCCCATGGCAGACTCGGTATACCCCTGCCTTCTCCACTTCCCTCCTGAAAAGGGTATTTTTACAGCTTGCTTTCAGAGGCTGAGCTAGAGCTATTTTCCCAACAATCTGTGCGGTCTCGTCAGCTCTCAGCCCTAACAGTTGCCAGGACAGGCAGGCCTGATGGAGCACCCCTGGCTGGGCGCAGGGTGACCACGGGGCCTCTGGAGACCTCGGGGCCCACAGCGCGTCCTGGGTAACAGGGCAACGTACGTGCAGGAGCCCAAGGAAGGAGCGTGGGTGGTGAGTAATTCAGGACCAGCTCGCCCAAGGGCAGCGGGGCTTATCCTGTTGTGGGAGGGGAGACCAGAATGTACCACACACGCCCAGGCTCACTCACAGGGGCTGGGGTGGTGGAGGGTGGCATCGGGGTCCATTTCTGCCCCCACCCCTTACTTAATTTTAACTTTTAAAAATCCTGTGGGCTTTTTTTTGACACAATTTCAAATGTCCAAAGAAGTTGGACTGATAACATAAAAGAACTTTTTTCTTTTTGAAACATTGACAAATAAGTTGTCAACATGCGCCATTACCCCTGAAACCTTGAGTTATTTCCTAAACAAGGACATTCTCCTCCACAGCCACAATCGGGAAGCTGACACATTGTGACCCTCTAACCCTCAGACCCTGTGTTACCAGGTGCCCCAGTAACAACCTTTTCAGCCCCAGGACCCCACCTGGGCCCATGTCAGTCTCCAGTCTGGAAGAGTCCTAATTGTCTCCTCAGCTCTCATGGCTAAACTCGAGGTCAGGGCATGGCCCCCCAGACCCCCACTTGCCCAGGGCGTCTGACACCAGCTGCAGGTTCCAGCGTCCCCATGGGTTCCCTCACCTCAAACCACTGGCTACAAATTGGGGGGGTCCCCACAGACTCCCTCAGTTTTGATAGTTCCCTAGGACAACTCAGGAGATACTGTACTTAATGATTATGGTGTTATCTTAGCAGAAAGATAAAGTTGGAATCAGCAAAAGGAAGAGATGCCCAGGGTGAGGTGAGGTCTGGGAGGGTCCTAGCCTCAGAACTTCATGTCCTCTGACACATCCCCCGCCTCTCATCCCCCTCTGACAGTACACGTGGGTCACCCCCAAGCTTTGGTGTCCAGAGTTTCATCTCATAGCCCTGATTGATTGAAGACCCTGAACTCTAATCCCGTGGTTGTCCTTTCTGGCTGGCAGAGCCCCTCCCTGGTGTGAACCGTCAAGGCTGTTATGCGGCTCCGATGCTGCCGTCACTCAGGAAATCTCATGGGTTTAGAGGCACCTCCCAGGAGCTGGGTAACGTTAATTCTTCGTCACATGATGACCTTGACATGTTTGTGGGCAGATAGGCCATAATATTGTACAACAGGGGTCAGCAGACTCTGGCCCTGTGCCAAATACAAGGGTCAGAGGTGCTGCCTGTTCTATAAATAGAGCTCCTTGGAGCGGCAGCCACGCCCCGCTCACCCTCCTGAGGCTGCCCCTAGGACCCAAAGTATTTATTGTCTAACGTTTTCAAGAAAAATTTTGCCGAGCCCTGATGTGGGTTTGTCTGATGTTTACTCCCAGTTTGTCCCATTGTTTCGCTCTTTGCTTCCCTTGTCCTTTGATGTGGGTGCCTGTGCCCCTTGCCCCTCCGTCGCTAGTTTAACGTCCCCAGTACTTCTCGGGTGAGCTCATTCCTACCTCTCAGCCGTCCCATCCACCCTGAGGGCTTGTGTTCCACCATAAGGGAAAACTCTGTCCTCCCACGTGTTCCTTCCTCTTGCTTGCGTCAGTCTGGACGGGGACATTTTACTCCGAGGGCTGCTCTCACTCAGCATCAGTGCTGTGTAGTTGCTGAGACTGGGTTTGGCTCATAGGAGGAGCCCCTCCACCTGGCTTTTAGGACCCTTCTCTCACTTTTTTTTTTTTTAAATATTTATTTAGGCTGCACCGGGTCTTAGTTGCAGCACACAGGATCTTTAGTTGCGGCACGCAGACTCTTAGCTGTGGCATGCATGCAGGATCTAGTTCCCTGACCAGGGATGGAACCCGGGCCCCCCGCATTGGGAGCATGGAGTCTTAACCGCTGCAGCACCAGGGAAGTCCCCCTCACCCTTCTCTCTTTAAAAAAAAAATATTTATTTATTTATTTATTTATTTTTGGCTGTGTTGGGTCTTCGTTGCTGTGCGCGGGCTTTTCTATAGTTGCGGCAAGCAGGGGCTACTCTTCGTTGCGCTGTGCGGGCTTCTCATTGCGGTGGCTTCTCTTGTTGTGGAGCATGGGCTCTAGGCACGTGGGTTCAGTAGTTGCAGCACGCGGGCTCAGTAGTTGTGGCTCACGGGCTCTAGAGCGCAGGCTCAGTAGTTGTGGCGCACGGGCTTAGTCGCTCTGCAGCATGTGGGATCTTCCCAGACCAGGGCTCAAACCTGTGTCCCCTGCATTGGCCCGCGGATTCTTAACCGCTGAGCCACCAGGGAAGCCCCTGACCCTTCTCTTTTAATCTCCAGCATCTGACTGTAAATTGTTTCAAACATACAGCAGAGCTGGTGAGTCTGGCTTTTATCAATAGCATCTCGGAACCCTTCCAATGCCCTCCGTCCTTTGAGCATTTTACTCCAGCTGGCAGCACAGTCACTCCAGGCTCAGCCTTGGAAGCAGCCAGTCTCCCGATGGTTCTTCGGGATGGAGCAGGGGCTCGGGGGCCACGGTGAGGATGCCGGTGTGCTCGCCACTCTGGGCTGTCTGCCCCTGGCTCCTCCATGGACAGGGGCTGCGGGTGTGCGTGCGTGTGTGGCTGTGAGCACACACGCCCAGGGCCATATGTTTGCTTCTGTGGGCAGCCATCGACGGCAAACCCGCTCTTCCATTTCCCACACGGGTCATTCTGGTTTTCTCCCTTTCTGTGTCTGTAACTCCTTCTCCAACTGGGAGAAGCCCGGCTCCCCTTGTCCCTAATTTACTGACCTGTTAGCTAGGCCACCCCGAGTATAGCCATCACCCCACTGCCCTCACCTGCACCCCTACCCTCACTCCTGTGCAGACCTTGCATTAGCTTTTGGACGAATTATTCAGGAAGGAGGGCAGCTCCTCTTTGGGTCTCAGGGTGCTCAGAGAAATCCTGTCTCCTTGCTCACCCTGCTTCACACAGACAGCCCTGTTTGCTTCCTGTGTCAGGCTGGGGTGGGTGGGACAGACCCGGTTCGTGGCACTCAGTCTGGGCTGACCTCATTGCTCTAAGACACCGGTCCCTACAGCTGCTGGGAGGGCAGGAAGCCTGTGCAGGATCCGGCAGCCTCTTCCTTCCCACCTTTTCATCCTGGCCCCTCGCGGCGGAGGGGCTGGAACAGGATATGCTGGGGCGGGCGGAGGCTTGGCCTGCACCGGGGCCCCGAGAAGCAGGAGCCCCACACCCTGCTCGTGACGGTTTGAGGGGCTGGGGTCTGCGGCACTGGAGGCCTGGGTTCTGGTCCTGGATCCTCCCTTCTCCAGACCCAGGGCCGCCTTGTCCGTAGCCTGGGGCGTGGGAGTGAGCGAGGACCCCTGCCCACACCAGAAGGCCTGGGCCTGCGGGACTTCCCAGGGCTGTGCCCTCAGCCGGGAGAGCAGGCCCCAGCTCTGGGGTTTGAGCCCCAGGGGCTCCTGTCCACTCCAGTCGGAGTGCAGAGGAGACAGGACCAGTGGTGCAGGGGGGCCTGAGCGAGGGCATGTCCACAGACGGAGCAGCCATTGCAGCTGTGCTGGCTCGTGGATGGATTTTCTTGTGTAACAAGTGTTATCAAAGGATGAAAAGAGCACGCCCGCTTGTTAGGGCCCGAGGCCTCCGTTCCCATCCCAGGCGCCCCTGGGTGCACGTTCAGGGGCTGAGGGGTGGTGTGGATGCAGGATGCCCAGTCCAGAGCCCAGCGGCTGAGACTGACCTGCTGGCCACGCAGTCCCGAGAGCCCAGCAGCCCCGCCAGGTGCTCACAGCGGTCCGGGGTGCTGGCGGGGATCTGAGGCGAGTGCCCGCTGGGGCTGAGGGCAGCCTGTGCCCACAGGTCTTTGAGGGTCGGCCTGCAGATCTCCCTGGACTACTGGTGGTGCACAAATGTCGTCCTGCGAGGGGTGGAGGAGGTTTGTTCCTGCGTCCTGGCCTGGCTGGTCCTGGCCTGCGGCCTGCGGGGATGGGGGTGCCCAGGTGGAGGTGCCCGCCCGCCCCCATCCCTTCCCTCTATACCTGTGGTCAGAACAGCCCGGGGTACTTGGAGGTGATGTCTGCATGTCACCAGCGGGCGGCTGACGCCCTGGTGGCTGGGGCCATCAGCAACGGGGGCCTCTACGTGAAGCTGGGCCAGGGGCTGTGCTCCTTCAACCACCTGCTGCCCCCCGAGTACATCAAGACACTGCGGGTGCTGGAGGACAGGGCTCTCACGCGGGGCTTCCGGGAGGTGAGCCCTTCTCGCGGGAGCGTGGAGGCAGGAAGCGGCCGCAGACTGCTCCGAGCCATGCCCCCCACCCCACCCCGCTGTCCTGCCAGGTGGATGAGCTGTTCCTCGAAGACTTCCGGGCCCCGCCCCACGAGCTCTTCCAGGAGTTTGACTACCAGCCCATCGCAGCAGCGAGCCTGGCCCAGGTGCACCGCGCCAGGCTGCACGACGGCACCGTGGTGGCCGTGAAGGTACGCGGGGCCCCCGCGGGGCGCCGCGGGGGGCATCCGGGCGCCGGTGGCCAGTCCTCCCTGCAGCCTCCCGTGCAGGTGCAGTACATCGACCTGCGGGACCGCTTCGACGGCGACATCCACACCCTGGAGCTCCTGCTGCGGCTCGTTGAGCTCATGCACCCCAGCTTCGGCTTCAGCTGGGTCCTCCAGGTAACCGTGGGGGCCCGAGGGGGCCGAGGGTGGGCCCCTCCTGACCTGGACCTCCAGCTGCCCATGTGGCCCCCAGGACCTGAAGGGGACCCTGGCCCAGGAGCTGGACTTTGAGAACGAGGGCCGCAACGCCGAGCGCTGTGCACGGGAGCTGCAGCACTTCCGCTATGTCGTGGTGCCACGCGTGCACTGGGACGTGTCCGGCAAGGTGGGCTGGGTCCCCTCCTGGGCGGGGGTGCGCAGGCCTGCCGAGCTGAGGCACCTGTCCTCTCCCAGCGCGTGCTGACGGCGGAGTTCTGGGAGGGCTGCAAGGTCAACGACGTGGAGGCCATCAAGACCATGGGGCTGGCAGTGCGGGACGTGAGTGCTGCGGGCCGGGGCGGGGGAGGGTGCGTGTGCCGTGGGCCCAGAACGATGGCCTGTGGCCTGGCCTGTCCCCAGGTCGCGGAGAAACTGATCCAGACCTTTGCCGAGCAGATATTTTACACAGGCTTCGTCCACTCCGACCCCCACCCTGGCAATGGTAGGCAAAGGCCGCAGGGGGTGGGAGTCGGGTCTGGGGTCAGGGTGCGCCGGTGTGCGACGGCGCGCCCTGTTCCTAGTCCTGGTGCGGAAAGGCCCCGATGGGAAGGGACAGCTGGTGCTGCTGGACCACGGGCTATACCAGTTCCTGGATGAGAAGTAAGCTGGGGGTGCGGGGGCTGGGTGGCCACACCCCGCCCTGCAGGCCGGCCTCCCCCCCCCCCCCGCCGCTCATTGCTGGGCCCCCCCCAGGGATCGGTCAGCCCTGTGCCAGCTGTGGCGGGCCGTCATTCTGAGGGACGAGGCTGCCATGAAGGCGCACGCGGCTGAGCTCGGGGTGCAAGGTGAGGCCGGGGTGGGTGTGAGGCAGGGAAGGGGGCACAGCCCTGGCTCAGGCCCCCCCAGACTACTTCCTGTTCTCCGAGGTGCTCATGCAGCGGCCTGTGCGCCTGGGGCAGCTGTGGCGCTCACACCTGCTGAGCCGTGAGGAGGCGGCCTACATGCAGGACATGGCGCGGGAGCACTTCGAGGAGGTCATGGCCGTGCTCAAGGCCCTGCCGCGGTCCATGCTGCTCGTGCTGCGCAACCTCAACACCGTGCGCGCCATCAACACCACCCTGGGCGCCCCAGTGGACCGCTACTTCCTCATGGCCAAGAGGTGCCCACTCCCACCCTACCCCCGCGCGTGCGCACAGCAGGAGGGGCGGAGGCGGGGCTGATGGCCTGTTGGTCGGTGGTCTCTGTGCAGCGCAGTCCGGGCCTGGAGCCGCCTGGCGGGCGCCACGAGCCAGAACACCTATGGTGCCAGCCTCCTGCGCCACATCAGGGTCATCTGGGAGTCGTTCAAGTTTGAAGTGGCCCTGAGGTGAGCAGGCGCGCGGGGTCCGAAGGGTGGGTAGCCAGGGCCCACCCCCCCCACCAACCTGCGACCCTTTGATACCCCCATCCCAGGCTGGAGACCCTGTCGATGCGGATCACTGCCCTCCTGGTCCGAGTCCTGGTCCACCTGGGCCTCATGCCCAAGACCAAGCGGCTGTACGAGTACCTGGAGATCTAGGGAGCCCCGGCAGGAGGACCACAGAGCTCGCCCCACTGCAGGCTGAGGGGCCGGCCAGGGCCAAGGCACAGAGGCCTAAGAAAGACCTGGGGGCACTGGAGTGACTGTGGCCTGGAGTTGGGCCTGCAATGACCACATGCTCTTCTCAAATCAAACAAATGTTTTTCTTTGTGTTTTGTACAAAAGTGGGGTGGGGAAAGTGGCAGTATCCAGGGGTCTAGAAGTGGGCAGTGACTCGGTCCGTCTCCAACAGGTCGTCCAGGATCTGTGGGGAGAGAGGTGGGTGAGGGCAGGGGGCAGGGGGTGGGGGGGGGTGGTGGCTGGGGGCACGTGGAGGGGCAGGGCGGCGGGCAGCTCACGATGTCGGGTGTGGTGCCAATCTTCTTGGCCAGCTCCCCGCGCTCCATGGTGCTCAGGTACAGGTAGCGGTTGAGCAGCTCCCCATCCAGGACATTGCGCACCGCATTCTGTAGGACGCGCCGGTCCACGTGCAGCATCCTGGGGGTAGGCACGGAGGCAGTGAAGAGTCGGGACAGATGCGGGGTGGTGGGAGAGGGGGGCGGGGGGCGGCAGGCTCACCGGAAGGCACGCGGGTTGAGGCCGGCGTGGTGGGGCAGCATGGTGGTCAGTGCGTTCTGCAGCATCAGCAGCCGCCGGTAGGTCTTCTCCTGCATGGGCAGCAGGAGGCCGATGCCACCGTCCAGTGTGGCTAGAGCGGACATGGTGTGAGCCCCGTGGACCCCCACCACACCCCACTGCCACCTTAACCCCCTCTGCCCCACGCTCACCAAACCACGTGATGTGCTTATTCTCCCACACAACGGACTTCTTGCTGGGCCCTTCAGCAGCCCCCCGGCAGGGGGTCCTCCAGAACGTGTTCACGTGGGCGCCCACATGGAAGTCCGCCCGGCGCAGCAGCCGCATGCCCCCGAAGCTCTCCTTGGCTGGGCCAGAGGGACCCCAGGTCACTGCCTGCCCGGCCCCATGCCCGACCCCCTGCCCAGGAGCGGGTGGAGGGGGCACTCACCTTCTGGCAGGTACATGTAGACCATGAGGTTGCGGTCACGGTCGGACACTAGGGAACAGAGCCCACAGTCAGCCCCAGCCCCAGTGACGTCCCGGGGACCCCAGCCCCCATGCTCACCCAGGAAGCCCAGCTGTGCACTGTCCACCATGAAGTCCACGCTGTACACTTCCAGGGGTTTGGCGTCCTAAGGACGGGAGGGGAGGGGAGGGACGGACGTCAGGGTGGGCCTGGGGCAGCACTCACCCACCCGCCGTGCAGCCCAGCCCCTCAGTACCCGGGACACGAGGCTCAGCGTCTTGCTCTCCTCCTGGTAGCGCAGCAGCGAGATGCTCTTCATGACGTCCGCGGCCAGGATGAAGTTCTTGACGCTGATCATCTGGTGGATGTAGAGCTGTGTGTCGATGAAGGCCATGCCTGTCAGCTCGCTGGCCCGCAGGCTCCACAGGAAGATCTGGGGGGTGGGAGGGGTGGGCGGTGAGTGGTGGGCGGTGAGTGGTGGGTGCCGGGGTGGGCGGAGAGGGGCAAACCTTCTGGCCGATGGCCGACACCAGGTGGCCGTTGCAGTGGCACAGGGCAGTCACGGGCCCCTTCTGCTCCTTCTCGTACAAGACCTTGAACTTGTTCTTGGTCAGGGGCTGGCCGGGCTCGGGCACCACCTCGATCACGTCCATGATCAGGATCTGTCAGGGAAGGCGGGTGGGTGATTCACAGGGGCTGCGTGCAGGCCGCTGGGCACTGCCTGCCTCCCACCCCCTGCCGGCCGCTTACCCGCCCTCGGCACGTGACCTCCTCCCCTTGCATGAGGCAGGTCCCGGCGGCTACGTAGCCCTTGAGGCCCGACACGGTTTCCTCACTGCGCAGCGACACCGTCTTCATGCAGGTCACGTGCTCCCACTCCTCTAGCTCGATCCTGCATCAGCCCAGGTCAGGACAGCAGCCCAGGTCAGGACAACTAGCCCAGGTCAGGACAGCTGCCCAGGTCGGGACAGCTAACCCAGGTTGGGACAGTTAGCCCAGGTCGGGACAGGAGCCCAGGTCGGGACAGGAGCCCAGGTCGGGACAGCTAGCCCAGGTCGGGACAGCAGCCCAGGTCGGGACAACTAGCCCAGGTCGGGACAGCTGCCCAGGTCGGGACAGCAGCCCAGGTCGGGACAACAGCCCAGACCGGGACAGCTGCCCAGGCCAGCCACCAGCCCCGACCTGGGCCCAGCCTCACCTGGCGTTGGGGATGGCCTCCCAGCTGACCGGGGAGATGAGCTGGATGGAGAAGGCCTCCTGCTGAGGGTGGATGTAACGGTCATCTGCACGGACAAAGGGGTGACAGTCAGGGAGGGTGGCCCCGAGAACGGGCCCAGCCTGGGGCGCCTCGCACCTCTCTCAATGGTCTCAAACTCCTTCTCCTCGCCCGTCATGCGCGGGATGCGGGTGCACGGCGTGTTGGTGCTGGTGGCAACGGCATACACCTGGTGGGGGGAGGGCGGGGAGGGTGTCACATGCCAGAGGCCAGGCCCCCAGGCCCCAAAGGTCCCTGGTGCGGTGGGGTGGGGGGCGGTGTCAGACCTTGGACTCCACATGGTAAGCCACATAGTGGGCCGTGCAGCGCAGCGGGATCTTCCTGACAGGCCACGGGGCATCGTAGGACAGGTAGGCAGGCAAGACACTGATCCTCAGCTCGCCCTGGGTGGGGCAGGGAGTTAGCGAGGGCTGGCACACCCCAAAGGCCAAGCCGATGAACCCAGGCCTCCAAGGGCTCCCTTGGGTCAGCCCTCAGCTCTGCTGGAATGGGTGGCGAGAGACCGCAGCGTCCAGGCAAGGCCTTGGAGAGACCACGGCCCACTGTCCTGTGCTTTGTGGGCTTCCCATCCCTTCAGCCAAGCTCGCCCAGGGCTGGGACACTGGCCACAGCTGTGGTCTGGGCCGGGACAAGGGAAGAGCCAGGCTCAGGGGGTGCTGGAGGCTGCAGGCAAAGGGTGGGCGGCACACACACAGGCCACGCCAGGGTCTGCACAAACAAGCACGGGTGCCCTGCTGGGGCCCCGAGCCAGTTTCCTCCGCCCACAGTTGTAAGCACACCAGCACCTACAAAGCACCTACCACGTCACCATCACTGAGTCCTCAGAGTGCTGACACCTTGGTGACAGGTAAGGAAACTCAGGTTCAGAGAGAGTGAGCATCTCACCCAGTCACACAGCTTCTAAGGGGCAGAGCTGGGGTCCAAGCCAGCAGAGCAGTGACTGGACCCTGGTTGCCCAGGCGGGTGCCCTTGTGGGCTACAGCCTCCAGTCCCGACCTCCCCAACTGGGCCTTGGCTCCCACCACCCTCTGGACACCCCCTGACTCTCCATCCCAGGGTGCCCCCATCCCGAGCCACTGAGGGCCTCTCTTCTGGGGCCCCAGCACCTGGTCCTGCTTGGGCAGCACCGGCGAGCGTCAGAGAGCCAGGCTGGGCTGCATGGGGCCTCCCTACCTGTCTGTTGAAGTACAGGAAGCCGCGGGGGCAGTTGACGTTGTGGAACGGGGCGAAGGAGTCGATGGGGCCATCGATGCCCATGGGGTGCAGCCGCAGGGCCCCCCGGCCAGTCACCAGGAGCCAGTGGGGCGAGGGGCCGCAGATGAACACCTGGGGGCAGGCAGTGTGAGGAGGCTGCTGGGGCCGGAGCCCTGTCGGCCGCAGCCCAGGCTCCCTTGGAGCCGCCAGCCTACCCCCGAGTAGCCGTAAATGTCCTCAAAGTAGCGGAACCGCGCCACACGGCCTCGGGCCCCGGCACCCTCCTCAGCGCTGCCGCCTTCGGCCTTCTTCTTGGACGGCTTTGGCTTCTTCTCTCGGAAGTTGATGCTGTGCGGGACCTGGGGGGGCGCCGCGGCCGTGAGGGCCACGTCCTCCCCGCACCCCTGCTCCACACCCTCCCCACACCCAGCAGAGCCCAGACGCTGCACCTTCTTGAAGCGAACTTTGAGGTTCCCCTGGCCGAGCTGTGAGTCGTGGGGGAAGGCCTCGTACACGAGCAGCTCCTGGTCCACGTGCACCTGGGGGCGGGCGGGTCGTCAGGGGCGGGGGCTGCGCAGAGCCCGGGGGCGGGCGGGGCCACACTCACCAGCAAGTAGGGCCTGCGCTGGCGGCTCCCCAGCGCCACCAGCAGCACCTCCTTGACGAGGGGCAGCTCGCCCTGGCGCGTGGCCTCCTCCTTCCGGGCCTCACCCTGGGTGGTGGGCTGACCAAAGGAGCTGTCCACCAGGACCCGCTGCCCCACAGGGAAGTTCTTCACCAGGAACACCAGCCGCCAGTCGGGGAGCTGGTAGATCTGTGGGGACAGCAGCAATTAGCTGGGCGGGGCGGGGCACGAGCGGGGGACGGGGGCCACGCTGGACACGGGGCGCCACGCACCTCCATAGTTCCGTTCTCCCGCACCAGCAGGCACCAGTGGGTGGGCTCAGCCCGGAAGGGGGTGGGGTCCCGGTCGGCGGGGGGCTGGCTGCTCCTGCGGGCCTCCTCCTTGCTGGGGCTGAAGAGGGAGCCCGAGTCTCCGTAAAGCATCTCCTCCTCGTCATCCACCGTGGGGCTGGGGGCCAGCAGACACGTCAGTCACGGGCAGCCTGCCCCAGGGACCCCGGCCCCAGCCTGCAGCCCAGCCCCACACACACCTGGTCTCTGAGCCCTGGCACTCGGCCTCTGAGCCGCTGCGGCCGCCCAGCTCGTCGCGGGCCCCGCCCAGGCGGCTCTCGGTGGTGAACAGGCCGCTGACGTCCCGGTACACGCAGAGCGTAATCACCTTGGACTGCTGCGGGGATAGGGGGGCTCAGTGGGGGGGGCGGGGGGTCAGCCGGCCCCAGGGACGGAGGAGGGAGCCTACGTGGTGCAGCGGGGGCTTGTGCAGCGCCAGGCGGTGGTGGCGGCCCCCGTACGAGTCACTCTTGAGCAGGAACATGGTGACGTGGCCCTCGGCACTCATGATGACCACGTAGGGGTCGGCCACGGCGCACTGCACGATGGGGGAGCCCAGGTCCACGGGGATGAAGTGCAGCTGGTTCACTGTGGACACAGGCTGGTCAGCAAAGGGCAGTCGGCACGCACTAGCCCCGGACCCCATCCTGCCTGCCCGTGTGGCCCGGCCCACCTCCTTCCAACAGGCGGATGCCGAGTGGCGACACTTGCACGATGTAGCGATTGTCCCCGATGTTGCCAGCAAAGACTGTGGGGCCCTGCGTGGCAAAGCCGCTGGTGTCCAGCTCCATGATCTCCTGCCCCGTCTGTAGGATCTGTGGGTGACGGTGGGTGATGGTGGGTGAGGTGCAGCCCCCACCAGTGGCCCCCCCGCCCCAGGCTGCCGGGCGGGCCCCATCACCATGGTGGAGTCTTCCCGGCTCAGGATAAGGAACCCGTGTCTCCGCCCATCGTCATCTGCTTCGGGGGCGCTGGGCTCCTGCTCCGCCCCCTCCCCCTTGGTGCTCTCCTCCTGTGAAGGCAGACGGAGAGCAGGAATCCCACCGCCCAGCCCCAGGTGCCCGGAGCGCCGAGCCAGAGCAAGCCCGTGGCCAAGCCCGCCTGAGCTGCAGATTGGCAGAGCCAGTGCTGGGACCGGCAGCCTCTGGGCCACCCACACACGGGCCAGGTGGGCGGCAGCTCTGGGCCCCCGCACCGCCCAGGCCTCGCCAACCTGGGGCGCACCTACCTGCTCCTTCCGCACAGGGGCGATGACTGTCCACATGTCATAGCAGCCAGGAAGCTCAAAGGTTGTCACCACCTGGGGCCGGATGCTCTTCTGGAAGGACACGAGGGGTGTCGGCAAGCGCACCCGGGCCCGCCAGGAGGCGCCACCCCTGCCCCCCACACACCTGCAGCACCGACAGGGCCCCGTTCTTCCCGTAGCCGGAGCACACCACGATCTCCAGGTCTGGCTCGGGACTGTTCTGAAACTGCATGGCGGGCAGGGGGGTGAGGACGGCAGCTCCCTGCTGCGCAGCCTGCCCCCCACCACCTCGCCCCCGAGCGGGCACCTCTTCAGAAAGGAAGGCGGGCTCGCCCATGGCGGCGTTGGCACAGGGTCCGATGTTGAGGATGCTGTCACACACCTGCGGGCACAGCAGTGGTCAGGCGGTCAGGCGGGCAGGCGGGGCAGGCGGGCCGGCAGGCGGTGACCCCTCTATGCCCAGGCTCACCTCAAAGGAGTAAGTGGCCAGCTGTGTGCCTGACTGGGCCTCGCTGCCGTACACCTCAATCTCGTCCACCTCGTCCTGCGGCACTGACTTGCCCCCTACAGCATGTGGAAAGGCCACCTGAGCCCACCTGGCTGCCCAGTCCAGCCCCCGCCCTCGGCCCTCACCTCACGGCCCTCACCTGACCAGCCCGCTGTGGCGTCCACGCGCTTCTTCTTGGAGGGCGGCTCCTCCTGTGAGGCAGGTGGGGTGGTGAGCAGCCCCCGAGGCCGCCCCGCATGGGAGGGCAGCGTCCCCACAGTCCCCGCACCCACCTTGTCGGCAACCTCCCGGGCGGTGCCGGCCGGGGGCTCCTGCAGCTTTTCCGTGTACTTGAGGAGCAGGGAGTTGCCCAGGCGAGAGCCAAGGAACAGGTATCCGGGCTCCATGGTGACCATCTGAAGGCAGGACGGGGGTGAGGGCGGGGCCCAGTCCAGACCCGGGGCCGCCCCCCCGAGACCCCACTCACACTAGTGGTGAGGACGCTGGCGGCGGCCTTGTCGAAGTGGAAGGCGCGGACGCTGCGCATGCCGTCCGTGATAAGCGTCAGCACGTAGCTGCCGGGAGGGACACGCTGAGCTGGCGTGGGGGACCCACACCACCCGCCAGAGAGGACGGGGCTCCCTGGAGTGGGAGACTCACATCTCGCCGCCCTTGAGGGAGATGACCATCTTGTCGTAGGAGATGAAGGCTGCCTGGGCACAGTCCAGGGTGATCCGCACGCCCTCCTGGGTGCCTGTGGTGGGGAGTCAGCCAGACCCAGCAGCCTCCCGCCCCTCCCCCCCCACACCCCTCGGCCCCGGCACCCCGACACTCACGCAGGGGGAAGGCAGTGGTGCCGGTGGTGAGGCTGTTGAGGGCCACGCCGTAGGGGGGGACGCTCTGGTTCAGGTACAGCAGCGAGTTGACAGCAAAGACCACCACCCCGCCTGGAGGTGGACACGCTGGTGGGTGGGGCCCAGCGCTCTCCATACCCACCCCCTCCAAGCAGCCCCACCTCACCTATGGGCTTGGGCACGGCAAGGGCCTGGGTGCAGTCAAAAGGCAGGCTGGTGAGGGACCAGATGACAGGGTGGACCTTCTGCGTGATGTTCAGCGAAATGGCCACGATGGAGCACGTGTCCTGCCGCACAGCCACCCGCCTGGGACCACGACAGCGCGTCAGTCCCCAGTCCCGCCCCACAGAGACTCGCCCAGCTCCTCCCTCCCTCCCTCCCCTGGGGCGGGCCTCTCCCCGGGTCAGGGCCACAGCCATGGCCACAGCAGCGCAGGACCTCACCCAGGCCAGGTCTGGTTGGGCTCAAACAGGATGAGCAGGGTGGGCTCGTAGTAGCCGTGCAGGAACTGCAGGTCAACAATGTTGAGAAGCTTCTCGTCCAGGGCCCTCACGTCGATGATGTAGCTGGGCAGGAAGCTGGACCTCTGCCTGGGGGCAAAGGGCTTCAGCTGGGGAGGGGTACAGGGAGGGAACCCCGGCTCGGCAGCGCCTTGCCTCCCCTGCCCGGGCACTCACCCCTCACCCACGAGCCCCTCGTGCTCCTCAGCCAGGCTCTCCCTGCGGAAGGGAAGGACCACCAGCCGCGTGCCGTAGATGAGCATGGCCGCGCAGCGCCCGTCGGGGTCCACGCGCACCCGCGGCGTGTGCACGTTCTGCACAAAGCCGTCCTGCAGGGGAGGGGCATCAGGCAGGCCCTGGCAGGGGACCCCGCGGGGAGCCAGGGGGCGGGGCGAGGCAGGGGTGGGGCGGGGCAGGGGCGGGGCTAGGCCTACCCGCAGCTCAGGCTCCTCAAAGTAGTGCAGAGACAGGGTCTTGAGATCGTGGGTGCCCGGGTCGTACTCCACTACCGACAGCTGGGGGCGGCAGGTCAGAACCGGGCCCGCCCACCGCAGCCCCCCCCCGCCCGGCTCCCGCCCCCACTGCCCCCCCCCGCCCCCCGCTTCCCACTCCCACCTTGGCATCCTTGAAGCTCAGGAGCAGGGCATCCCTCTTGGCGCCCGCCAGCTGCACACTGGCCATGGACATGACGTTGCCGAAGAAAGAGAAGGAAGCCACCAGCTCCAGCTTTTCCCGGTGCTCCCGGTGGGCCTTCCCCTCTGCGGAGAGCCAGTGGGTAGGGATCTGGGCCGCGTGCCCCAGCTGCCAACCCCCAGGTGCGTGGCCAGGCAGCCACCCTGCGCTCACTCACCTGCGCTCCTGTCATTCTTGGTCGGCACCTGTAGGAGGGAGAAGGAGGGAGGACAGTGAGGGGCCCACCTCATGGAGGGACAGGAGAAGACCACCCAAGGCCGGCCCTGCAGCCAGGAGCCCCACGGGGCTCGCCACAGTGGAGCATGCGACCAGACACTGCTGGATACGGCCGTGCCCACAGACTCACACTGGCATCTGGGGTCCCCAGCCCGCCCCAGGGCTCCTCCTCAGGAAGCTCCCCACCCAGCTTCCCCAGCAGCCGTCCCGACACGGGACGCTCAGGGTCAAAGGATGGACAGCACTCTCTGTGCATCCCCAACCCACCCCAGACTCACCCTGGGCGCAGCCATGGCTGCCACCAGCTGCCAATGACTCGTGATTGCTATGAAGAAGGAACCCCGGCTCTGCTGACATGCCGGGCGCACCCCTGAGCCCGAACTGGGCGTGACGGTGACCCCAACACAGGGCTATGGCCCTTGCCCCATCTGTGTCCTACCGACTACCTTCCCCAGGGCAGGAGGGTGTCTCCAAGTGAGCCTGGCGACATTTGAAAGGATACTACACCACAACCAAGTTGCTATTCCAAGCATACAAAGTCAGTTTACCACAAGAATGCCCATTGCTACAAGCTACCAAAGTCTCAAAATTAAGGAAAAAATCATGTATTGTTTCCAATGGATATGAAAAGCATTTGATAAAATGTAGAGCCATTCACGATAGAAATTCTTACTAACCCAAGAATACAACTTCCGTAATCAAATAAAGGTCATCCACAGTAAATCTATAACGAGTGTCGCACGTGAACTACAATGTGAAATGAGGACTGGGCCTGGACAGCCTCTCCCCTCGCCAGACACGAGGTCAAGACCCAGAGACCAACTGCGATTCTGTACAGACGCAAGACACGGAGTAAAAACGTAAATCCATTGTAAGAGACATAGGGACATACTCAAATGGTCTAACGCACCACTGGCAACACAGAAGGACGACGGAGGAAGGAAAAGGACAGAACCCATAACTGAAGAAATGACCAAAAATATTCCGCTAAGAAGCATCAGCCTACGGATTCAAGGCCAGCCAGCGCGTCCCGAAGCAGAGGGTGAATGCAAAGCACGTCGCAGCTGAGGGACAGGAAACCAAAGACAAGGACAAGTATCGTAACCGTGGTCAGAGGCAGAAAGAGACAACACCTTCATACAAACTCATACTCAGGGACCTCCCTGGTGGTCCAGTGGTTAAGACCCCGCGCTCCCAATGCAGGGGGCCCTGGTTCGATCCCTGGTCGGGGAACTAAGATCCCATACGCGTGCCACAACTAAAAAGCCCGCATGCCGCAACGAAGACCCCACGTGCCGCGAGTAAGGCCCGGTGCAGCCAAAGTAAGTAAACATTTTAAAAAACAAACTGATTTTCAACAGAAACTACAGAAGCCAGTGCTTTAATGTGATGAAAGAAAAAAGTCAACCTAGAATTCTAAACCCAATGAAAATATCCCTCAAAAGGGAAGTTGAGGGCTTCCCTGGTGGCGCAGTGGTTGAGAGTCCACCTGCCGATGCAGGGGACACGGGTTCGTGCCCCGGTCCGGGAAGATCCCACATGCCGCAGAGCGGCTGGGACCGTGAGCCATGGCCGCTGAGCCTGCGCGTCCGGAGCCTGTGCTCCGCAACGGGAGAGGCCACAACAGGGAGAGGCCTGCGTACCGCAAAAAAAAAAAAAAAAGGGAAGTTGAAATAAAAACATTTGCAGACAAACAAAAGTGGAACAAGTTCACTGACAGTAGAAACTCTTCAAGAATTGCTAATGGAAGGTCTTCAGGCTGAAGACCCCAGAGGATAAAAAAAGGCTACAACCTACTGAATAGAATAAGAATCCACGAGCCTGTGGTGTTATAAAGAAAAAAATGAATACAGGGAGAAAGGAGAGCCCACCAAGAAGGTAGCAGAGAGGGTGGGGTCAGGAAAAGCACCACAGTCGCGTCACCGTCACCATGGACGCTGACAAACACAATCACTGCTGCTGAAACTGGAAGAGGAAGGTCTGAGCAGTAAGACGGCACTTACCGTCTCAAAGTCCCAACATCCCAGTGGGAGAGCTGGCGGGCTGCTCACCCCACCGAGCCACCTGCGGCAGCACCCAGGGACTGTACCAAGGAGCACCACAGGATGCGCTGGCCAGGTGTGACCAGGCCTGAACCACACCAGCACCGGCATCCCGGTTCTGACCACTGGCCTGTGGTTCTGCAGAGACTGTGGTATTGTCTGAACACACGTGACATGCTGACCTCTAGCAGCCACAGGGTCCCTGCCTGCAACTTATCCTCCAGGTCCAGGAAAAAAAGACAGAGATACGGCACAATGTTCACCTTTGGGACCCTGGGTGAGTGCACGCAGGAAATCTTGGTGCTTTTGCAACTTTTCTGGGTCCGAAATCATGTAAAACCGAAGTGCTAACGACAGCAATAATGTTCTGCAGAGCTTCTGACCTACGCGGGGCAAGACCTGTGACGACAGAACAAAGTGCGGGGGTCAAGAGGATAAAGGGTGACAAGGACTCCGTGTTGTTTGGGGAAGCTCAGTGGAGCCAGATTGTAATACACCACAGAGACCTGTTGCGGCCTCAAAGGTATCAGCTAATTAGAAAATAATGCAGCCTTCCCTGGAGGCGCAGTGGTTGGGAGTCCGCCTGCCAGTGCAGGGGACACAGGGTCGAGCCCTGGGCCGGGAAGATCCCACATGCCGCGGAGCAACTAAGCCCGTGCGCCACAACTACAGAGCCTGCGCTCTAGAGCCCGTGCGCCACAACTACAGAGCCTGCGTGCCTAGAGCCCGTGCACCACAACAAGAGAAGCCACCGCAATGAGAAGCCCGCGCACAGCAACAAAGACCCGACACGGCCAAAAATAAATAAATAAAATATAAATTAATTTTTTTAGAAATTCTTAAAAATAAACAAAATTACGCATTCTTGATTTGACTCTTCCATGTAAATCTCAGAATCAAGACTATGAAATCTTACAAGAAATCTTATGGCAACTTTGAGAAAAAGAACATGGTTTTTGGATTCATCTGAAGAGGGTATGACATCTCTACAATATCGAGACTTCCCATCCATGATACATTTTCTATTTACTTGACACCGTGCTTAATTTCAAGGAAGTGCTATCCACTTTCTTTCCTCCCAAAGGTCACAGCTGCCCGGCCCTGCAAAGCAGCGAGACCTGCTGCTCCCGCAGCTGCCTGGGGTCTGCTTCCCCCAGGACTGAGGGACCAGACACACGCCCCACCCCCACCATCTGCTCCCCACTCTCTCCTTCCCTCCTGTCACCACGGCAGCCCCTGCACTCGCACTTGATTCCTTGGAGCAGACGGAGGACAGCCTCCAGAGGGGGCTTCCCACCCGCTCTTGAATCCGGGCTGGGGGTGGTGCTCTGAAGGGCCGTCAGTGACAAAAGGGATGCTGTGCCCCCAGGGTCTGGCCCTGGCCACGAAAGCAGCTCAACTACCTCAAGGCCGCCTGCCACGAAAACCAAGCCAGCCACGTGGAGAGAAAGGGGAGAGACGTGCCCTTCAAGTCACCCAGACAGGACCCAGAGCTCACAGAGCAGAGGCCAGCCGTCCCCACGGTCCCTGCTGTGCCACCCAAGCTCCCGGCCGCCCACAGGTGTGCCACCCTGGCGACAGCGCTGTCTGAAGCTCCAGGGCAGGCTGTCCCACAGCAGTGACTAGGCTGACCCCCAACACGCTCACCCCCCCGAGGACTCCCCCCAGCCCGCACTGCATCTCCGGCTCCCACACATTCCACTCTCTGGTGTAAGAGTAGGCAAACTTTCCTATGAAGGGCCGGGAAGTATCTGATTCAGGCTTTGCAGCCGCATCTAGTCTGTCAAGGATCTTCTTGGAATCGTTTACAGCCCTTCAGAGGCATGCGAGCTCCCCTGGATCTTGGTGGGCTGAGAGTGGGCTGTGCGGGGGGCCCTGCACAGGCAGCTCCTTCCCTTCAGAGAAAAATGTGCCGTCTCACTCCCCTTAAAAAGTCCTGCTCTTCCTACCAGTTTCTGCTCCATTTCTTCTCTTCCCTTTGCGCAAACCTCTCCCAGGGAGCTGTCTCTGTCCACTGGTGCTGACCCTCCTCCTGCACCAGGCTCTTGGCCTCACTGGCCCGCACCCCTGCCTGCCACCAGACTTCCTCGTTGGGGTCACCAGGGGCCTCCAGGCCTCAGGACCCACCTGAGGCTCAGAAACATGGGAGCCAGCATCAGGTCCCCAAACGCTGCCCTCCCTCGGCCGCCAGAACACTCTCTGGCTTGGCTGCCACCTCCCTGACCAAGCCGCTCCCGACCCATCCACGCCTTCTTCTCTTCGTCCCACCCCTTGATGCTGGGGCGCCCCAGGGGCCATCTTCGGGGTGATCGCAACCTGCTGCTACCGCGTCTAAACACCACCCACAGGCTGCAGACCCCAACCCTTCCTGGACATCGACTCCGGCTGTGGAGTGAGCACCTCAAAGTGCCTGTGGTGGGCCCAGCGGCTCCCTGCGCTGGAGGTCCACGGGGCCCTGACCACTTCTAGATCAGGTTACAAAAGACATGGGGCTTCCAACCCGGCAGACTGAGCCGTCCTCGGGGAGGCTGTGTGTGGTGCGCAGCCCTGTGGAGAGGCCACACGGTGAGGAACCGATGCCTCGAAAGAAAGCAGAAAACACAACCCCAGTGGGGCCTTCAGAGGACGGCGACCCCAGCCGACGTCTCACTGCAGCCCAAGAGACCCTGTCGGGGCCGCTCCCGGCTTCCCACCCCGAGACCCTGTGAGGCAGTGCCCGCTGCTTCACGCTGCTGAGCTTTGGGGCACCTTGTGATGCAGCAACAAGTAACTCCTACGATATCCAAAATGAGCTCCTGACCCCAGTCCCTACGCCCTCCCTGCAGCCTTCTCCCTTCTCAGGTGCCACAACTCTGCCCTGCAGGTGCCCTGCAGGCGCTCAGACCGAAATTCCGACCCAGGCAAAGCCTCGACCCTGAAGAGCCTCGGCATCGCCCTGGGCTCCTCTCCCCTGCCCACCCCACATCCCTCCGTCCTGACCCAGGCGCTTCCTGCCACCTCTAGCACCCGCTGCTCCTCCGCACAGCGGCCACAGCGACCCTGGGAGACACCGTCTGGTCAGCTCGCTCCTCTGCCCAAACCTTAACTCCCCATCTGCCTCAAGTCACCACTCAGTTCCCACAATGGCCCAGACGGCCGTGGTGCCAATGCCCCACCCCTGGCCCGTCACCCCTCTGACCCTCTGCTCTCACCGGCTCACTCCTCCCTCCCTCTCCGCCGCTGGGCTGGTCCCGGAACACTGGCCCCTTCTGCCCTGGGACCTTCGGCTCTGCCTGGAAGCTCTTCTCCCCACACCATCCTCCTGGCCCACTCAAATCTCACCTCCAAGGAGGGGAGCTTTAGGCCACGCCTGGCTCCATCCCATCCTGCTGGGGGGCGCAGGCACTTTCGCCTCCAGCATGTGACATGCTGGCAGCGTGTGGTCCGCCCCCCCAGCCAGAACCAGAGCGCCACCCCGGCGGTGGCGCTCTGAGGCAGCGCTCACCGACCCCTCCCAAGATGCTGTGAACCCGTTTGTAAAGCACATAACAATGTAAAAACTTCCAGCCTGTCTCTGCAAGTTGACTGAAAACCCGTCTCAGATTCAGTAACAGCAAAGATCCTCCTGTTCAGTGTGAAACCATATATATTTATTTGCAAAATTTCTTTTTCAGTTTTGACTGAAATTTTGACAAAAGCCAAGTACTGACCTCAAAACTGCTGTAGCGCAAAAGCTTAAACTAAGATTTTTTAATGACACGTATTCAGTCGCAAAGCTCTCACATCCTTGTATATTTCACTTGCTTTGTCACGTGTGAATTAGTACAACAGTACACACGTTTAACACAAAACAAACACCCATGTCCTGAGGTAGGTCCCCAGGAAGGTGGCGTCCTCCTGGCTGCCCTCTGGCCCTGTCCACCTGCTGCCCCGCAGACGACAACCCCTCCCACCCCACCTCCACTCTGCACCCCAGTCCAACCCCTCCCCCCTCCCCCCCCTCAATTACTTCTGGCCTGCGCACAGGCCTTCCTTCTGCCTGGAACCTACCCCCTCCCCATCCTTGCGCCTGGCTCTTACTCCCGGCTCCTACTCCCCCTTCAAGAACAGATGAGAAGCCGCCTCCTGCAAGAAGTCCCCCTGGACCAAACCTCACACCTCCGGCAACCAAAGCACCCCTGTATCTCCTCTACTGATGGGTTCATCACACTTTACCGACCTCCGACCCACACCTACACCCAGCCTTGTTCTCTTTGCCAGGAAAGTTCTTCCCCCAACAAACTCCTACTCTGCCTAAAACAGGCTCCTCTGATCACTCATTCTCTCCTCCATTTCCTCAGCTGCCCCTTCTGCAGGCTGCAGTGTGTCTACAGGTGTGTTCGCACGTGTGCATTTGGTCAGCGGGTGTCCTCCTGCCCCAAGTTTTTGCAGGTTTTGTTCACTACTGCATCGCTACCACCTAGCACACAGCAGGTGTTCACGTAATTTGCTAAAAAGACGAAAGAGCAAATGAGACGCGCAGGGCAGGCCTCTGAGCCCGCCAGGCGTGGGAAGAGGTGGAGGAACGTGGCAGCGAAGAGAACAGGCTCTGGACACAACCAACCACGGGGCCCGTCTGGCCTGCCTCTCCGTCTGTACCGGGCAACCCTCCCGCGTGGCGCTGCGGTTGGAGCGGGCCTACCTACCTCGGCGTCGCGGTTGAGGCGGTACACGTAGAGCTGCGATGTCCCGGCCACCACGAGGTTGCGCTCGCTGTTGTTAAAAAAGTTGCAATACATCGAGAACTCGAGGCCGGTGGGCGGATGCGCCTGCTTGTATACGGCGTACATGGCGCCGAGCCCGAGCTGCACAGGGCCGGAAGGCGACAAGATGAGCCGGGCCGCCGGCGCACGACCCCAGGACCGCCCGCCCGCCGGCCACCCACCTAGCGGTTGGAGCCGGGTGGCGGGGGACCCGTACGGCAGAGAACACGGTCCGGAAGGGCCCGGAAGCCGCGCGCCGAGGTTCCGTGTTTCTGCGCTTGCGCAGTGCCGCCAAGGCGCAGCTGCCGCGGGGGCGACAGCGGCCCCTGGTGGTCTGGGGCGGCCTCGAGGCTCCGCCTCCGGAGCCCCGAAAACCGAGCTCTCTCAAGATCCAGAGTCCCACTGCGGGCGAACGCAGGAGCGGGTTGGAAGCTGGACGGGGGCTGAGGCGGCTCAGAGCCGCCGGGCAGGGCCCTGCCCGCCCCAGGACCTCAGAATGGGGTCACCGCTGAGGGTCTCGCCCGCAGGAAGAGGCGAGGTCTTAGGCGCCCTGCCGGGTGCCGAAGCCCAGCTCAGCCAGACGAGCCCTCGCAGTGTGGAGGCCGGGAGGGCAGGGACCCCCGGACATAAACACTCGCCAGATTACGCCCCGGCAGGTGCCGCTACTGTGGCGGACGCCCGACTAGTCCAGGGAGAGCTTCCTGGAGATGCCGTGTCCCGTCCCTGCTCAGTGATCCCCGCAGAGCGACCCCCCCACCCCCTCCAAAACACGCGTACTCACGACGCACGGCCCTGACTGGCACTGGCGGTCGCGTAGCTGCCGGTGGTCCCGCCGGCCCCTCTACGAGCCCCTCCCCGCAGAACGGCGCTTTTCGCGCCTCTTGCCCACTGCTCCCTCCCGAGGCCTGGCACAGTTGCCCACTTCAAGGGCCTTGGAGCCAGGACCATGCACAGCTAAGCAGTCCTCTCCTCACTTGGCAGGGACTCGCCCTAGGTACCCGCGAACAGGTCTGGGATTTAGAAACAGAATTTTTTTTTTGGCCCCCCCGCGCGGCTTGCGGGATCTTAGTCCCCCGACCAGGGATCAACCCGGGCCCCTGCAGTGGGAGCGCGGAGTCCTAACCCCTGGACCGCCAGGGAAGTCCCAAGAAACGGAATCTTAGGAAATAAAACAAGAAAGTATAGTCACAGCCGAGAAAATGGCATAGAATATGTGTTCATGTTGCATCCAGATGTGCTCACTTGCTCATTTCAGCAACAAGGCTTCAAATCTGGACCCTTGAGTGGTGGACAAAGGGGTCACTTGGATGCCTGGGCAGGTGTGTGACCCCTAAGTCACAGCAAAGCTCTTTAAAAGTCATAACAAAACTGAACCCTGAAAAGAGGGGTAGGCTGGGGCAGAGCTTACCCTGAGCAGGAGAGAACACCCGCAGCCCATTTCTCTAGGAGCCCCGTGCCCTTTCCTAGAATTCCTGCGACGTGTAATTGTGTCAGCCGAGCCTTTGTGGGGAGCCTGCCTCCCATACTTGCTATTTTATGTAATGTGTTTATATGTATTTGTAGATGTGATAGAAGTCTTGGGGGAGTGGGGGCCAGCTGCTACTCTCCCCACTCAAGCCCCTTCTTGCTGTAGCAAAATAAGCCCCCTATTCCCCTTTTCCCTTCAGGCCTTCTATTAATACATAGCCCCCTGGCAGGCTGGTTTAAGGCAGTTTGGGTATTGGGGTCAGGTACCAATGAAGAATCACGACTTACCTCGCTCCCTTGTAAACCATTATTTGAGTTTTCGTCCTCGTGTAATTACTTTATTCCTTGATTTTTTTTTTTTTTTTTTTTGCGGTACGCGGGCCTCTCACTGTTGTGGCCGCTCCCGTTGCGGAGCACAGGCTCCAGACGCGCAGGCTCAGCGGCCATGGCTCACGGGCCCAGCCGCTCCGCGGCACGTGGGATCTTCCCGGACCGGGGCACGAACCTGTGTCCCCTGCATCGGCAGGTGGACTCTCAACCACTGCGCCACCAGGGATGCCCTATCCCTCGATTTTTGAGAAACTGGTCCTTTTGTCATTTGTCATGTTTCCCTCCCTCCAAATCTTGATCTGGGAATAGCAGAGATATAGCCCCCGCCCCACCCCCACCCCTGCCCAACATAAAAGTGGTACCTGTTTGTCTCCATACAGAGCAGGGACTTCTGCTTCTGTTCTGGTCTTGACCCCAGAGACATGCCTTCCTCTGGCTGACCATTTTAAAATAATCTGAATTCACACTCAGAGATATTCAGCCTGTCAGCCCCAGAGACCTGCCTTCCTCTGGCTGACCACTTTTAAATAATCTGAATTCACACTCAGAGATATTCAGCCTGTCAGCTCTCCTTTTAAAAAATCAAAGATATGCTTTTGTCTCAGTGAAAGCATGTCTCCAAGCAAAGGCTCCTCTATTCCGGTCGTCCTGAACCAGGTGGGTGACTGCTTCAGAGGTTTTCTCTTTTGCCCAAACTCCACCTAATAAAGTTCTGATAGCATGGAAAAAAAAAAAAAAAGATAACAAAAACTGTAGCCAGAGCCACGCTGAGGGTGTACTAGAGGAGGGAGCAGGGGCAGAGGTGGGGTTGTGGCCAGAACACTAACTCTCCTCGTCCAAGTCAGATGGGCATAGTCATGGCACCCACAGCGCAGGGCATCTGTGATGGGTAAACAGCTCAGTGGCCACAGAGCCCTCAGACTCGAGCCTGGCATGTGGCAAGCGCCCTGACAAAGGAATGAGAGTTTGTGTGTGGGAGAGAGGCGGTCGGTGCAGAGAGAGGCAGAGATACTGAAGGAGCACAGTCCTGGGAGAGCAGCAGCGGGTGGGGTGCAGCTGCATTCCAGTCACACAGGAGGAGAAGGTGGGCGGAGGGACTGGGAAGTTGTAGGGCTGCCAGCAGGAAAGCAGATGTGGGCCTGCCTGGTGGACGCACTTCTTCAATGGGAAATTTAGGGAGGCTGTCAGTGGAAGTGGTGGCTCAAAGCTGCTCGAAATGGACAGTGATGGGCTGGAGGATGGTCCAAGGCTGGGGGGTGGGAGGGGTGATGGGGCTGCCAGTACAAGAAGCCAGTAGAAGCTCACATAACAGATTCTTCCCTAGAGACTTCAGAGGAGCACAGCCTGCTGCCCCCTCGATTTCAGACTTCTGCCTCCAGAACTCGGAGAAAATAAATTTCGGACGTCCTAAGGCACCCAGTGTGTGGTGGGCTGTGCTACAGCCCTAGGAAACTACCACATGGGGACTCTGAGGATGGACACTTCTGCCGAGGACAGTGGAGCAGAGCAGTAGAGGCCCGGGCCTCACGGAGGGTTGCCACACACCCTGGTCTGATTATCTCCAGGCCCATTTTTCATGAGAGAGAAACAAGCCCTCACCTGTGTAAATGCTGCTGCTTGTTTTGTTTTTTCTGCTACAAGCAAACAAATTTGATTCCTGATTGGATCCCAGGTCCTCCCTGCGGCCCTCAGACCCTGGCCCATTTCTCTGGCTTCTCTTGCCATGCATTACAGATGAGGGGACTGAGGATGGCTACTTGGAGGTCCCTGAGCTCAGCTATACTGGCTCCTCGTCAGGCACCAGGCACTGCTATGGGGAGAGATACTGCCCCACCTGTCGACCTTTCTTGGTGGGAGACCCTTCCCTCCCAGCGAGGTGAGCAGGCTGGGCTCCGAGCACAAGTATCTTTATTGAAGATGGGCACTGGGGCTCTCCGGGTGGCTGCGGTTTCTAAGGGGCTGAGATAGTGCAGGGCCAGGAGCCAGAGTCAAGGGCTGAGACTGGGGCAGAGGCTATCAGAGTGTGATATTATCCTCATACAGCGACAACAGCAGCAGGACGGTCCAGCCGCCCAGCAGGCCCACGTTGTGCAGCAGGAAGAGGAGCCAGGGCCGCCGGTCCCGCACGTTCAGCATGGCCGGGAGCTGCGGAGGAGGTGGGCCCTGGGTCAGAAGTCAGCTCAGAGCTCCTGCTCGGCTGCCGCCCACTGCAGTCCCCTCCCGCACTCCGCACTGACCATGTCGCAGAGCGCCACGTAGAGGAAGAGACCAGTGGCTACCGCCAGGATCCAGGTCTCGCCGTCTTCGCCGACGCCTACCGCGAGCGCCACGTAGAGGCCGATGAAGGCCGTGAGCCCCGAGGCCAAGTTCAGCAGCAGCGCCAGGCGCACCGACAGCCCCGCGTGCAGCAGGGCCGCGAAGTCCCCTGGGGCGGGAGGGGCGGGGTCAGGCCGAGAGCCCCGCCCACCCCCGACAGACCTCGCCCCGCTCCGATAGTCCCTCCCAACTGTCCCGCCAACCAACCAACCGCACCCCAGGCAGGCCCCGCCCCGCTGGAACCCCTCGCGGCTCACCCAGCTCGTGCGGCACCTCGTGGCAGAACACGGCCAGCGAGGTGGACAGCCCCGTCTTCCAGGAGGAGGAGAAGGCGGCGCCCACGGCCAGACCGTCGGCGAAGTTGTGCACGGCGTCTCCCAGCGTGATCATGTAGGGCAGCAGTCTCAGCTCTGCGGGCGCGACCGGCGTGGGTGGGCATCTGCCTCGCACCTCCTCGCCCCCGCCCCCCACCCCGCGCCGGTGCTGCGCACCGAACCCCTGGCACCCAGTGCTTCCGGGGCCTCCCTCAGGGCTCACCTGGGCTCAGTCTCCGGGGCTCCGGGCTCAGCAGTTCGGGGCTCTCCTCCGCCACCTGTGGGGCGGGGGGGGGATGCGGTCCGCGTAGATGAGCCTCTGGGCGGGGAGGTGAGGAGGGGCTCGCGGAGCTAGGTCCTCAGCTCAGGCCAGGGGCAGAAGCCTTGGAGTGGGGGCTGGGAGTGCAGACAGGGCTCCGCGTGGGGTAGGGACGTCCGGTAAGAGCCAGCTCACCAGGTCTGCGCGCGAGCCCTCGTGGGGCTGCTTGGGAGGCCGGAGATCGCTCGGCGCTAGCTGCAGGGACACGCCATGGCTGTGGCCGCCGTGACTGTGGCCGTGGCTGCAGGGCCCGTCCTTTCGGTCCTGCGGGGACAGCGCCTCAGGGTCCACCACGCCTCCCCCCCTCCTCCCCACACCGCGTCCAGCCCCCATGCACCTGACCTCCGGGTCCAGGGGCAGCAAGAGGTTGAAGAGGCTCTCGAACAGGAAGAAGGCATAGAGACCACCCAGCGCAGCTAGGAGGCGCCAGGTGGGCTGCGAGCCAAGGCCTTCGCCATCATGCGAGTGCAGCCCCAGCACCTGGGGGGGCAGAGGGCGCTGGGCCAGTTGCCCCAGGGCCTCCTCCCCCCAGACAAGGAGCTAGGGGTTAGGGGTCAGGGAAGGGTCCCAGGAGGGTGTGCCTGGAAGGAATTCTGGGTAGGCGAGTCCCTGGTGGGGGAGGGAGGGTCCTGGCGGGCTGGGGGCCAACCTGAGGCATCAAGTGCAGAAGGGCGTCGCCTGTGAGCGCGCCCACAGCCATGCTCAGGAAGGTCTGGATGATGTAGTGGGTAGCAGTGCTGCATTTGGTGCAGGTGAGCAGCAAGAGCCCGAAGACGGAGCTGAGGCAGATGAGCAGTGTAGCCAGCGAGCCGTATAGGTACCCTGGGGGGGACACAGCCTCAGCCCCCCAGCCCCCGCTTCCCAGGGAAGGGTGTCCAGGTGGGGTCCAGGAGCGAGCAAGACCCGCCAGGGCCGCTCCTGCTAGCCCTCCGGCCTCGAAACCCCATCCTCTTCCCTTTCAGGCCCCCATATTCCCTGCTACCCCTCTACGCCAGCCCCGGCCCAGCTCTCCCCGCCCCTCCCAAACCCAGCGGCCACTTCCTCCTCCCTTTTCGGTTCCTCCTCCACGCTGCCAGGCCCCTGGGCACAGCCAGGCACAGCTGGGGAGGTGGGCACTCACTCTGCACCTGACTGAGCTGGTCCTGGGTGGGCTGCTCAGGCTGGGGGCTGCAGGCCCCACTCAGTTGCTGCTGGAGCAGGGCAGGGCTCAGCTGGGCCCAGGCCTCCGGTGTCACCCCAGCCTGCTCAGACAGCCCATACACAGCCATCACATCTCCAGCACTCAGGCATACCTGGGGGGGTGACAGGCCTGGGGGTCAGGGACCTGAGCAGACTGGTGGGACCCCACCTCTCTCCAAGACTAGGGCGCATGGACTGCTCACTGTGTCCCACATGCTGGAGCTGCTGTTGGGGGTGGCAGGGGGCACAGGGCCCTGGCGGTTGGCCCCCTCTCCCCGATGACCGTGGTCACTGTGGTCACCATGGGTCTCGGTCTCTCCGCCCACCCCCAGGTGCTGCATCAAGGCCTCCAGCTCTGGCAGGGAGGACAGAGTGACAAAGTTTGTGTGGGCTCCAGCCCTGCACTCCCCAGGGGCACCGATGCTGGGGTTCAGGGCACTCCCTGCCCAGTGGCCCAGCTCAGGCCTCACCAGCCAGTGTGATGTTGGGGTTCTCACTGCTGTGCTGCCGGAACACGAAATCCACGAAGTACTGAGGGGTCGGCAGGGCTCGGAAGCAGGACCCGCTCCTGACGTGGTCCAGCAGGGCAGCCAGGACTGGGCCGGGGCTGCCGGGAGACCCCACCCCCGCTGCTTCCTCCAACAGCTGAGGCAGGTCTACACAGACCTGGGGAGGAGCTGGACCTCAGTCTCACTGGCAGTGTGGACTTCCTGGCCTCTAGCTCTGCCACTGCCCCTGGTGCCCCCTGGACTCCAGTGACTCTGGAGCAGCTTCCTGGGAGCACCACTTCTTCTTGTTCACCTCAGACCTGGGCTGGGCCCCTCCCCTGCTTGGGGCCCCTCCCTGGTACCACAGGCCTCCCCCTTCCTGGCCCAGTGGGTCCAGGCCCCCACCTTCCCCCCAGGGCTCCTCCCTGTAGCCCCGGGAGCTTTCTCAGACCCTGTCCAGGGTCAGGGCCCCTCCTGGGGCTCCTGCAGCCCTGCCCTACTCAGTGGGGAGCGTCCATTTGTGATTCCCCCAGCCCAGACTCCCCCAAGTGCCCAGAAAGGCGTTGAGGCCCAACCCCCTAAGGGGTCCCCCTCCCCCCAATCCCTCCTGGCTCCTCTTCACCCACCACCCCTGGCCAGCCCGCCCGGGCCCCCACCTCCGCAGAAGTGGGCCGGCCAGCGGCCTGGGCCTGAATCTTCTGCAGCAGCCTGGTCAAGCCTGGGGTCAGGGCCTCAGGGCTCTCGAGCAGGGCCAGGAGCTGGTCGGCGCGGGAGGCCCAGCGGCCAGCCCGGACATCCGCACAGGTGCCCTCCGGGTTGCTGAGGTAGAGGGCGGCGGCAGCGCTGAGGCGGGCGATGTGCCTGGGCTCCAGGGCCTGAGCGGAGTGGAGCCCTGGCTTCTCAGGCCTGCCCAGGGCCAGGGCGTCTTCCACAGACAGGCACTGTGGGCAGAGACAGGTGGGCGGGGGCCAGGTATCTGTGGCCCAGGAGCCGCCCCCTTCCCTGCGGGGGCCTCACACAGGGACCACCATCCTCTCCGTCCCTCTCACAGCGACACCCCTCCATCACCTGCTCACTCACGTGCTCTCCCCACCATCTCTCCCCACCATCCCCCCCCAATGACAGGACGGCGCGTGCGCATACGTACACACACGCATACGCGCACCCCCCCCCACACACGTACACACACATGTACACACAGGGGTCCCGCCACCTCAGGGTGGTTTCTTCCTGGAACCACTGCCACTTTGCTGGCCTGGGGGCTGATGGGGTGGGGGTGGGGCAGCCCTGGGGTCCCGGAGCCGCGGGTCCCTACACGCCACCGTCCCACCAACAGGGAGGGCAGGTGGGTCTGAATGCGGAGTCGGGGAAGGTGGGCTCGGGCCTGCAGGCAGCGCCCGAGCGCCAGGCCACTGCACTCGGCCCGCCTCCTGGAGTTTGCCCGAGCCCTTTGCCGCCGGCCCTCGGGGTGGAGCGGCGGGCTGGGGCTGGGGCCGGGGGACCCGTCGGGTGGGGCCGTTACCTTTCCACACGGCCCGTCGGCACAATGCACACGGACCGCTAGTGTATTTAACAGGCTGCCCAGCGCCTTGCGATCCAGAACACCCCGGCCTGAGGACAGCAGGGTCAGTAGACGGGCAGGTGGGGTCGCCGTCCCGGTCAACGCCAGCACAGCCAGCAAGGCCAGCAGCAGCCCCGGCTTGGGCCCGGCCGGGCCAGCCAAGCTGCGGCCCCCGGGTGCTCTGAGTTCCAGGGAGGCCATGGTCGCCTGGGTGGCTGCGGGCCCCGTGGGCTGCCTGGTGCCAGACTCTGGGCTGGGCTGGGACCCGCCCGCCCCGGCGAGGCTCTCCAGGCATTTCCTGCGGGGCCCTGTGATTGGCTGCTGGAGGTGTCGCAGGTTAACCATTCCAGGTCCTCCCCGAGCGAGCGAGCGAGCGAGCGAGGTGCTGCTGCCCCCGGGGGGCGAGCCCGGGCTGGACTGGGCGGCCCACTGAGCTGTGGCCCCCGGCCACCCACTCTGCTCCCGCAAGGATCTTGTTACCGAATGCAAGTCTGTGTGCCCGACACACAGTGAGGCCAAACAAACCGAAACGTCGGAGTCTGGAGCAGAGACGGGTTTACTGGGGGGCCGAGCAAGGAGAACGGGTGGCTCATGTTTAAAAACCCTGAACTCCCCGATGGTTTCTGGGGAGCCTTTAATAGGCAAAATTTGGGGTGAGGGCAGCAGGGCATGTGACTTTCTCGGCGGTGCTCTGGGGTCCCAGCTGGTAGTCGCCATCTTCCACCTGGGTGGGGGCCTTAGTTCTGGCAGGAGAGCTCCAAGGGGAGCCAGGACCTTGCCCCAAGGCTGTAGTTTCTTGACTGCCCCTCCTTTGTTTCTGCATCCCCTCCCTTCCCTGATTAGCAAAGGTTTGAACCTGCCCTTTGGAACTCAGGGAAGGTCTTAGGGGGCTGAATGAAGCCCGTTTCCTACAAACAAGAAACGGGGGACGAGGGAAGGATTTGTACTCAGGAGGCCCCCCAGGGTCCTGCTCAGTTTCAATCCCCCCCCTTTTTTTGGTACTCCTCAGTCTTGAGGGGAACAGTGTCAGACAAGACAGGGAACAAGATTTGCATAGAGAGGCTGAGGAGGAACTTGGCAGAGGAACTCGGTTTTAGGGGAACTCTGTTTCAGTGTGGGTGTTGCTTCCCGGGGCCCTCTCTGAGAGCTGCCCCCAAGCCAAGGGGGCCTGGCGCAGAGGTTCCAAGACACCACTACAGGCCCGGTCCCCACATCCCACCTGAAAGCCCCCACACGGCCCCGCCCCACTCCCCTCCCTGCAGCATCCCCAGCAGGGCCCCCCCAGCCCCCTGGCTCAGGCAACTTAGACACCCCAGAGCCTTCGAGGGCCTCCCTGGGCGTGGGGTCCTGAGCTGCGATGGAATTCTGTGCTGAAATTCTTGCGAGGGCTGGAATCCGAGGGAATTGAGATAAGGTGCTGGCTGAGTCATGTGCCCCTCACCAAACCCTCCAGGGGAAACTCCCCAGGAAATGGCCAAAGCCCCACACAAACAAGAGCAAAGAGGAGGCTGGGCGCCCTGCCCATACCCCCCAGCTCACCGGCCAGTGAGGGGCTCCTGGGCCCTGAGGGCAGCAGGAAGCAGGAAGGGGTCACTAGGCTCAGGGAGAGGGGGAGAACTGTGGCTCCCGGCCCTGCCCCTCCCTGCTGCCTCCTGCTCCGGCCTTTGAACTTCTAGGCCTTATCTCTGCCTAGTTGGCAGTCTGGGGAAAGGGGCAGACCCCAGGGAGCTAGCCAACCCCAGTCTCGGGGCAGCCTTGCCTTCTAGAGGGAGTGTGTGGGTGGCTCCTTCCACACCTGGTTGGACCAACTGCTGACCCTGACCCTGTCCCTAGGGGGCGTGGTTGGGGTGGGGGAGGAGAGGCTCCAGGGGAGCTGGGAGCTCGGGCCCCAGGACTCTGTCCCCACCATCCTGTGCCACCCAGGGCGGGGCCTCAGGCTGAGGACAGTGTCCTGGGCCCGAGTTCAGGTGTGGCTCCTGCCCTCTCACCCACACACATGCTGGGTGGCACTGCAGTGTGACCTCGGTGGGGCCTAAAGGGGTATCAGGCAAGGGGAGGGGATGGGAAGAGTCTGCCAGGGGTTCAGATGACTCCTGGACCCCTGAGTCAATGAGGAGGGAAGCTGGAAAGATTTGGGCTACCCCCCGCCCCCAGTTGTTGGGCCCAAACTGGCCTTTTTCCTACCCCACCTTGTCAGGGCCGGGGCTGGCTGGAGCTGAGCCTGGCACCAAGCTGCTGCCTCAGGTCATCCACTGCTCAAGGCCTGCTTAGCTTCAGGGAAAAGGTCTCAGCCCAGCCGTTCAGGTCCCCTGGTGGAGGCCTGGCACGCAGCTGGCACCCCCTCGGGCCTCGGCACCCCCCTGCGTGGGCCCACGTTTCCCTGCTTCGTGTTCCCCCAACCACTTACCCATGCCCTCCCTTCCTAGCCCAGGGCAGCCGCAGAGTGTGTCACCAACTCCCCTGCACATCTGCCTGTCGCCCGCCAGCGCTGGGCTTATCCCCAGGCCCTTCCTGCATCAGTCCGTCATCCAGCAAGCGCCAGACACCCGCATTCGTCGCAGGATATTCACAGAAGCCCAAAGAGGGAAGCAGCCCAAGGGCCCATCAGCGGGTGAACAGATAAACAAATATGGTCTAGACACACCACGGAATATTACTCAGACGTGAAAAGGAAAGATCCTGTCTCGCTAAAACATGGATGAACCTTGAGGGCATTATGCTAAGCGAAATGAGCCAGTCACAGAAGAACGAATTCTGTGTGATTCCATTCCTGCTTCGAGGTTTCGGGGGTCGTCAGAATCCAGGGGTAGAAGGTAGAATGGCTGGTGCCAGGGGCTGGGCGGGATAGGGAGCTGTTTAGCGGGGACAGGTCTAGTTTAGGAAGACGAGAGGATCCTGCAGACAGACGGTGGCAATGAACGCACGACGTGGTTAACGCACCCAATGCCGCTGAACCCAGAAATGTTTCAGGTGGCCACCTTCATGTTTTACATATTTCATTGCAATAAAAAGTTAAAATAGACCCAAACAACCCTCCCTGGCCCTTTGCCCCCTCAGCTCCCTTGACAGCAGGTCGCGGGGACTCAGGCACTGGTGGCCTCTCCCAGGCTCCACTGAAGCCTCACCCCAACCCACACTGTTGTCAAAGTCACCGAGAGCCCCGCGGGCCAGACTCGGCAGGGCTCTTCCTCAGCTCGGTCCGCCCTGGAGCTCACGGTCCTCCACACCTGGGCCTCTGGTCTCCTCCCCAGGCCCCGGTCGCCCCTTCTTCAGCTCCTGCATTGATGCAGCGCCAGTCCTGCCCCTCGGGTAGAATTCCTGGCACCCGTGATAGCATGCCTTCACCCCAGACACCAGTCTTCACCCTTGTCTATGGAACTCCACCCGCTGGTGTCCAGCCACGCACTTGACAGTCCCCCTTGACCATCAGAGAGCCAAGTCCAGCTCAGCCTGTGCACGCAGGGCCCCTCCTCCCCAGGTGTCCACATTTCAATAGGAGTTTCCACCCCTCCAGGTGCTCAGGCTCAAGCCTGGTGTAACCCCGGAGTTCTCATTCCACCGCTGCGTCCAGCAGACTGTGGGCGCCACACACAGCACGGTCCACACCCAGAAGCTGACGGTCTCTCCCCTCACTTGCTGACTCTGCTCTTCCCCCTAACACATCAGAGAGATGAGGGCCTCTGCTCTGAGTTCCTCACTGGCATCTGGGGCTCCTGAGTACAATTCCAAGTCCTGACCCGCCTTCCAGCCCCGTTTCCCACCCGGCTTCCCACACCCTTCCTCCTTCCCCAGGGAGCCCTGCTCACTTCTCCCGGACCTTCTGTTCAACGCTGAGAGCTGCTCCTGACCACCCCGTATGCAATGGCAGCCTTGGACCTCCTCCATCACCACTCAAGATACCACACACTTTATTTGGTTGTCTCTAGAAGCCAGGTACAAAGTACCACTAAGAGAAAATGCTACGATGAAACTCTGGCGTGTCCCTTATCCCAGCACCACAGCTGCTAAAACTGGAACCCACCCCCCTGGAACCCAGAGCCTTGGTCTCTGGTTTGCTGCTTGCTGTCTGCCCCAGAGGATGAGGACGCAGACATGAACCCCGTGGGGCCAGGCAGCTTCCAGCACTGACGGCACAAGGCCTTGGAGCAGGCGTTGCTTCCCCACCAGGCTTTGGGCAAGGCCAGCTCTGGGGCTCCCGTGGCGTCTGCCGGCTGGGCCTTGCTCCCGGGTGAGGGACACCCTTGGTGGCAGGCAGGAGGACAAGCTGTGCTACTGTGAGCTACCAACCGGCGCTCCTGTGAGCCACCGCACAAGGATGGGCCCTGCTGCAAGGGTGTCAGGCTCTGCGCCGACCTGGCCAGCTGGGCCGCCGCGCTGCCTAAAGCTCTCAGCTGAGAGGTGGGGGAAGGTGTGGCAGGCAGATGCAAGCCTACCTGGCCTGCGGGGAGGTGCACCCCTGCTGGCTTGCCAGGCCGTGCCCACCAGGGAAGGCGCTGCGTCTAAAGTGCCACTGAGGCTCTTCCCTGATGAATGGGCTGCGTGCTCCCGAGGCCCAGAGGGCAGACAAACAGGCAGGGCGGGCCTGGGGCGGGCGGGGGGCGCCCACAGCAGCAGGGAGGTCAGAAAGCATCTTTATTGGGGGAGCGGGCTCTAGGACACTGTGCATGGCAAAACACTTGCAGACGTCGGGGGAAATGGGACCGTCGCAGAAGGTGGGGGTAGGGAGGCTGGGCTCAGGCGTGCAGGAAGCGGTTGAAGGCGTTGTAGGCTGATTCCAGGTCGAAGAGCATCTGGCGCACCTGGGAGTCATCCAGCTCGTCTGAGGCTGACATGCCACTCAGGGTCTGCAGCCTGTGGGGCACAGAGCACAGAGCTGGGCTGGGGCAGGTGGGGGACTACGGGGCTGCGACGGACAGGCGGCTCAGCAGGGGACACTAACCACTGGCTGACCGTCTGGCGGCCCTCGAAATCAGGGGGCAGGTGGCTCATGCGGTGCATGGTCTCCATCAGCTCCCGCAGGTCGGGCTGGATCTGCAGAAACACTACCGGCTTGGACACCGACCCTGGTTACCCTGCCCCCACCCCCGACCGCCCGGGAGCCGCACCTCGTCCATGGCCCGGATCTCCAGGCGCAGCTTGTCCATCACTGTGATGAAGAGCTGGCGGCAAGGGTGTGTGTGAGACGACATGGGCCCCCGGCAAAGACCCCCGCCAGCCTGGTCCTCTGCAGGGCCGGGCCCGGGGCAGCACCAGCCGGCCCTCCCCCTCCGCAGCCTCAGCCGTGGGGTCACGTGGGCCCTAAGCCTGACCCTGCAGCTGAGGAGCGGTCAGTGGGTGGGAGCCCTGGGCACATCCCACGTGGGCCTTGGGATGGGAGGGGCCTCAGGGGGTTTCCCGGACGCTGCCCAGGAGGACTGCCCGCCCCCCACTCCAGCTACTCTGTGCACCGCGGGGCTGTGGGCACGCGGCCCTCCCGCCTCCGCACCGAGACCACATCGGCAATGCAGCGATTCAGGTTGCCCTTGTCGTCCTTGATGGTGATGGGCCGGTCCTCCTTGATCCTCTCCATGGCAAGGGGGCAGTCCAGCTGAGGGAGGGCACACGGTGCTGGGCCTCGCGGGGCAGCCCAGCCCCAGCCCAATGGCCTCCATGCCCACGCCCACCTCCGCCCCTCAGGGTGGAGGGGCCGCTCACTCACTCGGAACTTGCGGCAGAATTCATCGATGGAGCTGATCTCTGACCCTTGTACCTGCCGGAAGGCAGCTTTGTACTGGACTAGGAGCCGTGAGCAGGCCGCAGTGTACCTGGGGGGAAGGGTCAGGCTGCCGCCCTCAGCGCCAGGCCAGCGCCGCCTGGCACATCCTGCTTTCCCTCCGCCCTTCCAGACAGGTGGCATCTCACACGGAGGGCTGGGTGAAGGGCCAGGGATTAGCCATCGAGGACCGAGCCTTCCCACTTGGTTTATACAAAAAAAGAACTCTGGAAGGTGGCGGGAGGTGGTAACGGCCAAAATATGGCTGCCACACGGACCTGGCCTGGACTGTGCAGGTTGGCCCCCAGCCCAACACCAGGCAGAGGCCCAGCAAGACCCCTTGTGCCCGCTCCTCGGGCCATGTTGGCCGTGCCTCCACGTTGACAGCTCGTGGTCCTATGGGGGAGGGGCTGCTGCACCGAACAAAGGCCCCACATACCAGCTGGCTGCCAGGCCTGGCCAGCGGCACCCCACGGACTGACTGCCTGTGCCACCCTGCTCGCCTTCTATGCCTTTGCACCGATGAGGCCCCAGGTAGCAAAGCTGGGGCAGAATGCTGCCGCCAGGGCGCTGGGCTCCCCTCCCCCCAGAATGCTGGGCTACTGCCGCCAGGGCGTCCCTGCCCGAGATGGTACCAAGGCCGCCAGCACCCAAGCGACCCTCCTTGCGCTGGGTGGGCCTCAGACCCCCGCCCCCGCTCCTTACTGAGCACCCCAGCCCTGGAGGGCAGAAACAAGCTTCCAAGTACGGGTCGGTGGTGCAGGGAAGCGGGCTCTCACTCGTTGGGGCTGACGCAGTCCTTGATGTACGCCTTCTCCAGGGCCTGCATCGTCTTCACAACTGCAAACAGCTCTGCCATGTTGTCATACCTGAGGGGGCGCATCCTTCAGATGCGGCCGCCACGGCAGGGAAGCCAAGGTCCCGGAGCCTAGGGTGCCAGTCCTACCCAAGGTGCCGCTGAGGCAGAGCTCCGTGTCTGGCTGCCCCTCTCACCCCACCCCTGGCAGAGGCTTCTTGCGACCCGTTTCCCTGGGCCGACCCCATGTCCTTCTGACCCTCAGTATGGGGGAGGCAGGCAGCCTGGGTGCTGGACTCACTTTTCCCGCTCACGGGCATTCTTATACAGCTTCACTTCCTGTTGGGGAGACAGGGCGGAGGGTCGGCCAGCAGCACCACAGTGGCTGTGGGGTCCCGGTGAGGACCACGCAGATAAAGACTACTGGCCAGCGCCGCCAGGCAGGTGCCCGCCGCTCACCTCATACAGCTCCGGCTTGTTTCCAGGGGCTGCGACAGAACAGGCAGACAGCTGGCAGGCTGCTTGCGAAGGTCACCCTGGCAAGCTTGTCCAGCGCCCTGGCCCAGCCCTGCCTCAGCGCCCCTCCCAAGGCCTCCCCCGGGCTATGTCCCAAAGAGCCCAAAGGGAGCTGCGGGAATTTCAATCTCAGCATTCCCATCAGCTTGACCTCTGACCTGAGCAGAGGACACGCCTCTGGGTCCAGGGGGCTGTGCGCTAGGGCTGCTCCTCCATCCCACCTGTTTCTAGGCTACCTTGCTTACGCTGCAGTGATGGGCACACACGTTTGTCACATGCTCTGTCATCTTTTCCCTGGCTTGAGGACTGTGGGATACCTAAGACCCCCTGAAGTTCCAGCCACACTAAAGCTGTCATCTCTGCGTCCAGCTGACCCCACCTGGAAGAGGTCTCTGGGCCCCTGGCCACTACCTGAGGTCTTGCGGGGGCGGACACTTATAGACCTCCCAAATGCTCCGGCCACCACTCCCACCAGCCTCTGCCACAGAGGTTGAAAGCCTAGGCTCTCTGGGTCCCTGGGCCCAGCTTGGGCCACACTCACCTCCCATGCCAGGAGTGGCTGGGATCCCGTGAAACATCCTGCAGGCTCAGGTGGCCACAGCAGAGACCTAGGGAGCAGAACCAGTGCTGACGCAAAGGTGACCCCCTAACACCCCTGAGGGCTGGGCCTCATGAAAAGCTTCCCCACCCTCAGCAGAAACAAAACCAGCAATGAACACACAGCGTGCTGTGCACTGTGCTGGGAACACCGAGCCACCCTGGAGGCTGCCGGGAGGAAGCAGGTGCAGGTGAGCATCTCAGGAGTGAGCAATGGCGGGCTGGCAGAGGGGGTGGGGTGGGGAGTGGCGGCATGGTCAGGGCAGGTTGCTCTGAGTCAGGTGACCAGCAGAGGAAGGGGCTGCAGCTATCAGATGAGTGACCTGGATGAACGTTTGGGCAGAGAAAACAGCACATACGACAGACAGCACGTATAATGTGAGGCCTTTATGCAGGAATGAATTCAGAGGAACAGACAAGCGGGCTGGATGGGGTGGACGTGAGCTTTCTGAGTGAGGGGCGTTCTAGGGGATGAGGACAGACAGGCAGGGGGATCAAAGGGCACAGATCTCACAGGCCAGGAGGAGGAGTCTGGGTTTATCCTGGCACAGCCAGAGGGAACTACAGGAAGACTGAAGAAAGTCCTCCCAGCTCCAGGTGGGCGGTGGGCTGAGCAGACCGTGGAAGCAGGAGCCCCTGACCACTCCGGAAGTTGGTGCGGTGGTTGGGGCCACGTCCTGATGTGCTTTGGAGATGGAACCACCAGACCCAGTGGAGAATTTGAAAAGGGGTAAAAATTAAAAAGGACTCAAAAATGACCCCTTATTTTTGGACCAGTGGCACCATGACAGCGAGGTGAACTGAGATGCAGAAAGTGAACAAAGCAGGTGTAGAAGGCACGCGGGTGCGCAGGAAAGCGCTGCGGCTGATCTGCCGGCAGACATCCGAGGAAGCTGCTGAGGCGGCTGGAGACCAGGGGAGAGGCCGGGGGCTGGCAGGGCTGAGCCAGTGGCACCGAGGGGGTGGATGGCGTCCCACAGGAGACGGCTAAGGGCGAACCACGGTAGGAGGGAGAGCAGCCCACGTTGAGCCCCGGGCACCGCGGCGTGCGGAGGCTGGGCAGAGGGAAGGCGGGATCAGGGCTGGGAAAGGCCAAGGTTGTACAAGTTAAGCAGCAGGGGCGGGGGGACGGGGCCGAGAAGGCCGATGAAATTACGAGAGCCCGCGGGGGTGGGGTGGGGACACGGATACCACTGAGCCACCCTCCCGCAGCATCAGAGAGGAGGTGCAACGGAGAGAAGGAATAAGGGAGTCGTCTGCGGCTCTACAACGGGATTCCACGCGGCCACAAGCGAACACTCGGCTGAACCTCACCAACCTGCCGCGACCCAGAACGGCGAGCTTCTAGAGAAAGCCCAATGAGCGCGGTGGAAGATCGGGCGGGCCGGGTGCGGAGCGCATAGGCCGCGGGAACCTTCGGGCCCGACGGTCTGAGCGCCGCACTCGGAAGCGCCAGTCCCGGGGAAACGGCTCTGGAACCCAGGGGGTAGCCAGGAGAGCCGGACACCGGGGGAGGGGACCACAAGACGGAGAGCCAGGAGGAGCACGGGCGCGGAGGGCCCTCCGCGGCACAGCGACACCCCCGGGCCTCTGCCAGCGCCGCCTTTCCCGCCCGCCCCCGGCCTGGAGTACCTGGGCGGCCTCGCGGATTCCGGAAATGGCGCGGGGGCGGAGCGCTCTCTGACGCCTGCGCTTGCGCTTGCGCGCGGGCCCCGCTGTATGCGCCTGCGCACACTTTCTCAGCGCCGGAACCTGATGTCTGCGCCTGCGCGCGGGGCCGGGCCACCGGGGCTTCTGGCTACTTCCCCCCCAACCCCGCGCTGAGGCCGGGCCGGGGGTAACACTCTGCGGGTCTGATCCAGCCATGCCTGATAGGAACCGGAAGAGGTAACGAAGGGAGGTTTTGCCTTCACCTGTAGGACCTCTAAGTGGCCGGATCTGCCCTTGAAACTGTGCCCCACAGGGTTAACAGAAATTGGTAACAAATCCTTGAGCTTGTCTTTACAGCTTCTTAAAAACTCCTCCATAAACAACAAGGACCTACTGTACAGCACAGGGAACTATATCGGGTATCTTTTAATAACCTATAATGGAAAAGAATCTGAAAAACAATACATATATACAAAACTGAGCTAAACTGAATTGCCTTGCTGTACACCTGAAACTAACACAACATTGCAAATTAAGTGTACTTCAATAAAAAAAAACCTTCCGCTTGTAACCTGCCTTCACTGGTCAAGCTCACCTTAATTGTCGATACAAAAACGTGCACGTCCTGCAAAATAAGATGTTTGCTCTGAGTTGTTTTCCAGGAACTTGGAGTCACCTGTGTCCAGTCTGAGCTCAAGCCAGTTAAGGCTGGTTGGGACCACCAACCCTAAAACTGGGCCTGCACAGGTGTCCAGTGAATGACCTTTTGACATCGGAGGGCCCAAACCCCCACCCTCAGATCATGTCCATTTTTTAACATGGTCCCATGAAGAAGCAGGTAATTCAGACACGCCTCTGCAGAACACAGATTACGTCGCCTTTTTCCTACCTCCAATCTCCTCTCCCCACGCTTAAGATCACCCTGCCTTCTTTTCTTTTTGGCCACGCAGCTTGTAGGATCTAGTTCACCGAACATGGAACCAGGCCCGGGCCGTCGGCAGTGAAAGTGTTGGAGTGCTCATCACTGGGCTGCCAGGAATTCCCCCAACCTGCTTCTTTGTCCCGTAAATATCCCACGCCCCTACTTTGGGGAAGCCAATCTGAGATCTGTCCTCCCGTCCCCTCACTTGGCTGCCTATGAATAAACCCTTTCTCTGCTGGTGTGGCTCACTGCTCATTGGGCAGGGAGGCCTCATTCCAGAGCGCTCTGACAGCAAGGTGAACCCCTCCGAAGGCCACAGCAGGGAGGGAGGCGGCAGCAGCGGCTTCCTTTATTAGAGGCTTGGGCGTGTGGGGAGGGCGGGGCACGGCTCAGCCAGTCAGAGGTGCCTGAAGAAGAGCTTGGGTCCCCGATCCAGGGTGCATGCTTTGGGGCCCAGCTGGCTGGGCAGCAGCTGGTGCAGGGCATCCCGGTCCTCAGCAGAGAGACGTCTGCTGCACAGCTGCAGCTCCTGCAGCTGCACTGTTAAGTTGTCCCAGAGGCGCAGGCCCAGGGGGCCCTGGACAGCACAGCCTGCAGAGGGGAAGCAGGAGTAGGCCTCAGGCTATGGCCGGGGGCCCGCAGGAACCAGTGGTGTTCGTAGAGGGGGCCCCGTGGGGCTTTCCTCTTTACCAGTGTGGCCCTCGGGAGGAAACACACTTCCTCTGAGGCCCCAAGGGCTGCAGCGAGGGGCATGAGCAAAGGCCAGCAGAGGCCCGATAATTCTCTAGGAAGGAGTGTGCTCTCCCAGGCCTAGTGTGCCCAGGACTGTGGACTCCCTTCCCAGCCAGTGGTCAGGCACAAGGGAGGTTGGCTAAAGTAAACACCGCATTCACATCTGTGCCTCTGCCCTTGTCTGACGACGCCTGGGTCTCTCCCTCCATAAAATTGACCCAGTGGGCTACCTGTGAGTCTCAAGACACTGAGCTACAAGGCTCAATCCTCAGAGAGACCAGAGAATACCCAGCAGGCTCACGACCCAGGGAGTTTGGTGAGAGGGTGCAGGTGCCCAGAAGCCAGGTGTGTGGGGAGCAGCCCCTCAGCTGAGCGCAGGTCTCCTACCAGCCCACCTTCAGGGGGGCCTTCCTGGAGGAGCCAGCCTGGCCCTGTGGGCCCGTGGGCGAGGAGCAGGAAGAACCCAGGGATCCCCTGTGTGTAGACCCACTCCCAGCCCTTGTTCTCCTAGACGGCAAAGCCTGGTCTGCCCTGCCCTGGGCCCCAGCAAGATGTGCCAGGCCGCTGGGTGGCCAGTTCACCAAACGCACCTCCCTGGGGTCCTTCTCAAGACAGCTCTGGTAGGGTCCTGCACCAGGGCGTGGCCAGAGAAACCAGCTAAGTCAGGCCACAGGCCTGGACGGTAGGGTCAGGGCAGCCTTGGCCAGCAAGCGGGAGCGTCCCTCAGAGGCAGGTATTGCCACCCTAGCCCGACGTCCCTCTCTCGGTGACAACAGGAACGAGGAAGTCCCTGTGGCACTGGGTCCCCCGGCCATGGTCTCGAGGGTCAGGCTGACCGGGCCAGAGGCAGAGACCCACGGTCCTCCCGCCCTACGGTTTGAGGAGCGAGGCTCACACCTGCTTCCAGTCACACTGGTCACCGTCCTCCACTGTGGCGACCCCAAGGGGCCCAGCCCACCCTTGCGGTCTGGCTGGTGGCAGTGACGGCCCCTTCAGAGGAGGCACCTGGGCCTAAGGCAGGTCCTCGAGGAGGGAGCTGTGTCACCAGCTCCAGCGTGGCAGGTGTAGCCACCATACCCAGAGCTCACCTGACAGGCCGAGGAAGCTGAGGCCTTGGGGCCGCCCTTGGAGGGCAGACAGGAGCTCCTCCAGGCCGGCACAGCTGATCTTGGGGTTGGCAGACAGGTCCAGCGAGACCAGCGAGGGGCAGAGAGGCAGACATCTGAGACAGGGAAGAAGCCTGGGGGTCAGCTTCCATCACGAGGGGAAGCTGCCCCAGGTGACCCCAAGGCTCGGGGAGCTGCAGGCCAGGACCACAGGCTTTGCCCCCAGCCTGGCACGGGTGTCTCACACTCCTGCGAGCCAGCTGAGGCTGGAGGGCCACAGAAGCCGTGGCCCGTGCCTGGGCTGCTGGACAAAAGGTGACAGGAGGGGACACACCAGAGAGAAAGAGTCTCGAGAGCCGTGGGAGCATGAAGAGAGACACGAGGGCCAGCCAAGAGGCAGGCTAGTGGCTGGCGGCCAGGCCTCGGGGCATGCTGGGGCAAGGAGCCCCAGCTTCCCCGGGCTCCTGGGCCCTGAGATCAGAGCCCCTGCAGGGTGGTGGTGGCACGAGCTGGCTGGCATTACCTGCTCAGATCTCTCACGGCCTCGTCGCCCAGGTGGTTTGCCGACAGGCCCAGGTGCTCCAGGGCGCAGCCTTCCTAGACAGCAGAGGCCCAAGGGGAGCCGGACTGAGTGGGGCACCTGCCCTCCCTGCCTCCCTGGATCCCAGCTGTCCTTCCTGCTGGCCAGGAATTCACAGCCTGAGGCAGGCAGGTCTACAGAAACCTTTCCCCGCCTCTGTTTTTTCCAAACGTGCAAAGCCTCTTCCCAGCACTACCCGCCAATCCTGGGTGGCCCAAGGTGCCTCTGGCTTAGTGTCCCTCCTTGACCGCATACCTTGGTCAGGTAGCTGACCACGGGCTCCGTGAGGCCTGGGTCGCTCTTGCTGGCGGCCACAGAGCTCAGCTCCAGGCGTAGGAGGGTGCGGGCTGGCAGGCTCTGCAGGGCCTGGGCCAGGGCGGAGGCACCCAGGCCGTTGTAGGACAGGGACAGTGTCTTCAAGCACTTGGCGCCTATACCAAGGGCCAGAACCTCTGTCAGCCCCGCGTGCCGCCGCCCCCAGCCCTGCCGCACAGTCCTGGGCCCAGAACCCTCGTGACCCTCGGGAAGCCATCCTCGTCCCTGAGGTTTGGTGTGCAGGGAAACTGGGGTGGCTCTGGCCCAGTGTCTCCCAGTGGGGAGGGGGCAGAACTGGACTCCTGAGCCCAGCTTCTTCCCACCATTTCGGGGTCCTCCACCTGCCCCTACTCACGACAGGATGGCCCCAGGTGACCTGAGACAGGCCCTAGGCTGGGACATCCACATGTGGTGGGGTGGGTCGGGGAGTACTCCGTCTGCCACCCCAGTCCTAGACCCCTCCTCCCCTGCCGCTGTGCTCATAGCTCTGTGGAAAGCCCCCTAGAGGACCCCAGTTTCCAGCTTCTCAGGGCTGGGATGGCGGGTCTCTGCAGCCCCAGTGGGCTTGCGGTGGAATCGTCTCTGGCAAACGGGATGCTCAGACCTGGTGAGAGCTGTGGGGCTGGGCTCTGGCCTGCAGCGTAGCTGGGACTGGGGCTGTGTCCTGAGGGGGCCGCCCAGGCCAGGCGAGCACCCAACGGCCCTCTGAGCCCAGACAGGTCCAGCACCTGCACGTCTACCTACGTGCTCCCGAAAGCTGGGCTCGTGCCCTAGGAGTCCTTGTGCTGGAGGCTCTCTGAGCCCTTGGGGCCAGGGAGTTGACGTGCCTGGCAGCTCACCTTGGAAGGCGCTGCGCAGGGCCGCCTGGTGGTTCAGGAAGAAGCTGCGGCCAAAGCCACAGGCCTGGAGGTGCAGGGTGCTGAGCAAGGGGCAGGCCCGTAGGATGGAGGCCAGGGCCTGGCCACAGCCATCCCCGAGGGGGTTCATGCTTAAGTCCAGCTCTTCCAAGTTCTGTGGAGACATGGGTTCCCCAGAGGATCTGGTCTGGGCCACCCGGAGCTGGGTATTGGCCAGCACTCTCAACCGCACCTTCCCACCCAGGGATGGGCTAGATGTGGATGTTCAGATGCTGCCCTGGTACCGGTCCGCCGTTCCCCACGCCTCTACCTGCAAGGCGGGCTGCCCCTGGAGACCCACAGCAAGCTGGCGCAGCCCTTCAGCGCCCAGGTGATTGGAGGAGAGGTCGAGGAGGGTCAGGCCGGGCACGGTGTCCAGGGCAGCCAGCAGCTCGGCGACACATCCATCCCCCAGCCGGTTCCCGGCTAGGCGGAGCTCCCGGAGTGCCGAGTGCAGCTTCAGGGCCCGCAGCAGCGGGGTGAGCTGGGCCTGGCGCAGCGCCAGGGAGCAGGCACTGAACGCGGGGCCTGAGCCCTGCTGCTCCATCGCCTGCAGCACGTGCTGGTGCGCCCCTGGAGGGGGGACGTGGCGTCACCAGGGCCAGAGCCTGCCTGTCCTGCCCTGTGCATCAGGAGAGGCAAACCAGGCAGCCCCTCCCCACTCACGAGCCCTGGGGCTGCCACCAGAGGCCTGTGGATCCCATGGCCCAGGAGCCACGCCGCACAGCCGGTGGGTGGCGCTCATCTACCTCCAGACGGGGCCAATCTCCCCCACCCCACCCCACTACCTACACACAGGGCTGCCAGGTAGGGGAGGAAAAGCCAAGAACGGGTGGGCTGGGAAGGAACCCTGGTGGGCACCTGGGGTCCTGGGAGTTGAGGCCCGCGGACCTGGGAGTGGCACGGGCAGGAGGAGCCCACACACCCAGCCCTCTGCCCAGGCCACCGCCGCAGGGCCCCCTGGGCCCTTACCTTGCTCCAGGCTCTGGCAGGCCCGGCGGTAGCGGTCCGTCAGCGGGGGAAGGTCCCACGAAGTCACCTCAGCCAACACCTGGAAAGCACCAGCGGTGTGCAGCCCCCGGCACCCAGTATTGGCGAACACCCCGAACTCAGGGCCTGGCCTGCCACTCACCTCCTCATTGCTCTGCAGCACGTCGGAGATGGGGTCCTGTGGGGCCAGCAGGGCCCCCTCTTTTTGTAGGGAGAGCCGAGGCAGCAGCCCAGAGGCCTGGTAGTAACGCTGGGCGGCCTGCTCAGCCAGCCAGGCCACGGAGTGGGTCTCCCTGCTGTGGGGACAGAGGTCGAGCTGAGTCCTGTACCTGGCCAGGTTCCCGCACACGTTGAGGAGCGGCCCCCAGGGTCCTGCCATCCCAGCTCCCTCGTCTGGCTCCTTCCTCTCCCCCTGCCCCTATGTGTGACATGCCAGTGCCCCGTGCACACATGCAGCACCTCCGGGCTGTTTCTAGGGACGCAGGGCCTCCCCGAGCCTGTGTCTGCCATCACCTCCCCCAGCTGCCAGCCCCCCCGAGGTGGGGTATAAAACCAGATGGATTCGCATCGCACATTCCACGCCATCTGCAGCCGTGAAGGCCCTCTGCTGCCCCTGGGCACCATCCCCTGGCCCAGAACCCGCAGTGGCGCACAGGGGACCAGGGGTTGGGAGAAAACAGGTGACACCTTACCTCTGTGGAACGGGGATGAGGAAAAGATTATGCTGAACACGAACTCGAACTCGGATGGGAGGGAGCAGGGCCTGACCCTAGCAGGTGTGGGCGGGGAAAGACAGCCTCAGTCAGGGAAGACGGAGCCCCCTGCCCACCACCCGCAACCGCCCCAGCCTGGGAGGCAGCTCTGCTCCAGGCCTGCACACCCACCAAGGGCTGGCCTGCTGCAGGGCTTCCCCCAATGGACTCCAAGGCCCTGGGGACATCAGGGCTCCGCGGGGGCTCTGCGGCTGAGCTGCAGGCTCCATCTGCTCTGACCCGTGCACTCCAACTCTTGAGACAGGACAGCCGGCTCTTCCGGGCCCGGGCCCGAGGCCTGATGGCGCTCGCCTCACTGCCTGACCCCGAGGCACTGTGTCTGCTGCCATCCGCACTGCTATGGGGGCGGGGCGGGTAGCTGCCCCCATGACCATGGGCCAGCGGCAAGTCCTCTTCTAGCCAGTCCCCGGCCAAGCACTCCTCCTCAGGGAGGAGTGCTGCCCGGGGGCTGGGGGCCTCGCCGGGGCCTCGAGGGGGGCTGGGGCGCAGGTGGTATCTCTGGGCACTGCCCACACTGCGGATGGCCGCCCGGTAGGCTGCCCAGCCGGCACTCGCAGTGGCTGCCTCTCCGTCACTGGCGGGGCTGGGCATCCGGGGCCTCTTCTGGGGTGGCCGGGGCGGACCTGGGTTTTCCTCCCCATCCGAGCTGCTACCGCTGGCCAGCTTGTGCCTGCTCCTCCAAGGCCTGGCCGCGGCTGGCACCGCCAGCCCCTGGGAGACCCTGGCACTGGCCTGACAGGCTTCTGGGGGTCCTGGGCTGGGACTTGAGGGAGGAGAAGTCTCAGGGTCAAAAACATGGTTACTTGGGACGGTCGGGGGAGCCAGGGAGCTGTGGGAAGCTGCAGAGAGATTGAACCTATTGTGAGGCAGTGCCTGGCACCATCCCCGCCACCCAGGGCCCGGGGACCCTCAGGCTACGGAGCGAGGTCCTTAGGAGCAGAGGAGGTCCCCGCTTGCCTTGGCCCGAAGAGGCCGCCTGGAGCAGCGTCTCCATGGCAGCAGCCTTCTCTCGCGTCTCGCCATCCAGATCCTTGCAGTACAGCTTCACCCACTGCTGCAGCGTCTCCAGCGGGCTGCGGCCCTGTGGGGTACCCAGCTAAGCAGGGCTGGCAGTGGCAGTACCGCCAACCACGTGCGGCCCACACCTGCCTGGCCTGCGTCTGTGCTCACCTTCCTGGTTCGAAGAGTGACCGATGCTCCTCGCTCGATGAGCAGCTGGGCCACCTCAAAGTGGCCACAGTTGAGAGCATCGTGCAGGGGAGTGATACCCTCACAGCCTTGGCCACCCGGGTCATCCACCGCGGCCCCGTGGTCCAGCAGGAAACGGACGATGTCTGTGGACGGGGGGTATGAGCCAGCTCCCAAGCCCTTCCTTGGGAGGGACCCTTTCCCTCTCCCTATCGTATGCTAGCACCCCGCAGCCCCACACTCACCCAGATGCCCGTAGTTGCAGGCCTCGTGCAAGGGTGTCCAACCACAGTAGTCCCGAGGGTTCAGGGGGTGGCCCTGTGACAAAGAATGGGAAGGAACCTGGCCCCGAGTAGCCTCCAGCCTGGCCTTGCCCTGGGGCTCTGGAGCCTGAGGAGGGCCCCCGGGGCCCACCCCCGAGCCTGGCCCTGGCCCAGGTCACACCAGAGTGAGGGAGACACTCGCCACAACAAGTACAGAGTCCCAAGTGCCGGCTCCGGCCCCTGTACCCTGCCCTGGCCCCTGGGGAGACAATACCCCAGCGAGAGCCCCTGCTATGGCCGCAGGGTGACTGGGGTGGGGCAGCGGGCCCACCTGCCTCACGAGGTCCTGGACACGGCCCAGCTGGCCCTCGATGCAGGCTCGGTGCAGCAGGGTCTCCCCGACGTCGTTGCGCCGGTTCCACTGTGGGCACAGTCGCCCCGTGGGGGCGTAGGCGTGAGGGGATGGGGGGCACTGGTGGGCACGGGAGGGCGACACGCGCTCAGCCGCTGTGCTCACCTTGCCCACCCTCCGCCGGCCCAGGCAGCCCTGAAGCTCCTCCTCCTCCAGCCGCTGGGACCCGTCAGCTTCATCCTCTGGAACAGAGCCAGGCCCACCAGCCCAGGTGAGCCTAGCCCCTGCCCCGGCTCCGCTGCGCCCAGGAGGCTGCTCTGTGGGGCAGCCTCCCCCACCCCAGACCTCTGCTGTCTCCTTCCTGGGAAGCATCCTTGTCGGGCCACGTCAGGCCCAGGGTGAAGACAGCTCGCCCCTGGGGCCCAGGCGTCCTCCACCTGCACGACTCCCGGTGCCTCTGCCTTCTCCCGCCTGCTCTCAGCCCGACACCCCCCCGCCACCGCCCCGGCTCCCTCCTGCGCCTCCTTCCCTTCTCCTCCGGGGGTAACTGCCTATGCCTATCGGAAAGCTGGAGAGTCGCCTGAAGTTCTCCTTTTTGGGTCCTCTCTCCCCGCCCCTCCTGCGGACCCTCCCCCACACCTGCATACGAGCCACGCCCAGCTCAGCACCCCGCTAAGGCAAGGCTGAAACTTCCCGGGGGTTCTGGAGGCCCCTCGAGTTCAAAACTGAAGCCACTCCTTCTGGCCTCAGGGACCGTGCAGCCGGGAGCCAGCTGACTGCTGAAGCCCACCCACTGGCCCGCTGCCTGAGCCGGCTTCCGCCACAGCCCACCCTCACAGCCGCCCCTCGGAGCTGAGCACGCTGGCCTCAGGGGAACCGCGCAGGCCCTCGAGGGTCTCGGGACCGCCTGCGGTGCGTTTCCCCAGGTCTGCCCCGAGCCACCTCCCCTGCAGACGCCCGCCAGCCTCCCGGCACCGGCCCCTCCAAGAATGTCCCCCGGCTGTGCCCGGCTCCCTGCAACCCCCCCACCTCCACCCTCCTCCACCTGCCTCACCTGCGCCAGTTACCCACCCGGCGCTGGGCTGTTCCCTCCCATCCTGAGCCTGTGAGCAGGACCCACCAGCCCGGCCCCGGCGTCAGGGAGGGAACACCGGGGCTGCCAGCATGCCATCCGAGCCTCACCGCTCTCTGAGAGCTCCACCTCGATGGCCTCCAGGGCGGCGGCATCCCCCTCGTCCCCCTCGTCCTCCTCGTCGTCCTCGTCCCCCTCATCCTCCTCGTCTTCAGCCGCTCTCAGCTCCTGCAGCCTGGCTTCAGTGCCAGGGGCCTCCTGAGGCTGCAGCCTCAGCTGCACCGCGTGGAGATGCCGTAAGACCTGCCTCTGAGGAGCGGGGGACACCCAGCTCAGGGCCAGAGCAGAGATGGGGACGGGGGACAGGGGGACAGGCGGGCCGCGGGGAAGCTGTACGTGGGGATCCCAGCACGGGTGGGCGGGCTCCCACACCTGCAGCCGCGGCTGCTGGGCTTGCTGCGCACAGCTGAGAGCCTTCTGGAAGCACGGCGCCAGCACCTCGTAAGCATCCCCGGCATCCTCGCGGGACAGCGCGATGTTCAACCAGGTCTTGGCCTCCTAGAGGACGAGGCGTGAACTCGGTGGCGGCCGCCCCCGCACCCAGCTGGCCCCGGCTCCCCATGGCTGCCCACACGAGACAGGAGGACGACAGCCCTCCCGTGCCCATCTCCAAGGGCAGCAGTCCTGGGACAGAGCCCCGGGCAGGGCAGGGCGCCGTGACCCCTCACCTCCAGGGCGCTGCCATCCCGCAGCCTCAGCTCCTCTTCATAGTGGCGCACGGCCTGGTGGTGGTCCTTCATGTCCCCCAGGGTGGCAGCCAGGGACACGTGGATGACGGCCAGCTCAGGCCCCGGCCTGTTTAGCAGCTCCGCAAACTGCAGCTGGGAAGGCGGCAACAGTGAGGCCAGGGCTGCGCCACACCCCGCAGCCCACAGCCCCGGTGCCCTCATCCCCGCCCCAGCCCGGGCACGCACCTGCTTCTGGTAGGCCGCGGCAGCCTTGGGGAAGTCGCCCGCCTTGGAGAACAGGTCACCCAGCTGCTCGCAGATGCCCATGGCGCCCCGCGGGTCACTCTCCTCAGACTCCTCCAGCTGCTGCTGCAGGCGGACCACCGCGAGCACTGCCAGAAAGAGCCTGGTGCGGGGGCGGCACAGCCTGGGGCCTGGCCCTGTGCCCTTAGGCAGCCAGCCACCTGCCCGAGCCTCCGCTCACCCACTGGTAAGGGGGGTGGTAGGAGGAACTACTTCGTGGGGTCGCAGCAAGAATAGAAGAACCAACTAACGACAAGTCAGGGCGGGGGCTGGTCCGCAGCATGGGGTGGGGGCCTGCTGACCGCCACTTACCAGTCCTGCTAGGCCACACGCACCGTCCACGCTCCCACCCCATTAGGCGGGGCGGCTTTTCTCTAGTTTGCCAACGAAGCTGGCTTGTGCACAGACACTAGTCTCCTGACCACCCTGGGTGCCCCTCTGACACTCTGTGCTGAATGTAGCTCAGAGAAAAATGAGGCCCCTCCCAACAAGAAGTGGGGGGTGACGGGTGCCCTACTGGCGCTGCCACCTCCCAAAGGACACACGCCCAGGCCTCCTCTGCTGAAGGACGGGAGCCCTCCCTACTCCTTCTCAGGGGGTTCAGCACCCCCCTGATCCCCTCCTAGGCTCACCATACTTGAGAGTCCGGCAGACCACTGCCTTCTGCAAAGGCTTCTGGGAACCAAGCCGATAGGCCTTCTTCAAGGCTCTCTTGGCGGCCAAAAAATCCCCTAGGTCTTGGAGGACCTGGAGGGCAAGGGAAGGTGAGGCGCGCAGGCTCCTGAAGGCCCAAGCCCACCCGGGAGCAGAGCCCGGAGCCACCAAGAACCAGCACCTCCGAGAGGAGCAGGCAGCACTCGCTCTCCATGGAGCCCTGCTTCAGGGTGCGTGCGCACTTCCGCGCCCCCTCCAGGCAGCGCATGGCCTGAGAGTGCTGCCCCCGCCGCCAGTGGATGGCGCCGAGGTTGTAGCGGGCGCGAAACAGGTCTTCGTACAGGTGGTTCTGCCTGGGGGTGGGACAGGATCTCAGTGCCCGGGGCACTGTCGCTTAGGGACAGCACAGCAAGCACCCACCGATGCCACTTAGGGTTCCGGCCCCCACAAAGCCAAGGCTGCCCCTCTGCTAACAGGAAACTGACTGGGCAGAGGAGTGAGGTCAGCCCGGCTGCCCTCTCGGGAGGACCCTGGGAGCAGCCCAGGCCCCAGCCACTCCCTCCTGGGGCTGAGCGGGGGGCCTTACTCGGCAAGGAAGATGCTCTTCGTGAAGTAGGCGTGGCACAGCGCGGCCTGCTGCAGGCTGTCACAGGTGAGGCCCACGTTGAGGTAAAGTCGGGTCCTCATCTCACTCAGTTCTCTCTTGGACAGTGAGCCTGGAAGATGCCCCTCCAGACACTCAGTGCCTTACCCCCACTTGGGGTCTCCAACCCTGGGCCCTGGCCAACCTCTCCTAGACCCTTCCTCCAGCCTCTCACTGTAGGTGCCAGGGGTTCTGCTGCAGGTAGAGCAGAGTGAAAAAGAGCAAAGGCAGCCGGACCCGAGATCGTGAGGAGCACAGGCTCTGCGGGGCAGGGGTCGGGGGGGGGGAGGGCTGCTGCTTCTGAGAACCAATCTCAATCTCACAAAAAGAGGGTCCAGACAGGTGGACCCACCACACGGGCAGGGCGGGCAACGGGGCTGTAGCCTCTTCTCCCTGCAGAGCTCAGGAGGCAGAAGATGGGGAGGGCCAGACTCCAAGGGCAATTACCCTGCAGCTTCTCATCTACGATAGCCAGGCTTTTCTCGAAGGCCCCCTGTGCCTGTAGCAAGGCATCCTGTGACTGGTGGTGGTCAAAGATGTCCAAGTGGGTGCGGCCAATGGTGGCCCAGGCCCTCTGCTGCTCAACATGGTTGGACAGGGAACATGCGAGCTCCAGGTAACGGTGCTGGTGCTGGAGCACAGAAGAATGGTCGCTGTGAGCCAACCCCACGTCAAGCAAACCCCACGTGTCCCCCAAGCCCCCACAGAGCAGGCCAAAACTAGGCTGCAACACCCCGTTTTCTCTATGCTAAGGGCTGACTGTGGGGACGGTAGCACCACACTCAGACCAGGCAAAGTCACTGGGGGAGACACTGACCGGAAGTTAGCTGGGCTGTGGCAGCCCCAGAAGCCGGGGCCAGGTCAGCTCTGTGTGGACAGAGGGCCTGTGGCACACCCACCCGAGGACTAGGCTACCAGAGCCCAGCGCAGCGTGTCCCCCTCTCTCCTCCAGCCAGAGGCCTGGACAGCAGAGACTGGGCCTCCCTTCTCAGAAACGGACCCCCAGGATATGAGAGCCCAGGAGAGCCGGGTGTGGCCAGCGTGGGGGTCCACGTCGCGGCCTCCGCCCACCTGCAGGGCAGCCGAGTAATCCTCCATCTCCGCCAGCCGCTCTCCGATCTTGCGGTGGGCCACGGCGCAGCCCAGGGGGTCGTCGGCCGACTCCAGGAGCTGCAGCTCCTGCTGGTGCTCTCGCAGGGCCTCCGCGTAGCACCCTGGGCGGGCGGGACAGGCTTCAGTCTGGCCGGGCAGAGGGCCAGGGGCCGCGAGGGCCAGTGGGGCAGCGGCCGGCCGGCACTCAGGAAGGCCCCCCCCGCACCCCCCCCCACACCCCGTCCTCCCGGATCCTCGCTCCCAGGCCCGGACTCCACCCCACGCACCATGGCTAGCCAGGAGCTCCCCCAGCTGGTGGCAGACGGCTGCCTCCTCCCGCAGCTGCCCGCTCCTCTGGGCCTTAGCCTTGGCCTTGCTTAACTCTGCAGAAAGAAGAACGAGGCCTGGGTGCTAAGCTTCTCCGCCCGGGAAGGCCAGGCCCGCCCCCGGCCCCCGCGTTCGGGCGCTAGTCCCTGGACTCACGGCGAAGCTCGCGGTCCAAGCTCATACTCCGGCCGCCGTGCCGAGGGTTCCGGACTTCCCGCGCTCTAGCGTCGCCACAGCAGCCCCACCCCCAGGCCCAGCGCGCAGGCCCACTCCTGACGCGGAGTGTCCCGGGAAGTGTAGTTCAACCGCCCGATGCATCCTGGTAGTTGTAGTAGGGCTGGCGCAGGGGCGGGAAGAGCGGCGGGCGTCTCCATGGACTCCTGGGTCTTCCTCTAGAGCTGAGCGCCCCCCCGCCCCGCCCTGCCCCGCCCCGCCCCGCATCCCGTATCTCGCATCCGACCTTGGGATGGGGTCTCCTGGGCTCCCGCCGCGTGCTGCCGCATCCCGCACACAAGCAAACCTACCCACCCACGCTACTTGACCTGAGGAACGGCTTGCCCTCGCGTGGGAGGAGAGGAAGGCCTCGGAGACCACGGGCACTTGAGCACTCAGATTTGGGGCACGATCAGAGGAGGCGCCCCGCAGAGCCTGCGGATCAGCCTTGAACGCTCCACAGTCGTCACACGTGGGGACTCCGACCCCCAGTGCTACCGGCGGGAGGGGGGCTGTGTGTTTCAAAAAGAATCGAGCGCGGTCCTGCTTCCTCAGTGTGTACGCCAGTTTTGTATTCCTGGAAAACTCAGCGTGCGCTCGTTAAAACTGCAAAACCGTCTTGTGCTGAGAGGTAAAGGGAGCAGGATCCGGGCTCGGAGCGCTGTGACCAACCTCTCAACTGCATTAGATCGGGGGTGTGAGGAGCCTGGGGACCTCTAAATACCCGTCCTTTCCCCCCACCCCTGCCTCGAAAACCTGCCGGGCCTCGGGGCTCGCAGTCCCCACCCTGCTGCGCGGCCCTGGGCCCTAGGTGCCAGGGCTCGCGCCCCAAAGTCCCCAGAGGAGGCCCGGAAGGAGTGGGAGGTGGGCACTTTTATTTCCTGTGGAAATGGAAACAGACCCAGTGGGGTACCCGGGAGGGAGCCATGTGGAAGGTGGCTGGTCCCCAGGTCCAGGGGAGGCTGCAGGCGTGAGGGTGAGCTTGAAGAGCAGCAGGACGGCCTCCTCTTTGAAGGGTGTGGTGCTCCCTCCCCCTCCCTCCACCGTGGGGTCCCAGGAGACAGGACCGGAGGCTTGAAACCAAGGTGCTGCTTGGCAGCCAGGCTGGTGAGGTGCAAGGGGCACAGTGAGAGGCAGGGTGGGCATGGGGGAGCCGAGCCATGGAAACAGAGACTGTCTCAGCAGAACGGGTGAGACGGCACCTCCCCCGAGAGCCTTTCCCACTCCAGCACCAACATTCCCAGGACAGCCCAGGTCCTGGGGCCTGATCTCCCTTCAGAGAGGACCCAGCTTCTCTAGCCTTGGCCTCCCCACTGATCAGACAGGAATGTGCATATGAGGATGCCAGCAAGGGCTGAAGGCCTGGGGTGGGGAGGCCGCAGGCTCGGGGCCAGCAGCTGACCCCTGGCTGGGAGGCTATCAGAGCCCAGGGAAGCCCATCCACGAGGCTGTCTTCTTGTAAGGAAATACAAACAAAACTTGGTTTGGACCTTTTTAAAAACTAGTCACATACAGAAATATCCAAAGAGAACACAGACCACAAAAGCAACATAATGTTAAGTCGTTTCCGACAGCGGTAAAAACACCTCTTCACTCCTCTCTTTAAAAAATTATTTTTATTATTTTTGTAAATGTCTCACTTTGGGCGTACTGAGAGATGTAGTGCTTAAAGGGAAGTGTGGGGGTGAGAAAAGGGAAGGGGGGCTGGCTCGACCTGTGCCCTCAGGCCTCCCCCAACCCTCACCAGCTCAGGATGCCAAGGTGGACCGGGATCCTGGAGACAGACTGCTGGTGTCTTCTCCTTTCTTAAGACAGGACTGGGACATCCTCCAGTAAACCAGTGACTCCCAGTGAGATGACACAAGGAGGTTTATGGCGCCAGCCTCCAGCGATGGCCAAGAGCGCACTGCAAAGTCCCAGAAGTGCCTGGCTCCACCTGGCTGTGAGGCTCAGCTGCCCAGACGACTGTCACAGGGCGGGGCCGTGTTGGTGGGTTAGCAGTCTCCTTGGGCCCCCCCAAACCCACCCACACCCCTACAGGGAGGGCCTTGCCTGGGTGCCAACCCACTCCCATGCACTCAGTTGGGCATTTGGAACTCGAGGGCCATGTGCCCCCAGCTGTGTGTTCCAGCAGCTGGAACTCTGATCCTGGTGCCACAGAGCCCAGCCCCTCTGGTACCCACCCACCCCCACAACAGGTCTGCTAGCCCAGCCCTGGCTTTGCCCTTCTCCTGCCTGGCCCTCTGTGGCAGCCACACACCTTCACCTGCCCCACCCAGGAGAGCTGCCGGGGGCCCGCCCCTCTGCTTCCTCAATCTCACACAGGCACCCAGGCACACACAGACCAGGCAAACCCACCCCTGTCCTGGCCCCGCTCACAATATGGTCACTTTGGAATCGACAGAGAGGGTGTCCATCCCCAAGAGACCCAACAGGGTGACAGGGCACCATCCATGCACAGGAGACCTGGCCCGTGTTGACGTGAATGTCATCCTCTGTGCCCACAGGCAGGCAGGGGCAGCCCCTGAGGGCAGTGGGACAACACCAGGGTGTGCCTGGGTCAGATGCCCACAAGGATGGGCTGGGGCTGGGGTGGGGTCTTTCTTTGTGGAGGGCAAGCCAGGCTGAGTCGGCCTTGTAGGATGGGACCCCCGCCAGCCCCATGCGCTGGGTGGGGAAGAGGGGACCTGCCAGCCTGGAAGGGCTGCTTCGTCCACTAGGAACTGGCTGAGGCTCGAGCTGTACCCCATAGCTCCTTCACTCCCCTTCTCAGCTCCCCACCTCGAGGGCCAGGAGAGAAAGGAGCCCCCAGAGATAGGCCAGGGCGGCCCTGCCCACTGAGCCTGCAGGGCCTGGGCAATAGGGGGCCAGGCCAGCAGGGGCTGTTCTGAGCACGGGGTGGGCCTGGCTGGGGGCGAAGCAAACAGTTCTTTGGTATTGAAGCAACGAGAAACTATTGCAGAAGAGCCTTGTCTCCTAAGCAGGGCCCCGAGCTCTCCCTTTCCCAGTAGGCCCCAGGGTCCCGGGATCCCCAGGCAGGGCTCCTTCCCCCTGTGAGGCCTGCACTTGGGCCTGCTCACTGCAGCTCTGGGGCAGGACTGCAGGACCTCGGGGGGCCCACCTCCCTCGGGTGAGAAACCACACTGCCCAGCGCTGACTTCCATGCAGAGCCCTGGATGCAGGGCCAGCAGCTGGTCCCTGAGAGCAGCATGGGGGCAGCTGGACCACTCAGACCCTCACACAGCCAGGATTGCTCACCGCCGGCAGACCCCAGAACTCTCCTCACAGCCTGGGGACACTGAGTCCTTAAGGCTGAATACAGAAGATAGATTCTCTCTTGCTAAATTTGCATAACTTGTACAAGAGCCTCGTCAAGGGGTTAATTTGTTCCCTGGGAAGAGACAGAAAATCACCCTGCATTCCGAAAAGTCGCTGAGCCCTGGCGGCCAAGTCCTGCCTCCCTGGAGCAGCTGGGGCTGGGATGTGCTGGGCTAGTGGGAGCCCCGACCCCGCCCGTTCCCCTGCCCAGGCCTGTGACAGAGGGGGCAGCAACTCCAAGTCTCTCCTGGGGCGGGGCACGTGAAGGTGCAGTCACAGGGATGGGCGGGCTCTGACCCTTGGCCAAACCGAAGACCCCATTCTGTCCAATTACAGCCACGCCTTCCCCTCGAACAAAACAGAAAGTAGGAAACAAGGGTGCCTTTTTAATTGCAATCAAATATGCCGTCTGAGGTCAGCGCCCCCGAGCCCGGCCCAGGGGCCATGCGCAGCCCCATGTGTGGCCCAGAGCAGGCATGTGGCCCGCTGCGCGGTAGGGGCCGGGGCCAGGCTGCCGTGCTGCGCCGCGCCCCTTGGGTCCCGGAGCAGCGTCTCCTCTGTGGTGGCCCGGCCTCCAGCGCCCGGGACAGGGGAGGTGGGGCAGAGGGCGAGGGGGGCGCTCCCACCTTCGCACACGCATGCAGACGTCCCAGTGTTCGCTTCTGTTCCTTCTCCTTGGCTGAGATGGGCGATGGCGCCATGAGGCTGCTGCCGGGCAGGCATGGGCAGTGCCACGGGGCTGCCTACTTCTGTATTTGGAACAGGAAGAGCCGCAGGTTGATGTTCTTGGCAGCCAGCAGCTTGTTGCACTCCACGGAGTCGACGATGGGCAGCGGCACGTAGTCCGTCTCGTTGCTCTCGTTGGTGAAGACAAAGTGGTAGATGACAGGGCTGATCTTCACGTCGTCGTACGGGCCCTTGAGCAGCAGGAAAGAGCACTCCAGGGGCGCCGTCACCTTGCTCTTGAGGAGGAGCTGGAAGGACAGCGTGCGCTTGCACGACAGGTTGGGGTTGCGCTCCGAGTCGTTCACGCGCGCCTTTAGGACCCACGTCTGGTTCAGCACCGTGAACCGCGGCGTCTCGTAGTACAGGCGCGTGATGAAGTCATCCGTGCGGTACGGCCGGAACTGGACCTCTGTGGAGACAGACAGGCCGGGGAGCCGGCGGTCAGAGCAGGCAGGGCCAGGGGCAGCGCCTTCCCAGCCGGCCGGGGACACGGGCTCGGCCAGGGAGGAAGGCAACTTACCAGGACACAGCGGGCTCTACTTGTCACAAGGCAAATCAAACGCAATTATGGCAAACGGAGGCGCACGCAAGCTTTGGGGAAACAACTACGAACAGAAGTGACACGCGTTAGCGGCAGAGTCCAGAGGCTGCGAGAGGTGAACGGCCAGCCCCGCCTGACCCCCAGGTCAGGTGAGGCCTCCCTCCTCACCCTTCCCCAGGGCCCAGCAGAGGGAGAGGCCCCGCCCAGGGGGCCGGGGTAAGCAGACACACAGACAGGATGCAGTTCTGTGAACAAGTGTACTTTATTGGTTCCGATACAGAGCTGCCAGAAAAGCCGGCGGCCGGGCTGGTGTGTTGGGCCTCGAGGCAGAGTGCCATTGCGTGGCTGGAGCTGGGCTCTGCCGGCCACCGAAGGGCCCGTCGGTCAGTGGGCGACTGCCGTCACACAGTTCTCTCGGCAGAGCCCGTGGCCCACGGCTGGCGAGTCCCTCCACAGAGGCGGCCAGTCCTCCCTGCCCGGCCACGGCTGCAGTCACGACGCCTCGGTCCACCCAGACTCTCCAGGCCTGGCCTGGACTGTTTGTGACACAGTGCCCACCGGGGCAGCTGAGGCTACGACTGCCCAGCGGCCGCGGTCTTCTCGTGCTGAGACCCCGGCCTCCGCAGGCCCCCACCTATAGCCAGGCCCGGTCCAGGCGGCACAGTCTGACTGGCTGCCCGTGACTGCCCTTGGCGCTCGGAGCCGGCCGCCTGGTGTGGGCCGGGCAGCATAGGGCCAGAGTACCCCCGGCAGCTCCAGCGACAGCAGGGGCTTCTCGCTATTCTCTGCGTCTAGACCAGGCTCTGCTCCCCAGAGTGTCCAAAGGCAGTGGCGGCGGCCAGGAGAGCCCGAGAGATCCAGTGGGCCTGGGCGCAGTCCAGCCTGCCCATCCCTGGGCATCCACTCCCAGCAGTTTGAGTCGGGCACCCTCAGCTCGTTCTGGAGCCCTGGCCCTGACCATCTTCTCGCTGGCCTCAGGAAGCCCGTGGCCACTGCAGTAACCGCCTGCAGGTAGGACCTGCCATGACGAGTGCTCTTCTTGCCCCTGGCTCCGCAGGGCAGGCCCTCAGCTCCCAGAACCCCCCAAGACACGTCCACCTTCCGGTTAGACCCCAACTGTCCCAAGGTTGTGCAGCCCCACACGGTGAGGACACCACTTTGCTGGGGTAGCAGGGCCGGGGTGGGGAGGACAGGTGGGAAGGGCCTCTGTGAGAGCCATGCAGGTGCCCCCAGGGTCCTGCCCGGCCCCTCCCCGGCTCAGCCTCCAGCCCCTCTTCTCCCTTAGATGTCCTCCCATTCACCAGGAGCTTGTCCAGAGCCTGGCCATCTGGTGCAGCCTGTGCCACTGCCCAGACCCCATGGCTCCCCCGGCTCCCGGCCGCCGGCCCCACCCCCAGCCTGTGTGGCATGCAGCAGGCAGCAGGGCGCCTCACCTGTGTAGCCGATCTTCTCGAAGCTGAGCAGGCTAAAGATGCTGTTGTAGAGCTGCATCTCCTTGCGGTGGCTCTGGTCCATCTCGTCCAGGATCTCCATCAGCTCATTGCCCGTCTTGGTTGGGTGGGCACACGCGGCCTCGTGCACTGTCAGCTCGTGGAAAGGGCCGTGCCATGGGCAGCCGATACGCTTGTACTTGCACTGCGTCACCCTGGGGAGGAGGTGAGCCCTGCGGTCACACCCGCGCCCCGTGGAAGGTGGCTGTGCCAGTGGGCCTCCAACCAGCCCTGCTCACACAGACTGCTCCCTGAAGGACATGTTCCCCACGTGCCGGCCCTCAGGAAGGGGTCAGAGTGCGTGAGAGCCTGAGAAGGAGCAGGGCATGTGTGAGCTGTGCGTGTGCACGCCCCCTGCACCCACTGCCATGGGGCCTCTCTCCACAACGGTCCTGGGCCCCGCGTGGCTTCACTCCAGGGGAGGCTCGGCAGCCTGGCCCCCTGGAGGGGGGGATTGGGGTGCTAGTGGCACCATCACGCTGTGCTCCCAGAGCCCCTGTGCTGGCCACACTTTCCTGGTCCGGGGACACCACGGACAGTCTCTAAGGAAGAAGCCACCACACAGCCACAAGGAACCCTGGAGGGTCAGGATAACGTTCAGACGCTTCCAGTTGCAGATCTAAGCCCCCGAGTCTGCGGAGCCTCCCGCCCGCCCCCTCCACGGCCTGGGACCTGAGCAGCTTTGCACTAACCCGGCCCTGTGAGGTCGCCACCGGGTGGCGTGTGTGGAGCCAAGCCCCCGGCAGGCAGGCCAGGCGGCCCAGGTGCTTACCTGTCCTGGCACTCCTCTTTCTGGTGCCTCTCCAGGAGGGAGCGGGGGAACTGGCACAGGCAGAAGCCACACTCAGAGGGCAGCTCGCTCACGGCCTTCTCCACGGCCAGGTTGCGGCAGCAGAGGCTCTTACTGATCTCGCAACGACAGTTGGGGCACGTGGCTTGCTCCTCCTTCAGCCGGGCATCTGCTAGTAGGTGGATAAAACAGCCAGCGCACATCAAGTGCCCATTAGTACACTGCGGAGAAGGAAAGGGAGATGAAGCTCACGGACCTGCAGGGCCGCGCAGACGCGCGCCCGCCCCACTGCCGGCCCCTCCCAGGGGCTGCGGTGCAGGGGCCGCGGGCAGGCTGCTGCCCGACAAGCACAGGCTGCCACTCCCACTCCCGAGGGAGGGCCAGGCTGTCCTCCCGGAGCCCTGTGCACGCGGCCAGCAGGGTCCCCATGGAGAGGGCGGGTCTCGAGGTGGCCCTCATTGGCAGCAGAGGTTCGGGCTCTTCACTGTGGTGGCCCACCGGTGGGCACTGGGTGGGCCACACGGGGGCTTTTCCCATCCAGGGGCTGGAGACTGTCCCCAAAGTCCACCACAGGGCCTGATTCAGGGACGCCCACGGAACGCGGGCTCTCGGCCAGCTGCCCATGCCGAGGCAGCTGCACCCTCAGCCTGGCCCCGCCACTCTAGCCTCCTGGGCCCGCAAAGGTGAGCAGGCAGCTGTCACCCGCCCAGTGGGGCTGGCTACCTGGAGGGGACCTTCCCAAGGACCGGTGGCACAGAGCCGTGGTGGGCGGGGAGGCCCACTTGGCCCAGGACAGGGCACGTGGGCAGCGTGCGCCCGCAGGAGCGTTGCTGGCTTTGGGCCTAGGAGCTAGGCCCCTCCCTGGCTGAGCCTGTGGATCCAAGGAACAGACGACACCGTCGGCGACCTGCCCCTCCCTGCCGGGGGTCCTGGCGTGTGGACAGTGGGCTGCCGGCTCAGCTACCTCGGCTCTCTCACAGGGTTGGGGGAGGAGAGGCCCACACGGGAACCAGAGGTGCAAGAGTAGACAAGCTGTGTCCTCCAGGGCAGACACGGCAGTCTTGGAGCCCGGGGAACACTGGTGGGAGTGTGGGCCCCCCCGCCGAGGGCACCTATCTCCATTGGGAGACGCCCAGTGGCTGAGGGCAAGTGGGCAGGCAGTGCTTCCACAGGCTTCCTTGGGGCCCAGGACCCTTTTGCGACTGGGATCCAGTGTGGTAGAGGGACTCACATGGCCACTGCCAAGCCACGCCTGCACACGATGGGGTCCTCGGTAAACACCAGGGGTCCGTGCACCCTGAGCTGAGGGCTGCAAGAGGCTGAGTGAACTCTTAGCGCCTGCGGGTCGTGCTTGGGGTCCAGTGAGTGATGGGACCTATGTGCTGAGGACCAGTGGTGGGGCCGGGGACAAAGGCCCCAGTCAGGATCCAGGTCCACACAAACACCCTAGATCGGCTGCACTCACATCTTAATTTCTAAGTCAGGTCAAAAGTTAAGATGTGCGAGACGAGGAGGGGACTGGCAAGGGCCGGCCAGCACTGCTCTGGACACACAGCCTGGCTGGGGGTTGTGGAGCGAGGCTGGTCCCGAGAGCGGGCAGGGAGGAAAAGCAGTCTGCCCCGTCCACTGCCCGGGGTCAGCGGAGAAGCCAGAGACGCGATGAGTGGAGAGGGTGGGGGGACACGGCACCATAGGCTGCTGCCACCCTGTAGGAAGCCCAGACCAAGAGCCCAGGTCACATGTGTTCTCAAAGCCCCGCCAAGGGCCTGAGCCCAAGAGGGCCTGGCTTCACCGTGCCACAGGCCCAGGGAGAGGATCGCTATGGCTTCTAGAAGGCAGAGAGGAAGCACTCAGTCACGGGAGGAAGAAGCTGCAGGGCCCCCGGAAGTGAGGCCAGACAAGGCAGCACTGGGCTTGCTGAAGTCCCAGCCGCTGCCTAGCACCCCAGTGAAGAAGCCAGGAAGGCCTGGGGACCCCACACTACAGTGTGGCCAGCTCTAGTTCTACATGCCCCAAGGCAGGGCCCGCGGCCTCATCAGAGAGCAACAGCCACTGCTGGGCCCAACTCAGCTGGCTTCTCCTGTCTCTGGTGGCCCAGCCAGGGCGTGGGCCTGCAGGCGAGACTCGGGATGGAGTCCTGGGACGTCCTGAGGGACCCGAGGCTGCCAACTGTGTGACTGCTCACTCCCAGCGCTGCCCTGAAAGCCCACTGCTCTGGAGCAGAGGGTGTGAGCTGCGCACCCCCCTGGCAGGCCTTTCCTCAGAACCTGGGGGCCGCAGGAGTTCCCAGCCTCCAGGGCCAGTCCCCACCCCACACCCCCGGAGCCTCCAGACCCAACACAGGCTCAGGTACTAGGGCACCTGCCCTCTGTTGGGCTCTGGGGAGGCGGGGGCACTGCCCCTCCAGCCCTAACAGCTCAGCTCTGAATCGGAATGCGGCTAACCAGCAAGACGCCCCAAGTGCTGCCGGCCTGCCAAGGGACAAGCCAACGTCCACACGTGGCTAGTCCCTTACCGGCTGCCCAAGGTACGCTCTCTCGGTGGACCCAGGTGGCCAGCCTTGGCCCCAGCACCTACCCAGCCCAGGCAGTCTGTCCACAGCAGGAGAGTCACCGTGCTCCAGAGCCCTCCCCACCAGCCAGGCTCCCCCTCGGCCTCCAGAGCAAGACCCAACTCTGCACGCAGGCCTGGCCCAGGGCCTCTGCGGTGGTCGGGCTGGACTGTACCTGCCCCATTTTGCCCATCCAGAAGCTGGGCCCCAGAGGGCTCAGCACAGCGTTGGCCATACGCCAAGCCTCTGACAGACAGCACAAGCCAGGGCAGTCAGAGTGCCCCACGCTATGTGCCAGGGCCAAGCCCCAGAGAGCTTGGGCAGTTCCAAGGAGCAGTTCCTGCAGTGCCCAGGATGGGCTGCCTTCCCACCACCTGCCAGGAAGACCCTAGAGACAGGGAGGGCTACGGAGGGGGCTCCACGATGCAGGAACTTGTAGGGCCTCCCAGGCCCTCCCAGGACAGATGCTGGCCAGATCCCACAGGTCACCAGCAGTATGCTCTGAGGCTGGTCACATTCTTTTCTGGGCCTCAATTTTCTCAGGCACAAAAGACAACAGGGGGCGGGGAGGTACTTCCCTGATAGCACAGTGGATAAGACTCCGCACTCCCAACGCAGGGAGCCTGGGTCAGGGAACTAGATCCCACATGCGTGCTGCAACTAAGAGTTCGCATGCCACAGCAAAGGAGACTGCTAGCTGCAACTAAGGAGCCCACGTGCTTCAACTAAGGAGCCGGCGAGCCACAACTAAGGAGCCCACAAACCACAACTAAGGACACGCCTGCCACAACTAAGACCCAGCCCAACCAAATTAAAAAAAAAAAAAAAAAAAAAGACAACAAGGGGACTTCCCTGGCGGTCCAGTGGTTAAGACTCCGCGCTTCTACTGCAGGGAGCACGGGTTCGAACCCTGGTCGGGGAACTAAGATTCTGCATGCCACACAGTGCAGCTGAAAAAAAAAAAAAGGCAACAGGGACAGGACTGGCCTTATTACGCACTGAAGAGGTAGGATAGGACCACAAGTGCGACACACAGTGCCCAGAGAACTAATGCCTGGCACCACACTCATCACCCAGCAGAACCCAGCTAGCCCCTCACGCAGCCCCTGCCCGGAAGCCTCAGGAAGGACTCCAGGCACAAGCCTGTGATTTCAGCAAAACCCCCTCTCCCTCTCTCAACCCTGGGTTCCCCAACCCCACCAACTTGTGCCCCAGCCCAAGCCCCTCTGCAATGGCCCAAAAGTGGGCATTTGTCCCTGCCCCTAGGACATCGCCCAGCAGCCCCTCCCCCCGCCTGCCCAGTGCACCCAGGCCATGCAGGCTGGGGCCTCTATCTGAACCAGCTTCCCCCTGGGGGAGCTGAAGGAACTGTCCGGACTCTTGAGGAGGAGCCCTGGCCCCTGGGCCTTGGGACAAAAGCAGGTCTTAGAAAATCCTCAATCAGTAGGCCTTTTAGGCCTGGAGTCCACAGTCCCCTCAAACCCTGGGGTGCCCCCCAACTCCGCTCTTTACCACTAAAGGAAGGCTCAGCACCCAGACTCATGTGAGCAGCCCCATCTCCAAAGCACAGCGGAGGGTACCCACCCCCAAAGTGCCCCTCGGCCCAGCTGGAGGCCCCCCTTCACCAGGCCCAGCAGGGCCTCACGGCACCCCACACACCCCTGCACACTCGGCCTGAGGTTTCCTTGACCTCTTCCATCAAGGGGCCCGGAAGGGACCATGCAGGGTCTGAGACACACAAGTGTCTCAGGGGAAGCCAGGACTGCAACCTTCCACCAGGTTTTGGGTTTGAAGTTCTGGGCCAGCAGTTCCTGATGTCACAGCACCCCGAGACTCGGGGACTTGGGTGGGGGCCGTCAAACCTGCAGCCAGGCTCTTGCTCAGAGCCCAGGTGCTGCCTGGATCAAAAGGTAACTCAAGTGACAAACCACCACTACAAAAAGCACAATTTCGCATCTAGTCAGAGACCAGAAGCGTGCTCTTCCCTCTACCCTTGTCTTGGATAGCTAAGCAGATATATTTTCAAAGCTTTTTTCTCAAAGCATGAGCCAGTCATAGCCTTGGAGCTGGGGAAGAGGGTCCCAGGCCATGTGGGTGGGCAGCCCCATTGGAGATTCCTTAAACATCACCTTGAACAGAGTCTGCAGCACCAGGCAGGTCGACAGATGCCAAGACGGCGCACCTGGAAGCTCCCCAAGGCGGGCACCCACATTGGCCAGGACGCAAGCAGAGGTGGAGCCACCCCTGCTTCCTGGGCCTTTTACCCACATGGCTGCCAACGAGCTAACCAAGCCAAGTGGGCTGAGCCGAGTCCTGGCGGGGACAGGAAGCGCAGCAGGACACCCTCAATCCTCCCACAGGACAGATGGTGTCAAGTGCCCAGGCAGGTGGGATGGGACAGGCGTCCTGTAGCAGGGAGAGGAGACGACTTCGGTGCAGGGGTGCTGCCTCAGTGGGGCCCACGAGGAGCAGGAGTGGGCAGGGGCAGGGACAGGAGAGAGCACCCAGGCAGCAGGGGCAGGAGAGCAATGGGCTGAAGGGGCGGGGCTCAGGTCTGAGGCAGGAGCAGTGGGCACAGGAGCCAGAGGCCAGTTGGTACCACATACTGTGACGAAGACCCCCTGCCTACTCCTCCACCCCAGTGGGGGTCACAGGAGCCTTCCTGGCTGAGAACTAAGTCGGGGTAGGAGAGCTCTGCGGCCCCTCCCTCCAGATGTTGGTCTGCGGCTCAGGGCCTCAGCTGACACGAGCGGGGTCAGGGCCAGGTCCACCTTGTGTGAAGGGCTGGAGGAGAGTCCCAGATGGGGTCAGGGATCAGGCTGCGGCTGCAACGATCCAGGCACCACCCACTGAGGCTGTGTTTCCCCCAAAGAAGGCAGAGGACCCAGCTCACATCGCCCTGGGGCCACAGGGCTGCATTCAGAGCAGGTGCCAGCACAGCTGCCCGTTGCCGGCTCCAACACAGAGCTCCTATGTGCACGTCACTGCTGCATCCCCGGCCCTCCTACCCCTAGCTGGTTGCCCGCTGCCGTGCCCACCCAGGACCCTAGAAGCTGGCTGCACACCTTGTCAGGCCAGTCACCAAGAATACACCGAACACCCACACGGAGAACATCAAAGCCAGCACCTGCCATACCAGTTGTAGCCCAGCCCTGACCTGACCTGACCTGACCTAACGCAGGTCACGGCGAGAACCATTTGCACGAGGGCCCTGGTCTGACACCAGAGCAAGAATCCCGACCCAGGTGGTGTGAGGTACTGGACCCATGGCGGAGCCGACACTGTGGGGCTCAGATCAGGGAGCAGGCGACCAAGCCTAACCGTGCAGCCGTGTCTGCTCTCACCACCACCCAGGCTTCCCCAGAGGCACAGAGGCAGGGGCTGGTAGGCGGAGAGCAAGCTCTCGAGTTACTGCGTACCCAGCCACATCCAGAGGCCCATGGAGATGCTCCTGTGGCCCCAGTGCCAGGCACAGCGTGCAGGGCTCAGCACGGTCACTGGCTCTTCTCCTCACCCCAGAACTGGGTACCATCTGAAACAGCCCTCAGATGCGGAGCACTGCCGGTGCTTGCCCCGAACCACGTATCCTGGTGGGGTCAGGCAAAACGTTGCCTATAGGAACAGAGAGCAAAACATACCACATGCCTGAAGCAGGTCCACCAGAGACAGCCCGTCAACGTGACTCACCAAAGAAGGCCAGCAGAAGCGGAGGGGCTGAGCCCAGGCCCAGAAGCGTTGGCGAGCAGTGGGCCCCAACCAGGGGCACACAGAGCTCTGCGTCCTCATTTCAAGGCAGCTCATGTGGAACCTGTGCTGTCCTTGACCAAATCATCCTGAGAGCAAACCCAGCTCTGATGCCAACCAGGCAATGGGGTGGGCCTCCGGGCCCATCTCGATCCCCCCCCAATAAATGTCCCCATCCAGGGTGGCTGTGAGGATAATGCGGACCACTGCACACAGCAAGGAGCCACCAAGAAGTCTTCCCTCGGGCACCTCACACCCCAGGCTCCAGGGTGGGCACGGCTGTGCATCCATGCCCCATGGGCCCCCATCACACGGCAGGTCTTCCAGCAGCCAAAGCGAGTTCTGACCCGTGGCAGGGTTCCAGCCAACCCTTTTAGGGCCAAGGGCTCTCCCACTGATCACACGCTCTAAAGCTTTCTCCCAGCCTCTAGAGATGAGAGGGAATCAACTCCCTGCCAAGGCCCGGGTGTCACTTGGGAAGAATGAAGGTGGGGCAGAGGGCTTGTACCAAAACCCACAGCTCAGCATTGGTGGGCTCTCCTCACTCAGCGGGCCCGTTCCCAGGGAAGCCACTGAGCAGAGTCCACTAGGCCATAGGGAAGGCCACCGGCCAGGTGGCCCAGAGCCTTCATTCCCCATCAGAGCTGCTCAGCCACCTGCCTCCTGCCGGCCCAGAGCTCAGCTACCAGCACGGTGCGGACCGGTTTGAAGCAGCCAAGCTCAGAGGCCCAGTCACTAGGGGCTCCGGCCAGAGGCAGAAATGCAGCTCTCTGTGCTGAGTGGACCCAGAGCTGGTACCACATGGCCGGTTTTCATGCCAGGTCCATCTCCAGCCCACTCACACGAAGAGAGATGAGGAACCCCTTAATCCCCCTGGGACCCCCCCCCACCATTGGCTTGGCTTCCTAGACTCCCACTCAAGGCCCAAGGAAGGAAGAGTGCTTTTGGGAGGATCAAAAGGTCGTGGGCAAGCCAAAGAGGCCAGAGAAAGGACAAGTCCTGAGGTGCACTCCCAAGGCTGAGGCGGTTATGAGAAGCGCTACCCCAATTTGCACTGGGCCAGGAGGCCTGTGGTACTCCTGAGCTAGGGCCTCCGGCCAGGAGCTTCCCAAAGCCCAGGAGGATGGGTTGAAAGGCAGTGTCCTCTCCCCAAGGAACTCAACCCACTTCCCCACCAATGCCTCTTCTCCCTCCGTCACCCAGGCACACTGGGATCCTCCAAAGGAAACTCATGCCAGAGCGGGAAAGATTTGGAGATCCAGAGGTTGGGGAAACGGCAATTCAGAATAGCCTGCCCTGTTTACTACAAAAATGGCCCTCGCACCACAGCCCTCACTCTGAGCATAAGCAGGGGGACAAGGCCCATCGGCCATATCCAGCTCCTGTAAATGCAAAGAAAGGTGACAGGGTACCTGTTTCATTCCTCAAAGGGGCTGGGGGTGTGGGGGTAATCAGAGATGGGGGTTGACGCGCAGAGAGACACACAACGGAGAAAGCAGAACGCTGCGCAGTGACCCTGGGACCAGAGTGTGACCCTGCTGCTACGGGGTGCACGAGTGAGACCCCCTGGGCTAAGTACCCTCTCTGGCAGCCCTGAGCGGGTTAAGGACTCTTGAGTCCGGCCACCAGGCTGGCTCTTCAGACAGAAGGGAAGAGGACAGACCTCCTGGAGCACCGGTAGCCTAGGAAGCCAGACCTGGTGTGGGTGAGGTGGGATGTGGTAGGAGCCCAGCCTGAGGCACAGCACGTCCAGAAAGCACTGGATTGGGCGGGGGCGGGGGCTGGGACTGGAGAAAAGACCCAGGCTGTGGGGCTTGATGTGGGCAGTTCATCCAGACCAGGAATGAGGGGAAGGGGTGGGGGAGGGCAAAGAGGTGAGCCCCTCCCTTCTCAACTTTCTTCCAAAAAGAAGTGACAAGGAAAGGGGATTCTTCCACATCAAAGGGTAAAGGGATACGGAACGAGCATAAGGACAGGTTTTGGGGGGGGGGTGTCTGCAAAAGAACTGAGAAGAAACACTTGAGGAAGAGCAAAGACCAGGGACCCCCGGAGCCCAGGGAGCTCAGGGCTGCGCGGAGCAGGCTCAGAAGTGGGGAGGAGCACGGGCATCTGTCGCCAGCTTTCTCTGGGGTCAGCTTGAGGTTGGGCTGAGGAGTGCTGAGAAAGGGGCAACAGGGGAACCTGGAAAGAAAAGGGGCGTCCAAGTGGGAGACAGGAGATTCCCATCAGGAAATAAGGGCAGTCACAACGAGAAAAAAAGGAGGTTCAGAGCAGGAAACAGGAAAGTTCCCAGAGGACGAGAATGAGGAGCTTCCGAACAGGCGCCAGAGTCCCACCTCTGGGCCCCAGGGCTCGGGCCTGGCCTCCGAGGAGACGCGGTGCCGGGGGGCCGGCCGCGGCGGGGCTGGAGCCGAGCCGGGTCTGGCCGGCGGCCCTACCTGGTACACGGAGGCCTTGGGCAGGTCCAGGCAGACCGTGCAGCACAGAACCGAGTAGAGCCGCTCCTCCAGCTTCCCGCTGCCCGCCGCCGCCGCCGCCGCCGCCGCCGCCTCGGCCGTCTCGGCCGCCCGTAGCCGCTTCTTGGGCGGCGCATCGGAGTCGCCCGCCGCCTCCTGCAGCTGCCGGGCGCCGGCCAGGCCCGCCTCGTCTGGGATCCCGGGCCCCGCCGCCTCGCCCAGCGCCGCCGCCGGCCCCGCAGACGCTCCGGCCCCGGCCCCGACCCCGACCCCGGCCCCGGCCCCGACCCCGGCCGGCACGGCACCGGCAGGCCCCGCGGCCGGGCCGCCCCCGCCGGCCTCCTCGGCGCCGGACATCGCGGCCGGCCGGCCCGGCGGGCGGGTGCCGGCGCGCTCCCGCGGCTAGAGGTTAGGGGCGCCGCGCGCTCCCTCCGCCCTCTCGCCGCCGCCGCCGCCGCGACCCCGCAGCCCCGCTCCCTGCGCCGCCGCCTCAGTGGGTTCGGCCCGCGCGTCGCCCCGCAGCCGCCGCGGCCACCGACCCCGGCGCGGCCGCCATCTTTGTTTTCCCTGTACGCTCCCCCACCCCGCCGCCGCCTACGCCCCCTTGTTCTCTCAGTCACGTGAGCGGAGCGAGGCCAATGGGAGGGCCGCTGGGGGAGACAGCGCGACGGCCAGAACCAATGGGCACACGAGGGCCCGCCCCTGCATAAGGTGGGCGGGGCCCCGGGCGACCCGCTGAGGGGCGATCTTTGGGGCCCGAATAGTCTTGGCGTCAGGGCTGAGCGCGGTGCTTCCCGCCAGTCCGGCCCGGGACCACACGCCTTGGGTGCCCCGGAACGGAGGGCAACCTTGGACCCCCACGTCCAGATGTGCCTGCGCCTTTGTCCCCGGACGCCCAGGCTAGCGTGCGCGGGGCTCTGGCCTGGCTGGCCGGAGCGAGAAACTGCCGGCCACCTCTCCCCTCCTGTGCGGGAAGAGATGTGCTTCCACAGGACGCGAGTGCAGGGACTCCCCAAGGGAGGACTCTGGACCCGGAATCTAACCCACTGCTCTGCCCGATCCCGTTTCATAACCCTGGGGTTGGGAGCTGAAGAGGCGTCCGCTGAGGAAAGCGAGGGTCTTAGGAAATCAGGACTTGCCTTGCACAGGCCGGTGGGCAAACGGGTAGAGGTCGAGTCAGCCCTGGGAGGGGATGTACATTTCTGGGAACAGCTGTGGTGCGGTCCTCCCCTGCCCCCACCCCAGCCGGCGGCCGGTTAAGGTCACTGCCCCATAGGGCCACCAGCCAGACCTTGCAAGGATATTCAGAACTCCACCGTGTTCCAGGAGAGCAAGGGCTCCTGTATCTTCTCAGTCCAGGGGTCCTCCTTACAAAGGTGCCGGCAGGCCAAGTTGAGTGAGGCCCCCAGGGCTGGTTCCAGCACATTGCCTTCCTTTGCTCAGGGAAACCAGTTGCTGCCCTGGGAGCCTTAGGAAGCTCACTGGAGGCCCTCTCAATCCGACTCAAGAATAGGCAGAGTCCATATTCCTGCTAAATCCCTAAGGTTTATTGGAGACCAAGCCTCTCTCTGGATCCACAACTATGGCCCGCCCAGAATCAGGCCCCGAAACATGCCCGGGACCCAGTCCCCCTCATTTTGGTCTAGGCAAGTCCTCACACTGCGCTAGAGAAGGAGATAGTACCCAGACTCTGCCCCCTTACCAGTCACTCTGCAGCAAGCTGGCTTCGGGTGAAGGAGAGTCTCTCCCTAGAGGAGGAGGCCCTAGGAGCAGGACCATGAGGGGAAAGTGGTAGCCAGGGCAGAAGCCTCGCCTTGCTGTCCCCAACCATCACCCCCACTGCAGGCGCTGTGTGTGCAGGGCCCGGTGGTAGGCCCAGCTGCCTCCGGCCAGGGCCCAGCGACAGACGTCCTCCTTTGGCAGCAGCAGCAATCTGTCCTCCTCCAGCCGGCTCAGGAGGCCTGCGGCGCCGAGCATCACCCCCCCCAACATTCCATAAGTGTTGGTCGTGAAAACAGCCACAATGAGGATGGTCACTGCGACCACCAGCACCACTGCCTGCCCAGCCACAGAGCGGCCCTCAGCACCAAGGTGCTCACCAGCCACTGCCAGGACCATGCCTCCTCCCAGGAGCAGGTTGGCGGAGGAGCAGTCCCCATTCACCCAGTGGAAATCGAAGGCCAGGAGGGGCAGGCCAATGACAGTGGCCACCCAGGCTCCAGCAAGACAGTCTTCATCTGTGCCCAGCCCTGGGGCCAGCATGGTGGCAGCAGCCAGGGCCTGGAGCAGGAAGCCAGCAGCGGCCCCTCGATTTGCCTGTCAACACAGGGAAGGGAGATGTGGGAAAAAGAGGCCAGGACCTCCCTTTAAACAGGGAAGGGTCTGAAGGTCTCACAGAAGTCGGGCCCCCACACTTACCTCCCACCACCCTCTAGGGATTTGGGAGTGGGCTATGCCCCTGACCGGCCCCAGTGTACTCACCTGGGCAGTGCTCAGGGCTGCATACAGAGACACTGATCCCAGCGCCAGGTGGGACAGGGCGGAGCTCCACTCGCGCCCTGGCCTGGGGGCCATGACACGTCGGGCGGTAGTGAGTCTGAGGGAACGGGAAAAGGATCCTCAACTTTGGAGAAGAACGTAGAAGCCGGCGACAGGGGGCCCTAAGGGTGTCTCTCCAGGATTCCCAGGTTCCAGAACCCCATTTCTAAATATTGTTATGGGCTCATCCGAAACTCACAGGAGCCCTGAGGCCACTGGACACAACCTTTGGGGAAGAAGAACCTAAATCCGCCGGGAAAAGACGGTGCGGGGCCTGGACTGGGTGGGCGTTAGCTCTGGCGTCCTGGAACCCAAGTCGGCGCAGGGCCTGGGGGAGAGGGGCGCAGGGCCCCACGCTCGGGGAGCCGCCGTCCTCGGAACCCGGCCCGGAAAGAGCGACGGCGCAGGCACTCAGAGACCGCTGAGCTGCGCGACGCCGGCGCAGCGGCGAGCGGAGGCCCACCGCGCCGCCCTCTGGCTGGCGCTCCGCCTCCCGCGCCGGGTGTGCGACGGCCCCGCGCCAACCAACGAGAGGAGCGGAGGCTAGAGCGGCCGGAGGGGGGCGGGGCCGGGGCGTCGCGGGCGTGGAGGAGAGCTAGACTGGGTTGTAAGAGTGGGCGGGGCTAGGAGAAGGGGTCTCTGCTTGGTACTGGACGCACACGCCCGCTGGTTTGGGGGGAGGGAAGGGGCTCGAGGAAGGAGCCGTGAGGGGAGGGGCAGTGAGAGGTGGGGTTGGAGGAAGGGGCGGGTCGGAGTTGGAGGAAGGGGCGATGAGGGGAAGGGCCGAGGAAAGGGTGGCGAGAGGAGGGGTTTCTAGGGGAGGGGCTGAGGAAGGAGTGGTGAGGGAGGGGTCGGGGAGGGGGAGAGGGATTGGAGGAAGCTGCGGTGAGGAGCGGGGCATTGAGGGGAGGGGTTGGAAGAAGGGGCCGAGGAGGACGTAGGGCGGAGTTGGAGGAAGGGGCGGTAAGGAGAGGGGCTGAGGAGGGGGCGGGGCCGAGGAAGGGTATTGAGGGGAGGGGAGGGCGGCGCGGGGAGGGGTTGGAGGAAGGGGCCGAGAAGGAGGTGGAGGGGAGGGGTCGGAGGAAGGGGCGGGAGGGGAGGGTCGGAGAGGGGAGCGCTTGGTGGAAGCGGCGGTGAGGGGAGGGGCCGAGAAAGGGGCTTGAGGGGAAAAAAGGTTGGACACCTGCGGGCGGAAGGCTCTGAGTGGGTACAGCCGCGCAGGGGTCCTTCGCAGAGGACCGGTAGGGATTCTGGAAGAGGAGGTGCGGGGCCGTACCGAGGGGGCGGCCGCCAGAGCATGCGCACGGGCTCTGCAGCGGTCGGGCGCGGAGTTGGGGCGCGGGGACGCGGGGCGGCGCGAAGCGGGGCCCTCTGCCGCCCCGCGCTCTCATGTACGCCTTCTACTCGCTGCTCATCTACATCTTCTACAGCCTCTTTCGCAGGGATGGCGGGGCCGCGGCGGCCGCCGACCCTGGGAACCCCGCCCAGGTGAGCGGGGGCGGGCGCAGCTCGGCCGGCGACCCCCTTCCGGAGAACGGTTTTGCAGGCCGGCGCTGCGTAGGTCCCGGGGCGCTGACGCGGGGGAGGGGCCGTGCCGAGGACCCCGTCTCTGGTGTTGGAAGCTGAGAGCCCGGCTCCAGCCCCTCGGGCTCAGTTCTCGGAGGCAGGGAGCCCCACGGGCTGCCTGGCCTCGCCTCAGGGACTCCCCCCCGCTCCCTCCCTAGAGTGCCCGCGGCAAGCCCGGGGGTCGCCGCCGCCCCGACCAGCCCACCGCAGAGCTGTGGACCGAGCTGACCGGTCTGGTCGGTAGGTACTGTTGGTGCATCGGGAGTGCTGCGTCTCCCGGGGCAACGAGGGAGCGCCGCCGTCCGAGAGATGCAGGGGTGCCCGTGCCCTCATTGGGAGGGAGGGAGCTGGCAGGTGCCGGCTAGTGGCCTAGCATCCGACACGTGACCCAGCACGCCTACCCATCCCACTGCCTCGCAGGCTGCTCGGAGTCCGAGGATGGGCCGGGAGGGGCAGCGGAGGGCCGTCCGGCCGAGGTCTCACTGGAGGAGGCTCTCGTGCGTCTTGCGGAGTTCCTCTCAGTCCAGCTGGGGGCGGAAGAGAGCTTCGGGAATTCTGCCGACCTGAGCAAGGTAAGCAGAGTTGAGATTTCTACGGCAACCTGTTCTGTGTTCTCAGGCCTACTGATTTCCATCCATACGTCTGTATCCTCTCCACCCGGCCCCCATCCTTTTCCACTTGGATTTCTATTTCTTTCCCAGCCTGGTGATGTTCCCCCACTGTTGACGGTGACCGGTCAGCTCTTGGCCCTCCTGGCATGGATTCGGAGCCCCAGGGGGAGGCAGGTCCTGCCCCAGGCGACGCAGCCAGCCTCAGGGGTGCAGCCCCCCACTCCTGCTGGTGCGTAAGGAGTAGTGAGTTGAAGAGGGAGTTTGTCCAGGGAGTGACGCCCACCAGAACCCTAGCAGCCAGATGTGAGGTGTCCCTTCCTTCAGGCCAGAGAGCTCTTCTGTCCTGACTGGGTCCACCCCACCCCAGGATCCCCATCCCAAGAAGAAAGCCCTCCTGTTTCACCAAGGGGTGAGGCCCAGGGGCAGCAGCCTCCTCAGTTAGAGGAGGACCAGAGAGCTTGGCAGCGGCTGGGACAGCTTATCCTTGGACAGGTGAGGGGCCCAGGAGGCAGTGGGGGGTTGGGGGGGTCTGGAAGGGGACTGGAAGGAGGCGTTCCACCCGGTGCTCTTTCCTCCTTTTCAGCTGGAAGAGCTGAAGCAGCAGCTGGAACTGCAGGAGAAGGAGCTGGGCCAGCTGCGTGTGGGAGTGGTGAGGCTGCTGGGGTGGGGGCTGGACAAGGGGGACATGAGAGGGTCTCAGCCTCCAGGTGAGTTTTGAGGGCTTCCTTCTCTCCCAGGGGGCGACAGACTCGGAGAAAAGGGTTCAGCATCTGACTCTGGAAAACAAGGCCCTGAAACAGAGCCTGAGCCTTACTCGGGACCTCCTGCTGCACTGGGGCCCCGCCCCCCCCAACAGGGCCCCGCAGGTATCCTGCTCCTTAGCTGCCACTGTCCCTGCAGCCCGGGGCTCCTGCACCCTGGTCTCTAGCAACACCGCCTGGGCTTTCTCAGGACTTTGCGCTCACTGGAGCAGAGGCAGGGAGCCCCCTCTGACCCTTCAGACCTGAGGCCCAGACTGTGGGTGGCAAATGCGTGGCAGCCCCTTCAGGGAGGCTGATGCCCGTGGGAGAATCCCCTCCTTCCAGTCCATGGTTTCTCCCAGTGACTGACTCCAGGAGAGCAGAGAGACGTGGGGACAGGAGCCCTGCCTGGATTGGGAGGCGGGTGTGTGACCAGCTTTGTGAGCCCCTGTCGACTTGACTTTCTCATCTGTAAAATGGCGCAGCTGGAGTGCCCCTCCCTGAGTTTCCTCCTGGCTCCACACTTCAGCTGCCCCACTCCCCTTGCAGGAACAGGAGGAGGCAGAGGCACTGCTGGAGCTCCGGGGCCGGCTTCAAGAGGCCCAGGACACCACAGAAGCTCTCCGAGTCCAGGTGGGCTCTGGGCCCAGGGGCTGGGAAGTCTGGGGCTCTGGGGAGGGGGTGTCTGAGGCAGAGCCTGGTAAGTGCCTGTTTCCTCAGTGACAGGGCTGGGGTTGGGTGGGGCAGCTAGGGGTGCAGGAGGTGCAGCTTCAGGGCCTTCGGGGGGCCCTCCGGCAGCTCCAGCAGGAGGCTGAGCAGAAGTGCAGGAGGGAGCTGCAGCAGATGCGCGGGCAGCTGGCAGGTAAGGGCTGGGCTCCGGAGCTCACGGGAAGGCTGTGGGGTCTGGGCTTTCCCTCACAACAGCCTTCCTGCCCCCAGGACTTCGTGCTCGCATGGCCAGCTTGCGTCAGGGCTGTGGGGATCTCCGAGGACTGGTCAGCACCTTTACCCAGAGCTGCCAGGGTTCGCTGAGCGAAGCCCGGGGCCAGGTCAGGACCACTCGCTCCCCTCCCTTGCACTTGTTCTCTGTGCAGCCTCGTCACTGGCCTCCCCTTGGGGAACCCCTGCTCTCCCTTCCTTTCCAGCCCCAGGGTCTTGTCTCGTCTACTGCAAATCTTAGGTTCTGGAACCAGAACAACTGTGTTCTGTGCAAACTGGGGTGACGGTGAATCCCTCACAGGATTGCCAGGAAGCCCACGGTCCTCCTCGGGTCCCTGAGCTCCATCCCAGGCCCACTGAATGACGCCCCAAGGGTCTGAAGCCACTGAAAGTTGTGGATCCCCACAGCTGGGGGCCACGTGGTGGATATTGCCCTCAGCACCCCATCCCTCGCTCTCTTCCCACTGCCTTCCCCTTCCTCACCTTTCTGTGCCCCCAGGTATCGTGGGCCCTGGGGGCACTGTCAGCGGGCGGGGCTGGGACTCAGCTCCTTGAGGCACAGCAGGGGCCCCCAACTGGATGCCCAGGGCGGCTGCTGGAGCTCAAGGGTATGGCAGGCTTGGGGAGAAAAGGGCTGGGGCAGCAGAGGTGGGGGACATGGGGGCTCTCCATGCTTCAGGATCTGGGAGGCAGCCCCCTGATCTGATCTCCACCCCAGGAAACATCCGTGTGCTCTGTCGGCTGAGGCCAGGGACACCCTCCAACTTGGTGAGCTTAGAGCCCGGCCCGGGTGGCACTGTCACCACCTGCTATCGAGGGCACCAGCGTCGCTTCCGCCTGGACTGGGTCTTCCCTCCACACGCCAGCCAGGAGGAGGTGATGCTCCACCCTTTCACCTGTGTCAGCTGTCACTCAGAGTTCCCTGGAGACCAGAGAAGGCTCCTGTCTGTCTGCCCTCCCAGGAGAGAGGGCGGCTGGACTCCAGCAGGGAAGGGGAGGGAGCCAGAGGGTCTGGGAGGCAGGACTGGTATGCTAGCTGGGCACCTACTTTCTTTCCAGGATTTCCGCTTTGCATCCCCCCACCAAACTCTGCAGGCTGGGGGGGACAGACTTTATGGCTTAAACAGGAAGATTAACATTTTCAAAAGTAACTTTGTGCCAGGAAACGAAGGAAAATGAACACGTTTGAGGTGATGGTTACTCAGGGGGCTGTGGAGCATGGCTGGGGTGCTGTTGTTGTTGTGAGGTCAGTACTGTGACCTCCCTCCCGCAGGCTTCACTGACTGCCCACTCCCCTGGCCCAGGGTCCAGAGATGGTCAGCTCTGAGGGTGGGTAGCTCTCCTTGTTTTGTTGGCAAGGGGAGTGGGGGGGCACAGGTGAGCTTCCAACCCCAGCCCCCCGCTGCCTCGTTTCCTGCACACTATCTTCACTGCACACCAACTTGCAACTAGAGCTCAGGAAACAAGGCTGAGAGCTGGGAGGGGGTGAGGCGAGGGGCAGAGCTATCAGAGACCCAGACCTGTGCTGGCCTCACGGGGACAGACTGTGATGAGAGTGCCTGGCAGGTACTCCCTTCCTCACTTTTTGGGGCACCGCAGCCGTTTTCCACCTACCTCTATTTAGCCCCCATACCACCCCCACCCTGTCTTCAGCCTCCATCCCAACTGCAGCCCTGAACAGGGGCCCCTCGTCTACTGTCCTCTGGGTAGCCTTCCTAGACAGGGTCCTCCACTTCTGGCTGAAAGAGCCGAAGGGCTGTTACTGGGCTCCCTCACCTGTATTCCCCATCTCTGTCTGCAGTAGCGCCCCCGACGCTCCTTTCTAGTCATGGAATCCTAGCAACCTCACTGGCAATTCTGGATTCTGCCCTTGTAGCTGGCAACCAAAATTTCAAAGAGATCTGACAGCCCAGTGGTTACCCGCCACCTGGGCACAAAAGCTGGCCGACTGTGTCATTGCTCAAGAGGCTGCTGCTGGTGTCCAGTTGCCAAAGGACGCAAGTCCCAGCTCCATCTCCCCTTCACCTGCCTCTCTGCACCCTCCCAGGGCCCGACTTCCAGGATCCTGGTTGCCCACCAGCCTCCACACATGGGACCCTCTGGGTTCATCTTTCATGTGCCAAGTGCTGCACTAGTCCTCTTGGTCTGCATTCTCACTTAATCCTCACAACAGGTGCCACTACAGCCCTCATCTCACAGAGGGCAAGATGAGTGACTTGCCTCCAGTCACACCCAGGGTTTGAACTTGGCCCTCAAGCCCAGGGTCTGGGCTCTTGCCTGCTACACCCCCAAGCCTTCCAAGCAGTCAATCGTCAATCAATACTCTGCATCACCTGTTCCTGCTACCTGTCACGTCCCTTCCCTACTTTGCCTGGCAAATTCTGGCAAATGCCACCTTCTCCAGGGAGCCTCACCTGTCTGTTGGGAGATCCACTCTTCCACTGTGCTCCCCTAGAGCCAGCCTCCTTCCAGGGGAATCAAGTTTTGTTCACACCTTGCCCCAGGTCCTGGGGCTTAGGGCCCCTCCCAACCCCTCCTACTCCTAGGTCTTCAGGGAGCTGGAGTCGGCTGTGCTGTCCTGCCTCGGAGGCTACAGTGTCTGCATTTTCACCTACGGTCAGACAGGGACGGGAAAGACCTACAGCATGGAGGTGGGAAAGGGGGCAGTCTGGGTGGCTCCTGGGGCCAGTGGCTGGGATGTGAGCCCGATGAGGCACCCCACCCCCTCCCCAGGGCCCACCTGAGGACCCTGGCATAGCTCCTAGGGCGCTGCAGTCACTGTTCCGGGAGATGGGAACAGGGGGACAGCACCACGTGACCCTCAGCATGGTGGAGATCTACAACGAGGCTGTCAGGTCAGGGCCGCAAACGGTGCCTCCTCCCCGCCCGGGGGCCCCAACTTCTGGCTCCGCCCCTCAGAACCCCCAACAGAGCCTTCCCTCTTTTCGCCAGGGACCTCCTAGCCCCAGGGCCTCCCCAGCGCCTGGCAGTGAGGCAGGGCCCAGCAGGCGAAGGGGGGATCCAGGTGGCTGGCCTCACCCACTGGGACGTGCCCAATCTGGAGTCGTTGCACCAGGTGAGGGTGCCCCGTGGGGCCACGCAGCCCTCCAAGCCCCCGCCCTGTACTCCCACCTGGGCCGCGGACGCCGCAGCAGGCCAGCCCTGTCCTCCGTCCTCCAGATGCTGAACCTGGGGAGGAGCAACCGGGCCACCGCCGCCACAGCCATGAACCAGCACAGCTCTCGTTCGCACGCCCTGGTCACGCTGACGCTGCGCACGGCGTCCCCATCAAGCGGTCCCGGCACCGCAGGTACCTCGGCGTCTGAGTCCTGCGGGGGGCTTCGCTGCACCCGAGACCGGGCCTCCCTCCACGCCGGGCTCGCTCGCCCCTGCAGGCACGCTGCACCTAGTGGACCTGGCAGGGTCCGAGCGCGCCTGGAAGGCAGGGGCGGCCGGCACGTCGCATGAAGACCGGGACGGCGCTCAGCGTCTGCGGGAGGCTCGGACCATCAACCGCTCGCTGCTGGCGCTGGGAGGAGTGATGGCCGCGCTGCGGGCTCGCCGGCCACACGTGCCCTTCCGCGACTCGCAGCTCACGCGCCTGCTGCAGCCTGCACTGGGCCCTGGCGCCACCGCTGTGCTGCTGCTGCAGGTGGGACCAGGCGGCCGCGGCCCGCGGGAGGGTCCTTTGCATGCCAGGCGCCGCCCACCCGGGCCCGCCCACCAGCGCCGCTCCCCGCAGGTCTCCACGCGGCCCGAGGATCTCGGCGAGACCGTGTGCTCGCTCAAGTTCGCCGAGCGAGTGGGGCGAGTGGAGCTGGGGCCTGCTAGGCCCCGCAGGGCCCCGCGCTCCGGGACGCCCTCCTCCCTGAGCACCGACACACCACTCTCTGGGACCCCCTGCACCGCCACGCCCTCGCCCGGCAGCCCTCCAAGCCCCGGCCTGGACAGCGGCTCCAGCTCGGCCCTGGCACCGCCGGAGGACCTGCCTTCGTAGTCCTGCCCGAGGAGTCTGGGTCGCGTCTCTGCCGGCAGAGGCAGCGAAGTCCCTATTCCCCCCACGACCTCCTTGATCTCTGGGGGCCCACTGCCCCCCAGACTCCCAGAGTCCACCCCTTTCTGTCCCGCCCCCAGAAGTGTTCCGCCTGGGGTAATGATCACACCACCGCCCCCCCCCCCCCCCCCCCCGCCCAGGCCCTTAGCTTATCACCATCTGCTGTTATCGCCGCGCACAGCAGGGGATCCCAGAGTCGCGGAGGCAGACCCTGGCCAAGTGGCCACCAGACTCACTACCCCATCACCAAACATCAGACTTGCATTAAAATGTCGTTTGTTCCTTTACTCTTATCTTCCCCACTACCACCACCAAAACCAGGTAGGGTCTCCATTCTCCGTCCCCTCCCCCCAAAGGTGCTACCTCCTTGCCAGGCAACAGTGGAGGGGGGACAGGACTTAGGGATGGAGCGGCTGGGGTGGTCATCAGGTCTACCCTCCCCCAGCCCGGAGCCAGGGAGGGGAAGTGACAGATGGTGATGGATGGATGGATGGATAGATGGACAGAGGGCTGCAGAAGGTGGGACCAGGAAGGGGACAGGAAGGGCTACTTCAAGCACAGCCCTGTTCCTTCCAGCCTTGCCTCTCGGGGTAAGAGAGGCATGACTGACCGTCAGGGCTGCGGTGGTGCCCAGCTGGGCCACAGCTCTTCGGGAGTGTCCAATAAACACGCGATTCTCAGCACGGCTGGTACCTCGTGTATCGAGGCGGAGCCACACATCCCTTAGTTTCCCCTCAACAGGCCTCAGGGTGGCAGGAGAGGGTGGGAGAGGAAAGCAGCCCCTGCCCTGGGAGCCTCACAGGCTGTACCAGGAGAGTAGCCAGCCTGGGGTAGGGGCAGCCAGGTCTCGGGGGTGGCTAACCCACGCATCATAGATGCTTTTGTTGGGTGGCACCCCCTGGAAGAGGGCATCTAGATCCCAGAGCAGCCTTGGGGGGCCATGGGTTTCAGGGACCACCCCCCAATAGCCTGTGCTGGTTGAGGGGGGGCACCGGGGGCAGGAGGTGGGTGGCAGTGGGGCAAATGGCATCACCACGTTGGGAGTGTAAATGGGCAAGTAGGAGGTAGGTAGCTGCCCCCAAAGCGAGGCCCTGTGGCTTCCACCAGGGAGTCCCCCAGGGCCTGGGGTACCCTGCAGTAAGTGCAGGGGCCAGGCTCTGGGTTCAGGGGAGAGGGGCGAGGGCCTGCTGTTTCCCCCCTGGGAAGTCTCCCCTTCTGCTCTCAGGGACCCTGGGAGGGGGCAGACGGGCCACAGAGGCCTCTCAGAGGTGGGGACTGGAGTGGGTGCCTCTTCCTCCCCTATGCGAACTGAGCCTGACCGACTTGGGCTGCTCGGCGGCGCCCCCTCCCCGGAGTCCCCTAGCAGAGACTTTATGCTGAAGCCCTCGCGGGGCGGCGGCTGGGGACTGGGCGGCCGGTAGGGCCGGCCATGCAGCACATAGGGGCCCAGGTCCTTGGCGAAGGCTCCCCTGGCGCCCCTGCTCTGCCAGCGCCTGCACAGGGCCGTGTTCTGCAGCCGCAGCGCCTCGGCTGGGATCAGGCTCACGTCGACCGCCCAGAAGTTGCCCTTGGCCTGGGGCTTCGCGGGATCTTTGGGCACCTGGTGGAGGAGGGGGGCAGGCTTGGGTGGGGCTGTACGACCCCGGATACTCAGAATTTCCGCCCGCGTCCCGCCCCCAGGCTCCGACCCTCGCCCTGCCCCACCTTGCGGAAGCACCGGTTGGAGGAGAGGTTGTGGCGGATGGAGTCTTTCCAGCCCTCGTAATCGTCCCTGAAGAAGGGGAACACGGCCTGGACCTGACGGATGATCTGAAACCATCGGGCGGGCAGCGGGCGCCGTGAGCCGGGGCGCGTGGGTGGGGGGCCACGCTGCCCCTCCCCTCGCCTCTGCGTGGCCCCCCTCGCCGGGAAGGGGCCTGCCTGAGTGCTTTAGCTCTCTCCCTGGGTGCCCAGGCCAAGGACCGGCCCCACTGGCATGGCTGGGTAGGAGGCCGGAGCCTGAGCCTCCGAGCAGGGGCCAGGTGGAGGACGCTTCCGGGGACAGGTCCGATCACGGAGTGTGAGGGAGAGCGGGCGGGGATCCTCTCACCTGGGCCAGCTTCAGCCTGCGGGAGGGTGCGGCCTGGATCACCAGGGCGATCATGGCCAAGTAGGTGTAGGGGGGCTTGTCATGCCGCAGGTATCTCTTCTTCCTCCTCTGGGGGTGCTGGGAGGGCGACTCCCCCCCGGGGAGCCCCAGGCGGGGGTTGCTGCAGGGCCCCATGCAGAGGAAGCAGGCAACGTGGGCAGGGGTCCGGCCGGGTGGTGGGCGCAGGGCACTGGGGCAGTGTGGTAGTGTGGTGAGGAAGAGCTGGGGCCTGAGGCCAGGCGGGGGCTGGCGGGCCAAGCCCTTTATCATTCGGATGGAAGGGGGAGGGGAGGGGAGGCCAAGGGAGGTAGAAATACGCGGTGGGGGAGGGGAGCGTGCAGAGGGCAGCCACAATTAGCAGGTTTCGGTTAATCTGGAAGGGAGGGGCAGGAAAGACTCCAGTGGGGGCTGCAGGCGGCCACCCCCCAGGCCTCATTCCTCACCGCTGGGCTGCCTTTGGCACCCCCCCTAGAGCTGTAAGGAAAAGCCCTTGGAAGGGTCTTATGACCCACAGTTACTTTATCCCATCTAGATCCCAGGTTCACATTTAACAGATGGGGGAGTGATTGGTCCAAGAGGAGCCGCCAAGAAGGGGTGGGTCCTGCCCAGAGTTCAAGGCCAAGCAGCTAGCAGGACTTGGGTGGTGGTCTGGGAGGGCTTCCTAGAGGAAACCTCAGAAATAAAAGAAGGATACAGTTGACTCAAGGGATTTTCCCACAGGCTGCTGCATGGCCCCAGAAGGCTCCCCAGGCCCTGGAGGTCACTTTCCTTCCCTCCTTGGTGCTGGTCAACAGTGGGTCCTGGGAACTGACCATAACAATAGTCCCTCATTATGCCCTGTGCACCTCACTGGTCCTGGGTAAGCTGGACCCCCCTGGCTTGAGAGAACTTCCTGGAAGTATGTTTGCCTCTCTACTCTTCTGGTCCTCTGGGTCCAGATACTCTGGAGGTTGTCCCCTGAGGAGGACGCCACTTGGTCCTCTGGGGCACTCAGGCAGTGCCCCTGGGTGGGTGTGCATGGAAGGAGAGGCCTTATAGCTGTAGGTATTTACTGGCTACCACTTGGGGCCAGGCCTTGAGAACACAGCCCTGTGGGTCATGGTGCCTGCCCAGGGGAGCCTGCAAGAACCACTTGGCATCACCCTGGGCAGGAGTGAGGACAGGTGTGTTATGTCTGGGTACACAGGGCTTCCCAGGCAGCCCCAATGCCCTGTGGCTTAGGCGAGGAGGGAGATGCTCCCCAGGCAGGAGGGGGGTAGGCCTGAGTAGAGGAGGGGCACTCTGGGAGACAGAGTGGAGGCTGAGCCTGGGGAGGCCTGCAGGGCCAGCACCCTTTGGTCAGCCCTGGCCAGAGCTTCTGAGTGCTTTAGCAGGCACGGGGCCTGGCCCAAAGGTGCGATTCTGGAAAAATGCATTTGGCAGCTGCCCGGAGACATGGTCCTCCCGGGTCCCAGACCCTTCTGTCCCCTGACCTCCTCCCTGGCCATCTAGTCTGTGGCTCTCCCCCTCAAGTCAGTCAGGGCCTGTGCTCTGTACCCTGACCCAAAGCCTGGGTTCCCCCCGGTGAGGACTGGGCAAGTCTGCAAAGGGATTATCTGGCCCGGGACACCAGCAGTGGTGGGGTGTTGCTACTAGGACCCCAGACCCGAGCAAAGCCACAGAAGCACAGGGAGACTTTCTATCGTTTCACTCTAAGATTTCGGCTTTTCTTGGGCGGCAGCAGCACCCCTTCCGAACACACACCAATTATACCCTTAGAGGGTGGAAAATCTGCAGCCTACAGTGGGTGCCCAGCTCTCACTGAGGTGCTGAGGGAAGGGGTGAGTGATGGGTGCAGTGGAGGAGGAAGCCTGGAGCTGAGATGGATGATGTATGTGGGGTACCACACGGCTCCCTCCACTATCTCAGACTCTTTCTTCAGACTTCACCTGGCTTCCTCTGGATCCCTATGTCACCTCCTCAACTCCTGTCTGTTTCCAGGGCTCTAGCTGAGGGGTCCTTGTGCCTCACCAGGCGACCTATGGCTTCCTAGCTCCACTCGGTCATTTGAGAGGTCTTTTTCTCCAACAGGTCTTAAGTCACCCCCTCTCCTCCACTGGTCCTCCTGTGCTTCCAGGATAAAGCCCAGCTCTTGGTTTGGCGTTCAAGGCTCCTCATGTCCTGACTGTTCATCACTGACCGCACGTACCACCCTACCGGGCCCCCGCCCTCCTAAACCACCACCTCAATTCTTCCCACCGGGTCCTTCCACCTCTGCGCATGCTCTTCTCTACACCAGTGATGCCCCTGCTTTGTCGAGTGAACTCTGACCCTTCCTTAAAAGCTCAGCGTAAATAGATGACCACCCTCCTGGGAACCTTTTGATTACTTGCCCTTCCCGCCCCAACCGGGCCCCACCGCGCCGAGGACGCCCCTACCACAGACGTTTGCACCGTGCGGTCAGCAACCTCCCTCTACTTGCTCCGCGCAAGCCCCGCCCCCGCGCGGCTCGGCCCCGCCCCCGCGGCTCGGCCCCGCCCCCCGCGGCTCGGCCCCGCCCCCTGCTCCCACTGGCAGCCGCGGCTTCCGGCTCTGGGGCCTGCGGGCCGGAAGTATCGCGTTGCCATGGCGAGGGCCGGGCGCGGGGCCCGCCCCCGCGGCGCCGGGAGGAGCGCTAGGCTGACGGACCCGCAGACGGGCTCCGATCGACTGCGCGGTGGCTGCTGGCGCGAGGCGGAAGGTCAGGCGCGGACTTCCGGGGCCTGCTGGCGGGAGGGGAGGCGCCGGAGGTGGGAGGGGGTGAGGGGAGACGGGGAGGCCCGGGTCCGGGCGGGAGGCTGTCCAGGCCCCGCTTGGGCGCAGGTGGGTGAGGCCCGGGCAGCCGGTGCTGAGGGTCAGGAAGGCTCCTGGAGTGGCAGGCTGTGAAGGCCACCGGTAGGCTGTTCACGTTTTAGCTAAATGTGGAGTTGTTTGCAGCCTTGCAACCTGTTGGTCAGGTAGGCAGCACTAAAGTTACCTCCATGTCAGCTGAGGAAATTAAGGCCTTCGGAGAAGTGACTTGCCAGGCTTCTTTTGGGCTTTGGAGTTAGGCCAGAGGAGAAACTGAAGCCTTTCTGGGGCAAGTTCCTTAAACTTCCAGGGGTTCAAGTGACCTCACTTGGGGGGGGGATCCTGGGCTCCAGCTCACAGATCGGTGTCCGGGCGGGAATACTAGCTGCTGTGTGGTAAGTGCCGGCCGTGCTGGTGCGGAGGCGCTCGGGCCTGGGAGGGAGTATCCACGCCGGGCTGGGGCCCCTCGCCGTCCTGGAGCAGAGGCTGAGGCGACTGTGGGATTAATTTCCGTGGGTGCGGAGACGGGAGGTGTGTACGGAGTCATTCCAGGTTTGGGGAAGCGGGAGAAAGGCTGGACCTCCCCAAACCTCTGGGCCTTCCTTTTCCTCCCGGTTCTTAGCTTGGGGGTGGAGGTGCAGGGGCACCACACTGCTCTTCTCAGTTCCTGCCTTTGCTCCCCCAGCTGCTCCCCACCAGGGTTGGGGAGCTCTCCCTGGGAGAGGTGTAAAGGGCCTCTGTGCCCTGGCTGGGCCGCCTCATTCACTTCAGGGGCGGCAAGGGGAGCCCCAGGCTGGAGTGAGTTGCCTAAGGGGCTGGTGGTTGCCTGAAGGATCTTATGCGGGGCTGGCGCTGGGGTCCTTGCCTGGTGGGTGTGTGGGGCTCTGAGCAGCCAGCTCCCGTACCCCGCCTCTCCTGCCCCATCGGCTCTTACTCAGAGCTGGAATGGGGCAGCGTCAGCAGGTCTGTCCTCCCTTCCTGTGGGCTCTCCACTGACCCTCTCCACTGGCCTCATCCCTTACCTACTTAGTCTGTGCCTGGACTCTGCCCTCCCCAGAAGGTTGCCTGGGCTGTCAGGCACCTAGCAAGGGGGCTCTCGTATCTATGGGCTCAGCGTTGGGGTCTGTGTTCTAGGGATTTTGAATCTCTGCTGTCTATCAACAGTTTGCCTCCACTGTGTGCAGTTTTGGAACCTCAGTCTCGGATGAACCTCTGGTGACCCAGCACACCATCTGTGCCCCAAGAGTGCCCCACCCCAGTGCCTCTGCCATGGTCCGCCTGTTCACTAAAGCAGGATGTCTGGGTGGCAGTGTCTTCCCTCACCTCCAGCGCCCCAGAACTTCCTCCTCAGTACCCCGGATCCTGGCCCTCCTGTCCGTCCCTTCCACCATATAGCCTGCTCCTGTGGCTCCTCAGTTCCGTCCGGGATGGTAGCCTTTGCTCCTGGCTGCGCTCTTCTTGGCCGTGTCTCAGCTCCTCGACTTCACCCTTCTCACCTGAGCCAAAGTGAGGGGTCTGAAACGCAGATCTGATTCTTGTCCTCTCCTCCTGGAAATCCTTCCTCACAAACTGCAGAATGACATGCCTGTCTTTGCACACTAGCCCCCGTCCCCTGCCCAACTCCTGATCACCTTGCCATGTGTGTGTCCGACCACCACCCTCCTGAACTCCTGCAATAGTGGTGGAGGGGAGGGGAGGGAGTACACCTCCCCTGTCCCTTTCCAAGCTCTGTGGCCTTAGGAAAGGTCTTGTCAGCACATCAGATTGAGAAAAAAGACAGAGAAGTGAAGGAAAGTCTAGTTCCACAGACACCCAGGGGAGAGGGTCCCGGGGAGGAGAGCTTGTGCTCCACTGCCAGCAGCGCTGTGTGGGCAACGTGGTGAGGCCCGACGGCGGACGGCGGGTTCTGGGCTGCTTCCTTCCTGGGCGGCTGTGACAAACACAGAGATTGCCAGGACTGCGCGAGACCTTGGTCATTCTTTGCTCTGACCGTTGCTGTTGTGTTGGTTTTGTGTGGCGTGCTTTGTAAGTCTCACCCCCACCCACCCCCTAGAACCTCCTCCCGTTTTGGAAGGAGGAGCGTGGTGTAGTTGCAGGTGAACCCCGGGAGCCTCCAGGACTCAGATGCAGCCCCTGCAGAACCCTCCCCACTGTCAGGGAGGTTGGAATGGCCCTCGCTGCGCTGGCAGGGCCCGCGGTGAGCATTGCCGTTGCCGACAGGCCTCCTGTGTTTCCTCCGGGCTGATCTCCGGGTGGGTGAGCAATGCATGTGTCACCATCGCTGGCTCTGCATCCCAGTGCTGAGCCCGACCCTGACGCAGCTGCACACACAGCTGAGTGGTGGTCCTTTCCATCCAGCCGGCTCAGTGCCAAGCTCACCGTCTCCTGTGTCCCCTTCTGTGCCGTCCCCCAGTGCCCGGAATGTATCTGCTCCTGTGGTTATGGGTGCTTCCTGCAAGTCAGGCACCGGGTTCAGGGAAGAAAACAGTAAATTGAGTCAAAAATGAAAACAGGGTGAAGAGACAGGAGTGACAAGGTAACCACAGAAGACCTCTGAGGAGCTGATATTTATATTGAGATCTGAGGGACTTCCCTGGTGGCCAGTATTTAAGAATCTGCCTGCCAAAGCAGAGGACACGGGTTTGACCCCTGGTCCGGTAGGATCCCACATGCCACGGAGCAACTAAGCCCATGCGCCACAACTACTGAGCCCGCGCGCCTGGAGCCCGTGCTCCGCAGCAAGAGAAGCCACCACAATGAAAAGCCCACGCACAGCAACAAAGAGTAGCCCCCGGCTCGACACAACTAGAGAAAAGCCCGCGCGTAGCAACAAAGACCCAATGCAGCCAAAAATAAAATAAATAAATAAAAAAATTTTAAAAAATACACTTTAAATTGAGATCTGAGTTACAAGAAGGAAAGAGCTATTCTGAGATCTGGTGGAAGAACTTTCCAGACAGAAGGCACAGCTGATGCAAAGGAGGAGTGATGATGAGGATGGTAGATCAGGGGTCTGCAAAGCTTTTTTGTGGACGGCCAGAGAGTAAGTATTTTAGGCTTTGCAGGCCATATGGTCCCTTTCGCAACTATTCTGCCCATTTGTGGAAAAGTAGCCACAGACAATACGTAAGTACATGTGCTCTGTTTCCACAAAACTTTATTGATAGACCCTGAAACTTGAATTTCATGTAATATTCATGTGTCACAAAATATTCTTTTTATTTTTTCCCCAATCATTAAAAAAGGTAAAAACCATTCTTAGCTTATGGGCCATACAAAAACAGCCAGTGGGCTGTAGTTTGCCAATTCCTGTGCTAGGCACCAAAAAATGCCTTTGTTGTCTAACTCATTGAATCCTCATAAGACCCTTAAAATGAAAGTACTGTTACTCCATTTACAGATGAGGAAACATTTAAAAGAGGTCAAGAAACTTGACAAATCCCCTCAGCTGCTGCCACTTTAGACCCAGAGTCTGGTTCCAGAGCTCAGCTCCCAGCCTCTGTGGTACAGAGCCGAGGTTTCTGAGGTGCAGGAAGCGGTCTGGTGCTGAGTGGGAAGTGGAGAGAGGTGTGGGAGGGGACAGCAAGGCCAGGAGGGGCCAGACCACTCAGGGTTAGAGGCCAGGAGAAAACTTAGGTTGTATAGTTTTTTTTTGTTACATCAAAGTTTACTGAGGTATAGTTTACCTACAATAAAAGGCACCTATATAAAATAATTTGGTGGGTTTTGATAGATGTATACATCCTTGTAAAAGCCACCATAATCCAGATGTAGAGCATTTCCATCATCCCCATTCCCTTCCCCAGGCAATCACTGATCTGCTTTTTGGGTTTTTTTGGTTGTCGTTGTTGTTTTTATAAATTTGTCTATTTTATTTATTTACTTTTGGCTGCGTTGCTGCACACGGGCTGCTTCTAGTTGCAGCGAGCGGGGGCTGCTCTTTGTTGCAGTGCGCGGGCTTCTCATTGTGGTGGCTTCTCTTGCTGCGGAGCACGTGGGCTTCAGTAGTTGTGGCTCACGGGCTCAGTATTTGTGGCTCGCGGGCTCTAGAGTGCAGGCTCAGTAGTTGTGGCGCACGGGCTTTGTTGCTCCGCGGCATGTGGGATCTTCCCAGAGCAGGGCTCAAACCTGTGTCCCCTGCGTTGGCAGGCGGATTCTTAACCACTGCGCCACCAGGGAAGTCCCTACTTTTTGTTTTTATAGATTCACTGTCCCTTTTTTTTTTTTTAAGAATTTCACATGAATGGAAGCGTACAGAATGAACACTTTTGTGCCTAACTTCTTTGTCCAGACAGAGCGTTTTGGAAATTCACATGGCTGCATGTATGTGTGGTCCGTTCTGTCTTCATTGCCGAATGTCTGGTGCCCACCGCGTAGATCCACCACCGTTTACTCTCTGTGCACACACCTGTTGATGGACATTTTGATTCTTTCCAGTTTTGGGCTGTTATGAATAAAACTGCTGTGAATACTCGTGTCTACAAGTCTTTGTGTGGACATATACTTTCTTTCTCTTGGGTTGAGTTGATAGGAATGATGGTTGAAATGCGTATTTGTGTTTAACTCTACAAAAAAGTACCAAACTACTTTCCAAAATGGTTGTATCATTTTACATTCCCAGTTCCATATCCTCTCGTCATTCTTTTAAAGTTTAGCCATTCTTGCGAGTGTTGGTAGCTCGTTGTGCCTTTAATTGGCATTTCCTTAATGATGAATGGTGTTGCACATCTTTTCATGTCCTTATTTTATTGGCTATTTGTGTATCTTCTTTTGTGATGTGTCTAAATCTTTTACCCGTAAAAAATGGGTTGTTTGTCTCATCAAGCTTTGAGAATTCCTTGTATATTTAGGATGCAAGTCCTTTGCCAGATACATGTATTGCAAAAATGTTCTCAGTCTGTGGCTTGACTTTTCATTTTCTTTCTTTCCTTACTTCTGTCCTTCTCCCTTTCTTTCTCTCTCTCTTTCCCTTTCTCTCTCTCTTTCTTTAATTTGGCTGTGCTGGGTCTTAGTTGCAGCATGCGAACTCTTAGTCGCTGCATGTGGGATTTAGTTCTCTGACCAGGGATCGAACCCACGCCCCCTGCATTGGGAGCACGGAGTCCTAGCCACTGGACCACCAGGGAAGTCCCGACGTTTAATTTTGTTACCAGGGTCTTGAACAGCAGATACTTTTAATTTTGATGAAGTTCAGTTTGTCATTTTTTTCCCTTTATGGTTTATGCTTTCTCTTATGGTCAAGAGGTCAAGGATCATTGTTTTCCGTGGATATCCAGTCATTCCAACACCATTTTTGAAGACCATTCTCTCCCCATTGTATTACCTTAACAGCCTTGTTGAAAATCAATTGACAGTATATGTTTGGGTGTATTTCTGGATTCCCTATTTTATATTCATTGATCTTATTGCTAATATCCCACATATTTGATTATTGTAGCTTTATAATAAGCCTTGAGGTTAAGTAGTGTTAATTTTCCAACTTGGTTTTTCTTTTTCAAATCATTTTGGCTCTTCAAGATATTATGTAGTCCTATATAAATTTGAGAATTTCTACAAAAGGGCTTACTGGCATTTTGATTGGGATTGTATTGAAGCTACAGATCTATTTATGTAGGTCTCTGTTTTTTTGTTTGTTTGTTTTTGTTTGTTTGTTTTTTTTGCGGTAGGGGGCCTCTCACTGTTGTGGCCTCTCCCGTTGCGGAGCACAGGCTCCGGACGCGCAGGCTCAGCGGCCATGGCTCACAGGCCCAGCCGCTCCGTGGCATGTGGGATCTTCCCGGACCGGGGCACGAACCCGTGTCCCCTGCATTGTCAGGCGGATTCTTAACCACTGCATCACCAGGGAAGTCCCCTATGTTAATTTTTTAAATGTTAAACCAATCTTTCATTCTTGGAATAAACCACAGTTGGTCAAGATGTATTATCCTTCTTATATATTCCTGGATTCAATTTAGTAATGTTTTTTAAAGAATTTTTGCAACTATTCATGAAGAAATCAGTCTGTGGTATTCTTAAATTGTTGTGTCTTTGGCTTTGGAGTCAGGGTAATACTGGCTTTATAAAACAAGTTGGGATGTGTTTCTTCCTCTTCTATTTTTAGAAAGCATTTTTGTAGGTTCTGTATTATATCTTCTTTAAATGTTTGTTATAATCTGCTAGTAAAGCCATCTGGGCTTGGAGTTTCTTTGTGGGAAAGTTTTTAACTGGAAATTTAATTCCTTTGATAGATATAGGGCTGTTCAGGTTTTCTGTTTCTTCTTGAGCCCATTTTGATAATTTGTTTCATTCCGGTAATTTGCCCATTTATCTTAAGTCAAGCATGGCAATTTTTCTCTATAAAGGGCCAAATAGTAAATGTTTTAGGCTTTTCAGGCCATATGGTCTCTGTTGTGGTTACTCATCTCTTACTGTACCATGAAACAGCCATAGACAATACATGAACAAATGAGCATGGTTGTATTCTAATAAAACTTTATTTACAAAAACAGAGGGTAGCCGATTCAGTCCATAGGCTGTAGTTTGTCGACTGCTGACTTAAGTTGTTAAGTTTATTATCATAAATTGTTCAGAACATTCTCATTTTTATCCTTTTAGTTGTCTGTAGGATCTATAGTGATATCCCCTTTTTCTTTCATGCTATTGGTAATTTTTGTCTTCTTTTCTTGATCAGTTCAGCAAGAGTTTTATTGATTTTATCAACATTTTCAAAGGAACAACTTTTAGTTTCAATATTTTTCTCTTTTTGTCTATTTTATATTTCATTAGTTGTTGTTCTTATTATTTCTTTTTACTTACTTTGGGCTGAATTTTCTTCTCTTTTTCTAGCTTCTTATTAAGTTGGAAGCTTTGGTCATTGATTAAGTTGGAAGCTTTGGTCATTGAAAGAAATAACCTTTCTTGTTATTTAAGCATTCAAAGGTAGAAATTTCCTTCTAAAACCTGCTTTAAGTGCATCTCACATATTTGATAGGTTTTCATTTTCATTCAGTTCAAAATATGTCCTACTTTCCATCTTGATTCCCTCCTTAGCCTGTAGGTTATTTAGAAGTATGCTTTAAAGTTTTCAAATATTTGGGAATTTTTCCAGATATCTTTTTTTATTGAGTTCTAGTTTAATTCTAATGTGGTCGGTGAACTTTCTCTGTATGCTTTCATTCCTTGTAAACTTATTGAATCTTATATTAAGTTCCAGCATATGGTCTGTCTTCCTAATTTTTTTTTAGGGTTAAATACATTTACAGTGTTGCGCAACTATCATCACTCTCAATTTCCAGAACTTTTTTTTTTTTTTTTTTTGCGGTACGCAGGCCTCTCACTGTTGTGGCCTCTCCCATTGCAGAGCACAGGCTCTGGACGCACAGGCCCAGCGGCCATGGCTCACGGGCCCAGCCGCTCCGCGGCATGCGGGATCTTCCCGGACCGGGGCACGAACCCGTGTCCCCTGCATCGGCAGGCGGACTCTCAACCACTGCGCCACCAGGGAAGCCCTTCCAGAACTTTTTAATTACCTGAAGCAGAAAATCTGTCCATTAAACAGTACTTCCTTACTCCCCCTCCCCCCAGCCCCAGGCAACCACCATTCTTCTTTCTATCTCTGAATTTACCTATTATATAAAGGGAAATCATACAATATATGTCCTTTTGTCTGATACATTTGTAACATGTATCGGAATTTCATTCCTTTGCATGGCTGAATATTCCATTGTATGTATATACCACATTTTGTTTATTTCTTCATCTGTCGATGGGCATTCGAGCTTCTGCTTTTTAGCTATGGTGAATGATGCTGCTGTGAACTTTGGTGTGCCCGTAGCTGAGGCCCAGATTTCAGTTCTTTTGCTTGTATACCCAGAAGTGGAATATGCCTTTGCTCTCACACTGCATGGTCAGCAGGGCCACGTTCTATTCTGTCCCCTAGTTCACTGTCCTGTGGTGCAGAAGTTGGAGACGATGTCAGTCTTTCTGTCTTCAGAGCCAGGCATTGTGCACAAACTATGTCTCCTCATCTGTGGGCCTGTTGTCCCAACTCCTGCACCCCTAGAGTGTTCTCACCGTGTTTCGTGTTACCAGTCTCCTGGTGTGTTTCTGGCCTCCGGTCATGCCCGGACACCTCCCCCACGCAGCGCCCCTGTCTCTGCTCTGGGGCTGCTACCTGCTTCCCTGTGACCTCAGGAATGTGTAAACTGATCATGAGCTCTCTTCTGGATGCCCCTCTAGTGCTCCTGCTAGGCGTGTGGAGGTCGCAGTGTGGTCATCTGGACCCCACACAGGTCTTCTTCTAAAGCTTTGTGGCCTCAGTGCCCCTCCCCCCCCGTAACTCTCCAGCCCCATGCTTCTGGCAGCATCCTGCCCAGCCCCAGGCCCAGCATCATTGTGTGTGATGTGTGTGTGGGTGACTGAGGTTCGAAGCAGAGCAAACCCAGGGTCACAATGCTGTCCCCTCCAGAGCCCACTTTTGTTATTTTGGTTTTAACACTGCTGTACTTGACAGACCTTCATTTCCAAATCTACACGGTGAGGTCCTGGCCCATCAGAGTCATGAAGCCAAAGAGGCTGCGTGCAGCACCGCGGCAGCCGGGATCAAGCCTGTGGCCTGGCCTTTAGGAAGGTGTGGTGCTCAGGCCTCTGGAAGCCCGTCCTTTCTCCTCCTAGCTGAGCGTGGGTTGGCTTTTTGTTTTTTTGTTTGTTTTTGGCTGCACTGCGTGGCTTGTGGGACTTAGTTCCCTGACCAGGGATTGAACCCCGGACCTCGGCAGTGAGAGCACAGAGTCCTAACCACTGGACCACCAGGGTGGCTTTTATCCTCAGTTCTCTTTGAATCTCTTTTCAAATGCAGATGCCTCCAGCTGCCCAACTTCTTTCATTTGGCCATCTAGACTTCTGACACCTTGCTGTGAGTTAGTTTATTAGATTTCTTTCAGAGCTGGGTGGCAAAGGGAAGGGAAATGGACAAGGGAGCTTTGGAGTGCCCCTGGCTTCTGGGGAGGGGCCCTCCCAGGTTCTCCAGCCCCCACAACAGTGCTGCCACACCTTGCTGGCAGTCCCTCACTCACGTGGTCCAAACGGATCTCCAGTGCCTGCTCTGGCCCAGGGACCTAGGGGGCTGCAAGCACCGTGTGCACAAACGTGCCAGCATCTTGGGGTCCTCCTTCCTCACAGGATTGTCAGCTGGGCAGTTGTAACAGCCAAATGAAATTTCATTTTTGTAGGTCACAACTTTGAAATAGCTTCAATTTCCTATGGTTCTACTGCTGAGGGAAGTTTGAGGAGTATTGAGATCACTGAAAAAGGACACAGATCTCATGGGAGGGGTCAGGAAGGAAACTGAGGCCAGAAGATGAGTAGGAGTAAGTAAGCCAGAGAGGAGACTCGTTACAAAGCTACAGTGGGAGGACACTGTGGCACAGGCTTAGGGCGGACGGGACAGAGTCAAGAGGCTCGGACAGGCTCACATATGTATGGGAACTTAATTTATTACCAAGGTGGTGCTGCAGAACAGCGTGGAGAGAAGCACCTTTTTTTTTCTTTTTTTAAAAATATTTATTTATTTATTTTATTTTTGGTTATTTTTGGTTGCGTTGGGTCTTCGATGCTGCACGCGGACTTTCTGTAGTTGCGCTGAATGGGGGCTACTCTTCGTTGTGGTGTGCAGGCTTCTCATTGTAGTGGCTTCTCTTGTTGAGGAGCACGGGCTCTAGGTGCGCGGGCTTCAGTAGTTGTGGCGTGTGGGCTCAGTAGTTGTGGCTCGTGGGCTCTAGAGCGCAGGCTCGGTAGTTGTGGCACATGGGCTTAGTTGCTCCGCGGCCTGTGGGATCTTCCCAGACCAGGGATCGAACCCACGTCCCCTGCATTGGCAGGCGGATTCTTAACCCTGCGCCACTAGGGAAATCCCAAGAAGCAGCTTTTAAATAAATGGTGCTGGGACAATTGGATATAAATGTGGAAGAAAAATGCAACTGGAGCCTGTACTAGTTATTATTGATGTGTAACAAATTGCCTCCGAATATAGCAGCTTGAAACAACATTTATTGGGGCTTCCCTGGTGGCCCAGTGCCTAAGACCCTGCGCTCCCCATGCAGGGGGCCCAGGTTCAATCTCTGGTCAGGGAACTGGATCCCACGTGTCACAATGAAGAGTTCACATGCCGCAACTAAAAAAAAAGATCCCGCACGCAGCAACAAAGATCCTGCGTGCCGCAACGAAGACCTGGCACAGCCAAAGAAATAAATGTTTTTTCAAAAAGCAAACAAACCCCCAGCATTTATTATCTCAATCTCTGTGGGTCAGGAGTCCAGGAGCAGCTCAGCTGGATGATTCTGGCTCAGGATCTCACACATTTTCTGAAGACTTGACGGGGGCGGGGAGTCTGCTTCCAAGCTGGCTCCCTTGCCGGTCCCAGTGGGAGGTGGCTGGCTTCCCCCAGAGTGAATGACCTAAAAGGGAGAGCAGGGATGTCTCAGTCACAGTGCCTTTCACATCCTAATCTTGGGTGTCACACTGTCACGTCTGCCACACTCTGTATTCATTATAAGCAAGTGACTAAGCGCAGCCCACATTTAAGGGGAGGGGAATCAGGCTCCACCTTTTCAAGGGAAGAGTGTCACATAACTTGTGGGCATATTTTTAAACCACTATAGATTCCCTACCTTACACTGTACACAAACATTAGCTCCAGGTGGACTACAGACCGAAATGTGATGGAAACTGTGCTACTTTTAGAAGATAATGTAGGAGACTAGTCTTTAGAAAGATGTCTCATCTGATTAATTCTTAGAGAACTGCAAATTGGCTGCAGGGCGATACCACGGCCCACACACCAGAGTGACAAAACGAATATGTTTTGTATAAACCAACTGGAATGTTTCTCCGTTGCTGTTGGGACTGTAAACTTGTACCACTTTGAAAAGTAGTTGTAGCATCCATTGATTCATGTCATATAGGCTGCAGTTGGCTGCTGTGCGCCAGTGTCTGTGGACAGGGTGTTCACGGCAGCCTGTCATTCACAGGCCCACACCCAAGCTGCCCTAGGCCCTCAGAAGTGTACCCCGAGCTGTGTAAACAGGCCTGTAGTGGACTGTTACTCAGCCCAAGGCAGAAAGCCTAGGGCACATACCTCAGAAGGGGTGGATCCCACGCCCATGATGGGAGTGAGGTAGCTCAGAGCATGAGGCCCAGCCCCACCTGGACGTTCAGCCGGCCAGCACTGCGCTCTGCTGTACCGAAGGTGTATGGGGGTGTGCAGGCGTAAAGAGAAGCCAGGTGGTGACCACTGCGAGGGGGAGTGGAAGGAGGGCTCTGGGGAGCTGCTTGGCACCCTCATGGGGTGGAGCTCACGTGGTTTTGTGTTTCCATTTTATGTGCATTGTTTTTTTTGCACTTTCTGTACTTGTATTTTTTTTTTTTTTTTTTGCAGTACGCGGGCCTCTTACTGCCGTGGCCTCTCCCGTTGCGGAGCACAGGCTCCGGAAGCGCAGGCCCAGCGGCCATGGCTCACGGGCCCAGCCGCTCCGCAGCATGTGGGATCTTCCCAGACCGGGGCACGAACTCGGCAGGTGGACTCTCAACCACTGTGCCACCAGGGAAGCCCCTGTACTTGTATTGTTGACTTAAAACAGCCAGTTATTTTATCAGGAAAATGGGTTTATTTTAGAGGAGCAAAGAATTGCAATTGAGGACCTGCAATCCATGGGGAACCACAGGCAAGTCTGGAGAACGAAAAGAAGAAACTCTTTTATAGAGGAGAAGGGGAGTTGGGAGGGGCTGTTCTAAACAGAGTCCATTGGAGGAAACTGGGAGTTTGAAGTTTAGTGGTTTTTCATTGGTTGAGCTGTTGCCTGGCGGGGAGAAAATCTTCCTTCCTCCTGCTGGGTAGTAAGCGGTAACCTTCCTCCTGCTGGGTCTGCAGCTGAGGTGGAGTGACAGGGTGTGAGAGCTCCCCCTTCTGGCCTCCTGACTCCATTTTATTTTATTTATTTTTAATTTTTATTTATTTATTTTTTGGCTGTGGCTAGCGGGATCTTAGTTCCCTGACCAGGGATCGAGCCCAGGCCCCCTGCAGTGGAAGTGTGGAGTCCTAACCACTGGACCGCCAGGGAATTCCCCTGACTCCAGTTTAAATGAGGTTTCTGTTTATTAATTTTCACAGTATCACACTTCACAATAAAAAGTTTTTAACAGGGCACCCCAATACGTGGGGAAGCCTGTGTAGGAGCCCATCCCAGGCACAGGGACCCCTGTTCCTCCAGACCTGAGAGGCAGGGCATGCAGGACCGACACGAGGTCTAGCCTGGCTGGACAGTGGGGCGATGGGCAGGGCTGCTGAGTCTTGGCTGGGATCCTACGCAGGCCCTGGGCCCAGGATGTCATGGGCTGTGTAAGAAGCATGGACCTTTCATGGGGCCAGCAGGGCCTTAGGACCGTTTCACGCACGGGGGAGACTGGGTTGAGCCTTGCGATTTCAATGCCCTGGGGCTGCAGTGCGGAGAGGGGCTGGACCCCCGACTAGGAGCAGGGCAGCAGGTAGAGGCCCTGTGAAAGATGAAGACCCAGTGGGGGCTGGGGGCAGAAGTGGGCTGGAGGGAGGGGCCCCAGGATGGCACTCTGGCCTCACTTCTGGTGCTGTCACTGCCCCTCCTTGAGATGAGGGTCCAGCCATGCCATGGGTCTCCTCACTCCCGCCCTTACCTGCTCCCCAGTTCTCACAGCTGCCAGGTGTGCTGCTCTGGGCCTTCGCACCAACCTTCACTAGGCCCGGCCGCTGCTTCCTGCCCGTGAGGTGGGCACCTGGTAGCTGTGTGGGTCACCCGCCGCCCTTCCCTCCAATGCCAGCCTGGGAGGAGCAGGGCCGTGAGTGCTGCTGGTGGGTGGGGGGCGCGGGAGACGCTGGCCTCCTGCAGCCCAGGTCTGCCTCGGTGACGGCTGTGGTGTCGGGGTTGCCGCGCCACGGCGGCCGTGACCGGTGCTGAGGGCGCTCCCGGTGCAGCGGCACTTCCTAGGGGTCCTTGGGAGCCCTGAGGCCGAGCGCTGTGGGGGCTGCTGGGGGCCGGGGCCACAGGAGGGGCTGCTCATGGCGGGTTCCCCAGACCTGTGGGCCGTCAGGAGGCTCAGGCTGGGGCACGGTGAGAGACTGGGGCCTGGAGGAGGGGCCCCTCAGGGCCGGGGACCCGTAACACCAGCCCTGCATTGGCTTTGAGAGGCTTGTGCGTCTGGAAGGACCTGTGAGCGTGTCCGGCTGGGTGCGAGCGCGGCCGAGGGGCCCAGGGCTGGTCTCAGAGCGCATCCTGACGCGTGCTAAGTGCGGGCTGTGCGACGCTGCCCCTCCCCAGTCTGCTGCCAGGTGCTGGGGAGGCTGTTAGCGCCCTTAATTCTTGAGTCCACGCTTCTGCTTCTGTGACCAAGCGCAGCCTGAAGCCTCAGGGGATCGGTGTGGATGCGGCACTCGAGTCCCCAGCCCAGGTCCCAGTTGGCCAGCTGTCCTGGGAATATCCTCTGTAGCGCTGTCCCCCATATAGGCCCAGTGTGGGGCCCGGACACGTTTCTGTTGGGGACAGTGCCTGGAGTGGGCGGCTGGTGGAAGGTGTATGGTCCACGGGCACCCCCGTGAGCAGGGACAGTCACGGTCACCCCGCGCCTTCCCTAATGCTCGGTCTCCCCACGGGTGGGCGGGCAGGTGCCGGTGTTTTGGGTCGCGTGTGCATTTCCCTGATGACTGTTGACCTGGGGCCCCTCATTGTGTGTATTGATGTGAAGGGGCTCCTGAAGTCTTCGGCCCATTTTCCAATTTGGTGGAGGTTTCTTAGTGAGGTTTTTTTTTTAAGTGTTTATTTATTTATTTATCTTGGCTGTGCTGGGTCTTAGTCGTCGCACACGGGATCTCCGTGTGGCACGTGGGATCTAGTTCCCCGACTAGGGATCGAACCCGGGCCCCCTGCCTTGGGAGTGCGGAGTCTTACCCACTGGACCACCAGGGAAGTCCCATTTAGTCGTTCTTTTTATATCAATTGTTTTTACCATTTCCTACTCTGTGGCTTGCTTTTTCACTCTTTTTTAAATTTTTTATCTTTTGCGGGGATCTTAGTTCCCTGAACCCGTGTCCCCTGCAGTGGAAGCACGGAGTCTTAACCACTGGGAAGGTTCACCAGGGAAGTCCCTTCACACTTTTAAAATTTCAGTTTGAGGAGAAAGGGTTCGGGAAGCCCCGAACCCTTCCCCTGTCCCCAAGGGCACATGGCTGTGGTGCAGAGTCTGGTCTGGGACACAGGCGTGGACGCACTCCATTGACCCTTTCAGATTTTACCAGTTTTACGTACACCCAAGGGTGTGCGCACACAGGTGCGATCTGATCACTTGTGTCGAACGGTGTGACCACCACAGTCGAGGACCCTCGGCTGCCCTATGTGGCCCTGGCCACCTCCTTCCTCACCCCACCCCCACCCCATTGAGAATGCTGGGTGGACCGGGCCACGCAGGATGTGACTGGGGGAAGAGCAGAGCACCGTCCATATCCATCCCGGCCGTGTGCATCTGTCGTGGGCTCTTTTCATCGTTGAGGGGTGTTCTGTGGGGTGGGTGGACCGGAGTGTGGTTAACCATTCACCCAGTGAAGGACATCTGGGTAGTTTCCAGTTTATGCATGAAATTGCTCTGAAATTCACGTACAGGTCTTTGTGTGAACGTTAAGTGTTCATTCTCTGAGATAAATGCCCAAGAGTGCAGCTGCAGGGTCATATGATAAATGCATGTTTAGTTTTAAGAAACAGCAGACTGTTTTCCGAGTGGCCGTGCGCCTCCCATCCCTAGCAGCGCTGGGCGAGAGCCGTCCTTGTCCCGTCCTTGCCGTCTGACGGCCACGGTGATTTCCGTTTGCATTTTCCCAGTGGCCAGTGCTGTTCCGCATCTTCTCGTGGGCTTTGCTGCCATCCGCATCCTCTTTAGTGAAATGCCTGTTCACATTTTGCCCCTTTTCTAATAGGAGTGTCTGTTTTCTCACTGCTGAGTTTTGAAACTTCTCTGTGTCCACTAGGTAAAAGTCCTTTGTTCTGTTTGTGGTTTGCAAATATGTTCTCCAGGCAATAGCATGTCTTCTGGCGCACTTCACAGGGTCTTTAGCAGGACAAAACGTCTAAATTTTGATGAGGTCTATCTAATTTGTCATTTATGGACTGTGCTTTTGGTGTCCAGTCTTCATAGATGCTGTGCTGCCTCACCTTTCATGTGTAGGCGCACAGCTCACCTGGGGGTGGGGTCAAGGTGAGCTTTTGCATGTGGCTGTTCAGCTGTCCCAGCGCCATTTATTGCAAAGACTCTTTTTCTGCTGCTCTGCAGTGTCATAAATTGAACGTCTGTGCATGTGTAGCTGTTTCTGGACTCCGTTCTGTTCTGTCCGTCTATTTCTCTATCCCTAAGCACTTCAGATTTGTCTCTTTTTAGGGTTGTACTGACAATTCTTGCCCTTTGGCATTTCCTATTAAATGGAGAGTCAGTTTGTGAATTTCAGATAGAACCAGTGGGATCTTGATTGGGATTGCATTGAATCTTAGATGAATTTGGGGGAAAATGGCATCTTTAGAGTTCAGTCTTTTGACCCCTAAGCGCAGTGTGTCCCTTTTGGTCCTTCTCTCGTGTTTCAGTAAGGTTCAGTGATTTTCTGTGTGGAGACCTTGTACATCTTTTATTAGATTTATTCCTAGACATTGATGCTTTTGGACACTTAGTATTATAAATACCATCATTACAATTTTTTATCTTCTAACTGTTGCTGGCATTTATAGATATAATAGATTTTTGTACATTAACCTTGTATCTATCAACGGGACTTCCATGGCAGTCCAGTGGGTAAGACTCCGTGCTCCCAATGCAGGGGGCCCGGGTTCGATCCCTGGTTGGGGAACTAGATCCCGCATGCAAGCCACAACTAAGAGTCTGCATGCCACAACAAAGATCCCGCATGCCACAACTAAAACCCGGTGCAGCCAAAATAAATAAATAAATATTTTTTTAAAAAAACAACTTGTGTCTATTACTATTGCTGTGTTCTCATATTCTAATAGTTTTCTAGGACCTTTCAGGTATTTATCATACACAATATGTCATTCACAAATACTGAGTTTTTTCCTACCCTTCTTGTTCTTTTATACGTGTACGTGTGTGTGTGTGTGTATGTATGTGTGTGTGTATATATATATATATATATATATATATATATATGTATGTATTTTGGCCGCAGCACGCGGCTTGTAGGATCTTAGTTCCCTGACCAGGGATCAAACCTGGCCCCTCAGCAGTGAAATCGTGGAGTCTTAACCACTGGACAGGCAGGGAGTTCCCCTACCCTTCCTATTCTTATTCATTTTCTTTTTCTTGCCCAGTTGCACTGGCTAAAAGCGTTAATACAATATGAATAGAACTAGTGATAGCAGACATCCTTGTCTCCTCCAGAAGGGTTTGCTGCTGTTTGTGAATTAGGTTGGGAGCATCACTCTGCCGAGGGCAAGGGTCCAGAGGAGAGAGCTGATGCTGAGAGATTGTCCTGGAGGATCCTGGGGTGGGGCTGGAAGGCCCTGTGGGTGGGCGCAGTGGCTGGTGACTTTTCCACAGGGGTGGATGTCCTCTTCTGATGGCTTCTGTCTTGTCAGGAAACGTGTCGGTAGCTGAGTGTGAGGATGCAGAAGAGAAGGGGAGAGGGAAGCTGTAGGGTTTCCTGAAGCTTTAGCGCTGTCGTGTCTGAGCGGGGTCTTCAGTCAGCAGCTTTGCTGGTACATTCAGAGTTGGGGCCGTTGCGTTGGGCCGCGCCTGGGACTTTCTGACAAGCTCAGTGAAGTGGCAGGGCCAGGGAGCGTGTGCTGATGGGGCTTGAAGCTGCTGCTTGAGGACACGTCATCCTGGGGCTCTGGGGCGCTGGAGGCAGCAGTGAGCTGGGAGGGGTGATGGGCAGGGAACCGGGTGTTGAACCGAGATGCCGGGGTGGGGTTGGGGGGTTACTGGAGGTGACAGGGTCCAGGGCGTCGTTGAGGCAGAGGATGAGGTCACTGGCAGGAAGAAGAGGTCAACACCGAGGGGCAGGGAGCTGAAGGGTGGCGCACGGGAGTTCAGGCCTGATGCAGCGGTGCAGCGACGCCTCGGCAAGGGCTGGGGTGGGGGGTGGGTGCGGCCGACGGGCGATGGACGCATCAGCCAGGACTCTTGGGGGGAGCAGGGGGAAGGGGCTGCAGGCTGCAGCAGGGAGAGGGGTCGTGGCACTTCCAGGCCTGGGGGTGAGGCGGGGAGAGGAAAAAGCAGCCCCGGAGAAGGCTGGCGGGAAGGGAGCAGGGAGGAGGGGCCGCGGTCAGGGGAGAGCAAGGGCTGAGTGATGGGGCTGAGGGCGTGGGGTGATGCTGGAGCCTGGCCCCGGGGGAGGGTGTCAGGACTGGGGGGCAGAGAGCAGGGTCAGGAGACCCCTCCTCTGTGCCACGTCTCTCACGAAGCCTCTCTCGCCTCCCGCGCACGTCGTCTGAGACTCTCAGGAGGTGGGGCCCCCACCACGTCCGAGCCCACTGCTCCTCCGCCTCGGGGACTGCTGCTGGGCCGCCGCGAGGAGACCACCTGTGTGCCTGCAGGGCAGCCCCTTGGCCGAGCAGGTCCGAGGCTTTCTACACTTGAGTAGTTACTCAGGCGCGTCCTTTAGGGCTGGCGCTCTCAGCCTTTGTGGTCCAGCCGCGGGTGCCGTCCACGCTCACGTCCTACTTCCAGTTTGCATGTGTTGATTATCAGGGAGTTGAGTATCTATCTGGATGTTTCCAGGGGGATCCGTGCTCTGTCCCTGTGTGCGGCCGTCATGATTGACGTGAGGACCACTTTGTCCTGTTTACTGCAAATGTTTTTACTCAGTTGACCGTTTGTCTTTTGATTTTATAGGTTTCGTTTTGAATTGTTTTGTTTTTACAGTGCAGACATTTAACAAATCTAGTGCAGTCGGATGTATCAGTTTTCTTTTTGGTTTCTGGGTTTTGTGTCAAGCTTAGAAAGGCTTTCTTTCCCCTTTGCTGGGGTCACACAGACGGTCTTGCCTTCTTACTGCTGGCACTCCTGTGGCTTTATTTTTCCTGCGGCTGTGTCAGTGACGCATCTGGATTGGTTCTGGTGTGAGGAGAGAGGTGGCGTCCCGCCCTGCCGCCCACTGGAGCAGGCCTTCCCTGAGGCCCCCGCTCAGTTCTCCCGTCTGTGCCTCTGCTGACCACTCACTTGCACGCACTCTCTCCTGGGCGTCCTGGCCCCTGCTCGCGTGGACGCTGCTCGGCCCGCTCCTCAGGCCTCCGTCCTCCGTCTGCCCCTCACTGGTGCTTTCCTCGCATCAGGCAGCCTGTCCTGCCCTCCGGCTGTGGCTCCTCTCCTGTCCACCGCTGCCGGGGGTGTGTGCGGGTCCCGTCGTCTCTCCTGCCAGGTCCCCCCACCCCCCAGATCCGATCACATCACTCATTTGTCTGGAAGCCTCTGGGCTCCCCGGGCCCAGGCTGAGGCCAGCTCCTCTGCTGACCCTGGCACGGGCTGGTCCTGTTAGTCCCCGCCCCCCGAGGCCGCACCCGATACCTGACAGGTGTGCTCACACCTGCCCTCCCTGAACAGAGCCCCAAATGTTGTTCCGAAGAGGTTTACCTTCACGTGGCTCAAAATCGAAACAACAGGAGTGACCCAAAGCTCTGGTGCCGCCCGCCTGCACCCCCGCCCCGCCCCCGCCCCGCCTGAGGCCCTTCCCGTTGCTTCTCTCCTGTCCTGTGTTTCTGATACAGGTTTACGTGTGTGCTCACACAGAAGTTGCTTATCACGTACAGATTTTGCACCTTTTTTCCTTCACTGAACAGTTTCTTAGTGACCTTCTCATGAGGGTGCATAGGAGGCTTCCTCATAAGCCCCTTAGGGCCTTACTTAATGACCCTTTGATAGACGTGTAGGACGAAAGGCTGCTGCAGTGAGGGGCCTGATGGTAGTACTGTGGGATTAGCTTCTAGAACGTTCTAGAACAGACCTGCTGGAGGCAGGTGAGTGACCCTGGGGACAGCCTCCCTGGCCGCACCCCCAGGTCGGCTCCTCCATGGGTCCCGCACCAGTGCGAGGAGGAGCCCGCCGCCCACCCACCCAGCTGCTTGGCTCCTGGCCTCTCCGTCCTTGCTGCGCACGCCTCCCAGTGCCCCCAGCCCAGCCCGCCCCGCTGCTGCTGGCGGTGCCCCCGACCCCTCCCTGGGCCCGTCAGGTGGGCCCTCCTCCCCACCAGCGCACGTCCTGCGCCTGCTCTGAGGGCAGACCAGTTTTCCTTGTGCCCCGACCCTAGGCCACCCCCAGGCCAGGCCCGTGGGGCAGGGCTGGGGACGGCACGGCCAGACCACTGGCGGAGTGCCTGTTGTGAGCCGGACCCTGCCCTTGGGGCGTCGGGTTCCCTCCCTGAGCAGGTCCCCACCCGAGGTCCCAGCACGTGGCCCTGGGCATGGACCGGGTGGGCCCCCAGCTGGCTGGTCCTTTGCGGGACGAACAGTGCCCTTGGTGGACTTGTGCCCGCGGCAGCCGGATATGCAGCGGGGATGGGAGGCTTCCCAGGTGAGCCGGGCTGGGGTGGAAGGGTGAGGGGATGGGGCAGGGGGTCGGCCAGGGGTGAAGCCCAGCTACTTGTGGTCCCCGAGCAAACAGACACCCCGCCTGCAACGCGGCGCGGTCAGCTCTGCCTCGGCGTTTCGGCAACCAAGCCCCAGCCCCTCGCCCATGACATTTACATGCCCTCACCTGCTGACGGGCACGTTTGTGTGTGTGACTCTGCAGGATGGCGACACACACTTTGCTCTTCCCAGAGTGAGGAGCAGCTGGTCACTCCCCATCTTCTGCTGTCGTAGATAAAGCCACAAGGAAAACCAGCTCCAGCAACCCTTAAGCAGGACAGGGATGCGAAGCCCCCAGAACCTGAGGGGAGGTGGGCACCCCACTCCCCCTCCCCCGCCCCTTCATCTCTCCTTTCCTCTCTCTGAGCAAAGCACAGCCTCCCTGTCCCTGGGCGAGTGAAGGGACACTTCCCGACCCTCAAAGGCTCTGGGGTCTTGCTACGCTGTCCCTGATTCTCACAGATGCTGGGAAGTGGGCATGAGAGGCAGGACGGTGGTGTCGTCAGCAGGGCCCCACGGGTTTAGGCCTCAGTTCCCCAGGTGGGAGATGGGGATAATGACAGGGACCTGCCGGTGCTGGGGCTGGGACTGTGGTTGGGGAGGGGCCGCTGAGACACTCAGGCCAGCGTGTGTCTGTCCACACCGAGGGCCTGGGCTGGGGCCCATAAGCCGGGTGTCAGGGGTACTCTCCACAGACTCTGGACATAAGTGCCGTGGGCTCAGAGGATGAGGGGCAGTGGCCACTGTCCTTCCAGAAGGCTCCTCCCACCTCAGCCCCACACTCCCATGCAGCGCCCCAGGCATGGAGCTGAGAAGTGGAAAAATCGTCCAGATTATCTCTGTTTGACATTCCAGGGAGGCTTGGGGCAGGATTTGTGGACTGAGGCGGCAGCCGCCCTGCTTGGCCCCCTTGGCCTGGGTGTGGTGCGGTGGGCAGTTGTTGGGACGCCACTGAGCTGTCCTGGCCTCTGTGGCTCAGCTGAGGGGTGAGTCTTGCAGCTTGGGGGGACCGTTCCTGGACTGCGTGGCTAGGAGGAGGCGGAAGAGTGGGGCTTGAGGAGGGGGGACAGGCGGAGAGCTCAGACTCAGCCTGGGGGGGCCGGGGGCTGGGCACTGTGCTGCCCCCCGTGGAGACTGTTCCAGGGTGGGCGCCCACTGCAGCGGGGTCCTGACACTCCCTGGGGTCACCTTTCTCTCAGAGGAGGCAGTCCAGCGGCCCAAGGACCCGCCCAAGGTCACATGCAGACTGTCCTCAGGCAGCTTCCAGCAAGGAGTGCTGCTAAAGGGGCCCAGAGGGGCCCTGGGGCCCCCAGAGTAGGGGGCTGAGGACCCGGTTGAGCTGCTGCAGCCCAGCAGGAGACCAGAGTCTCCAGTGTGCAGTGCCCGGGCCGTTGGGGGCCCACAGGGAGCAGGTCTCTATCCTGAGCCCCGTGCTGCCTGGGGCACAGGGGTGGGCCTGGGTGAGCCTTCAGATCCTGCCCCACATGTATGTTCATGGGTGGCTTTCAAAATAAGAAAACAACAGCTAGAAAACACAACATCTGTTCAATTTGAAAAGCTGGTGGTTACTCTATTTTAGGTTGTTTTCTGTCCCCTACCCTGCTCCCCCGCATGCAGGGGTCTTAGCTCCCCGATGAGGGAATCGAACCCGTGCAGTGGAACCATGCAGTCCTAACCACTGGGCCATCAGGGAAGTCCCCTCTAGGGGAATTTCTGTAGGACGTGGGCGTCAGAATCTCTTTTTTTTCCATAAAATGATGGGGTAGATGACATCTCCTAAATCTTGTCAAACTTAACAAAATCGGGCTGTGGCTCTGATGTTGGCGCCCACTTGGAGAAGATGGTCGCTGAGGCCCTGTGAGCCCGCTCTGCTGTGGAGCCTTGGCCTGCAGGGGACCTCCTCCCTCGTGGACAGGTGGGGGCAGCATCCTCTGTGACGGGGTCGGGGGTGGCCCTGGGCAGAGTGCGTTGCTCCTCCTTCCCGCGTCTCTTGGGGCAGGCTCTTCAGAGACCTACCCCAGACAGGTGAAGATCCCATGTGTGGGCTGCAGGGGGTCCCAGCTCCCTCCAGGGGAACCTGAGGCTGCCTGTGAGTGGCCAGCAGGGAGGGAGAGTCTTACAGAGCCAGTGAAAGCCCTGCCACGCCTTGGGTTTGGTCTGGGATCCACCCCCAGCCTAATGGGTGGGGAGTTGCCACGGTGCCTGCAGGCCTCCTGCCTGTCTCGGTCAGGGCAGAGGTGGGACTTGGGGGATCCAGGCAGGGGGGCTAGGCAGCTCATCTGCAGAGGTGGCCAGTTGGGGGCTGTCCGCCTGGAGGGCTCTTTCCTGTCCCCTGGTAGCCTCTGAGGCCTGGCTCGCAGAGCGGATAGCTGGCGTACCAGCAAAGTCCAGGGCGAGGCAGAGCTGTAATGCGAGGCTCCCCACACGCTGGGGGTCCCGGGGCAGGAGGGGCCTGACCTCACTTGATCTGGCCCAGGACAGTCCCCCTCCAGAAAGAAGGGGGCACTCACTGAGACCCCTGAGTACAAGTCTGGCCAGAAGAAGCCTGGGTCAGTCTCTAGATGGCCACAAGGTCTGGCCGAGTGGGAACGGGGACTCCCGGTGGGCAGGCTGAGCTGCCGGTGGGTACCTTCTAGGTGGAGCATGGCCATGGCCTCCCGAGGAGTGTCCTGGGACCATGCCTAGTGAGCACACCGGGCGTGCTGCGCAGGACGGGCCATGGTGGGGACTGTGGGGCTGTGCCCCAGCCCAGCTGCCGGCCCACCTGTCTGTCAGGCAGGCCACCTGCGCCTGCGTTCACACAACCAGGGCTTGGACCGCCGCCCAGGATGGCAGAGGGAAGCAAAGCACCGAGTGGCCTGAGCTAGAAACAGAAAGCCCGGCGAGGAAGAGGCCCAGACTCGGGTGTTGAGGAGCTGGGGTGCGGGGCAGGCCAGGCCAGGCCCTCCGCCCTCCGCCCTCCGCAGCTGTGGCCGAGCAGCAGGGCGGCCCGGTGTCCAGGCGGCAGGGCCTGCTCTCGGGAAGGCCTAGGCCGCACAGCGCTCGGGGAGTCCGGGAGAGCCCAAGGAGAAGGTGACCTTGGCCAGCCGGCCCGGCCCAGGGCGCACAGGTCAGGGGCGCTGCGGGGCAAGGGCTGAGCCGGAGGCCTCGAGGGGCCGCCTCTTAGGAAGGCCGCAGCGAGCTGGCAGTGCCGGCCCTGCGCCCCTCTCTCAGCCGCACAGCCTGCAGGCCCTTGCTGGAAACGGCGAGCGTGTGGGCCAGACTGCGGGCACTGCCAGCCCCCTCCCCTCTGCCAGGATCTCCCGGGCAGGGCTCGCCCTCACACAGGGCGGGGCTCCGGGTGGAGCCGTCGCCGCCGTCTGGCCTTGACGCGCTTCCTGCTTCCTCCTCTCAGGCCAGCGGGAGCGCCTGCCGTGCACAGCTGGGCCGCCGGCTCCTGCGAAGGGGACGCCTTCCTGAAGACACAGTTGCCAGGCCCGCTGTACCCTCGGTGCCCTGGCTGCTTAGAGAGCCTCGGCCCCAGGCGCTGGGGGCCGGACCCTGGGACTCTGGACACACGCCCGCCCGGGCCCCCTGTGGCCACACCTCCTTGTTAGCACCGACCCCAGAAGGCTGGGGGTGTGGGGAGGGAAGGCCCCCGCCATGGCTGCTCCTAGACCCCACCTGGTCCCCTAAGGCCTGTTAGGTGAGAGGGGCTTTTAGGGCTCCCGGGGCCTCTGCCCCTTGCCCTGGCCTCCTCTTCCCCTCGGCAAGGCGCCAGCGAGCTGCAACTCCGTTATCTGGGTCATTAGCTTCAGACCCTGAACTGAGGCTGGCCGGGTCCAGGACGAGGGAGGGAGGCCTTGTCCATCGAGCAGCCGAGGTGCCAGGGCCCTGGGAGGCTGGCTGCAGGCGCCCTCCCTTGCTGCCCTTTCTGCCTGGGGCCCGGGCCCCTCATGGCTGCCCGGGTCTGGTCACAGCGGGGGGCCTCCTGACCCAGCCTTGCCAGGGGCAGAGGACACTGAGCCTTAGAGAGGGGATGCCCCCCAGGGCGCCAGTCCAGCCAGCTGCCCCGCCTCGCAGGCCCAGCCTGGCCCCCGCGCTTCCCCGTCCGGTGCCCCCAGCAGCCCCCCTGGCAGGCAGCCCCCGCCATGGCCGAGCACCTGGAGCTGCTGGCAGAGATGCCCACGGTGGGCAGGATGAGCACACAGGAGCGGCTGAAGCACGCCCAGAAGCGACGTGCCCAGCAGGTGAAGATGTGGGCCCAGGCCGAGAAGGAGGCCCATGGCAGGAGGGGCCAGCAGACGCAGTCACAGAAGGAGGCGGCCGACGGCCAGCCACAGAAGCGGGTCCTCTTCCCCCCAAGCGTTGCCCTTCTGGAGGCGGCTGCCCGGAATGACCTGGAGGAAGGCGAGTGTGGGCCAGCCATGCACGGCAGGCAGCCCTGTCCCTGTCCCCCGGCGCAGGCCTCGAGAGGTCCGCCAAGGGCGAGGCCCAGCGTCCTTAGCCACAGACCCCAAGTGGTGGGAGCCCCAGGGTAGCCCTCACAGGCCAGCCTGCGGAGGCTCCTGCAGTGAAGGTGAGGCCTGAGGGGGTGGGCGGGGGCCCTGGGTGGGCTGGGAGCCGCCCAGTCTTCGCCGCCTCTGGCCAGGGTGCTGGGCTTTGCTCTGGACACCTGCTTGCCTAGGTCCTGAGCCTCCATACAGGAGTACGGTGGAGCCCACCTGGGCAGGTTAGAGCACGGGGAGTGGGGCTCCCCGTACGGCCTGGCTCCCTCGATGCCTGTCCCTGGCTCTGCCTCTGAGTTCTCCCTTCTTCCCATCAGAACCTTCCCAGACAACAGGCCTGAACTTTGGGCAGGCTTCCTGTTCCTTTCCTGTGCCCACATGCTCACAGCCCCTCTGCTCTCCTGGGAGGCTCCCGAGGGCGCCTTCTGCCTCCCTCCAGGGCAGAGGCCTCTGCCGTAGAAGCTGGGGTGCAGAGGGCAAGGAGGGGCAGGGTGTGCCCCAGGCCGGGGCATGGGAGCTGCGGGGAGGGTGCAGCCAGGGAGGGCCAGGCCCGGGCACCTTGGGCCCACACTCTTGGCTACAGCGGTGCGGGGCTGGGGGGCTGCAAGTGCCAGAGAAGGGGTGTGTGTGTGAGTGTGTGTGGGGGGGGTGTGAGTGTGGGGGTGTGTGAGTGTGTGTGTGTATGTGTGTGAGAGAGAGAGAGCAAGAGAGGAAGGCTGGGGGAAGCATGGGACCTGACAGGGATGGCTGACAGAAGGTACCAGCACCCAGGCCCGGGGGACGACAGTGGAGGTGGCTGTCACACAGGAGGGCCCTAGTGCCATGACTCAGGAGGGCGCCCTGCTGGAAGGTAGAGGCAGAGTGCTGCTGTCTGTACCCCACTTAGGGGCCCAGCTCCTGAGCCCTCGGCCTGGGCTCTGGTGTCCCTCCTGCCACCTGTACCACCGCCTCTCTCCCCATCCTCTGCTCTCCCAGCTACACACAGCCGTCAGCCCAGGTACCCCAGGTGCAGGGACCTGAGCAGGATGGCGCTGGCCTGTGGTGGGACTCCTGTGCCCTGAACGCGCCCCCCTCCTCTCTGCAGTCCGTCAGTTCCTCGAGAGTGGGGTCAGCCCTGACCTGGCCAATGAGGACGGCCTGACCGCCCTGCATCAGGTCAGCCTCGCTGAGGGTGCGAGGAGAGGACGGGGCCCCGGCCCGCGGCTCGGGCACTCAGGCCACGTGCTTTGCAGAGCTGCATCGATGACTTCCGGGAGATGGTGCAGCAGCTCCTGGAGGCTGGGGCCAAGGTCAATGCCCGTGACAGTGAGTGCTGGACACCCTTGCACGCCGCGGCCACCTGTGGCCACCTGCACCTGGTGGAGCTGCTCATTGCTGGGTAGGGCCCGCTGGGAGCAGGTGTGGCTGGAGTGGGCGTCTCTATCAGGGAGGGGCTGCAGCTGGGCCAGGGCCAGGCAGGACCTTCCTTGCAGTGGGTAGTTCATCTGGAGACACCGCCCAGGCATCTCATCTCTGTGGGAAAGTGTGCCTGGACCCTGGCCTCTTGTGTTCCCACTGACCTTTGCTTACCCTGCCGCACCCTGGCGTGCAGAGTGGGACCTGGGCCGAGACCACGGATGCTGCCACCCCAAGGGAACTAGCACGTATGCAGGGCAGTGTGGTCCTCCGCCTGCCAGGCTGCTCACACCACGAAGAGCGTGGAACTCCTTGAGGACAGGCCTTGACCTGCTCTGGTCTCCTGGCCTTCCCAGGGTCTGCATAGAGAAATGCCGTTCTGGTCAGAGCCACGAGGGAGAAATTGACAAGGGGATACCTGGACACAGGTGGGGCCGTTAACAAGGAGGGCAGAGCAGGGCTGTGCTCCTGAACAGCCGCCTTGGTGAATGGAGAGGGTGGTCAGCTTCGCCAGGACCCAGGAGTCCCCCGCTGGCTGGCCGTGGAGCAGTCTGGGCAACACTGGTGGGTGTGGGGGTGGATGGCAGTGGCTCCCGTTTGCACACAGATGCCTTGGAGTGGGACGGGCTGGGTGTGCAGCGTCACGGGGCAGCAAGGGGGTGCGCACAGGCGGCCCCTAGCCCCACTCCATGCCCCTCCACAGTGGGTATCCAGCCTTGTGTTTCGGGCCCTCCTTCAGCTCCCCACAGTGCTCTCCTGACACCCAGGCTCTCTCCCCACCACCTTCTGCTGCCTGGGGCCCCCAGAGTCTTGGCACCCCCTCGTGGCAAGTGGGCCCACTGTACATGTTCATGGGGGCAGAGGGGTGCCAGGAACCTGAAAAATCAGACTTGGTGGAGACTGCAGGACAGCCCACCTGGCCCCAGGACAGCACCCAGGGCCAAGGGGCCACCTCTCACTGCGGCAGGTGAGGTCTGGGCCCCTCTGAGGCAGCCCTAGGTGGAAGGCCTCTGAGAGGGTCCTGGGGGCCTACGCTGGCGGAGAAGGGCCCTGTGACCAGCGCCCCATCCACCCTTCCCGCAGTGGTGCCGACCTCCTGGCAGTCAACACGGACGGGAACATGCCCTATGACCTGTGTGAGGACGAGCAGACACTGGACTGCCTGGAGACGGCCATGGCCAGCCGTGGTGAGTGCAGCCCTGCCTGCCTGCCGGGGCAGCAGGGCGCAGGGCGCGACGGGTGGTGTGCTGGGGGTGGAGCCCTGAGCCCGCTGCCCCGCAGGCATCACCCAGGACAGCATCGAGCGGGCCCGGGCCTTGCCCGAGCTGCATATGCTGGAGGACATCCGGAGCCTGCTGCAGGAGGGGGCAGACCTCAATGCCCCCCGGGACCACGGCGCCACGCTGGTGAGGACGGGGCCACGCGGGACGCAGGCAGGGGAGGCTGCTGCCGGGACGCAGGCAGGGGAGCCTGCTGCCGGCCGAACCAGGGCCGGGACTCAGGGGCCGGCGGTTTGCCTGCAGCTACACATCGCCGCGGCCAGCGGGTTCGGCAAGGCGGCTGCCCTGCTGCTGGAACACGGGGCCAGCCTGAGCACCAAGGACCGCGACGGCTGGGAGCCGCTGCACGCAGCGGCCTACTGGGGCCAGGTGAGCACCTGCGGGGCGGTGGGGCCGGGCGGGCTCGGCGGCTCCGCAGGCTTCAGCAGCCCGGGCTCGCCGGCCCACAGGTGCAGCTGGTGGAGCTGCTCGTGGCACACGGGGCTGACCTGAACGGCAAATCCCTGATGGAAGAGACACCTCTCGGTGAGCCTGGGGCCGCATCCTCCCGGTGTAGGGCACGGGCGGGCGGGCGCCTGTGACCCTCTGGCCACTCCTCCTCAGACGTGTGCGGGGACGAGGAGGTGCGGGCCAAGCTGCTGGAGCTGAAACACAAGCACGACGCGCTGCTGCGCGCCCAGGGCCGCCAGCGTTCTCTGCTGCGTCGACGCACCTCTAGTGCCGGCAGCCGGGGGTAAGTGCCCGCCCCTCCCACCAGGCCCCCGCGGGCCCGCCCAGTGCCCCACCCCCGGGCCCTCAGCCCCCCTCTGCCCTCCCCTCGCCCCTTGGGCTCTGCCCCGGGCTTGGTCCCTGCTGATGTCAGCTGGCAGGCCTCCGTGCCCGCCGGAGCTCGGGGCAGAGTCCGCAGGGAAGGCGGTGTCACCCCCCCCACTCCTCCTGCCCGCCCCCTCCCAGGAAGGTGGTGAGGCGGGTGAGCCTGACCCAGCGCACCAGCCTGTACCGCAAGGAGCACGCCCAGGAGGCCATCGTATGGCAACAGCCCCCGCCTACCAGCCCGGAGCCGTCAGAGGAGGATGAGGACCGCCAGACAGACGCGGAGCTCCGGCGGCCGCCCCCCGAAGTGAGCCCCGCCCAGCCGTGCCCCGCCTCCCTCCGTACCAGCCTCAGGAGCTGGTGGGACCAGTGGCCCTGCCCCCATATGCAAGACTCGCGCCCCGTGGGCGGCAGCTGCCGCCCCCACCCGCGTTTCTGCCCTTGGACCGCCACGCAGCCCGGGACCCCAGGCCAGAGGGGACCCTCCTGATGGCCTCCGGGGCCTGTGCTCCCCACACAGGAGGAGGACCCAGAGGCGGCCGGGCAGCACAACGGCCGAGTGGGGGCGCCCCCCGGGCGGCACCTGTACTCCAAGCGGCTGGACCGAAGTGTCTCCTACCAGCTGAGCTCCCTGGAGAACACCACCCCTGACGCCCTGGTCCAGGCCAAGGCCCCCCACACCCTGGCAGAGCTGAAGCGTCAGCGGGCTGCCGCTAAGCTGCAGCGACCCCCGCCTGAGGGGCTCGAGGCCGCTGAGTCTGAACTGCCTGTGGACACTGAGACCCCCCAGCTGGAGTGTGGCTCCGGGGCTGGTGGAGACCCACCCCTGCTCAGACTCACAGCCCCCTCAGAAGCAGCCCGCGTGGAGAAGAGGCCGTGCTGCCTGCTCATGTGAGGGGCTGGCGCCTGGGTGGCCAAGGCCCCACTGCCAGGCCCAGGGCCGCTGCTCTGCGTGCCGCAACGTGTGTTCCGGGCTAGGCTGCCAGCCCCCTCCTTCCTTGGGGACGGGCCTGTGGCAGAGGCTGTACCTGGGAAACACCTGGCTGCGGAGACCTACTTTCATTCTGTGACTCTCAATAAAGGGCCGTTCCGCCACCTGCCCTGTCGTGTGTCTCAGCTGGGCCGCCACCGCCATGGTGGGGAGCTGCCGTGTTGCTGGGCCTGGGTGCGCCTGGCCCTGTGAGCACCTAAGGGCTGTGGGCACGTGCTGGGGCTTGCCTGTGGTGCCCAGCCCCTGTGTGGGCGTGAGGCCCACGGCCCCTGGCAAGAGGCCGAGTGCTTCTTGCACCCTGCCTCCCCAGCCTCCTGGAGACGCCTCTGCAATTCTTTGCTTTCTTGAGGGGAACAGGGAGCTTCAGAAGGACACTCCTTGTTGGCCAGGGCTGGGGGTGTCCATGCTGGAGGGGCAGGGATCCTGGCTTGGAAAAGGAGAGGGTATTTTCCGTAAGACTCTTGGGCAACAGCCAGAAGGTCAGAGCGCTACAAGGCTGGCGTTGGAAGCCTCCCTGGTGGGGGGCGGGTTCCCCGTTCCTGGCGTGCGGCCCCGATCTCGGGGCCTGGCTGCCAGCTTCTGCTCAGGCCGGCAAGCAGGGCCTGCTGAGGCTCTGAGCTGACCGGGCACGATGTGTCAGGGTGACAGGGCCCCTTCGGGGCCTCACTGGGGAGGGCTGGGGCACTGCCAGCTCATCTGTCCAGGGCAGGTTGCTTGGCATGGCCACCAGTGCTGGGTGGCATGGGCTTGGGTCACCCTCTCCGCTGGACATTGACCCGGCCAGCCCAGTGTCCACAGGCCGCCCCCGTCCCTGAGCATCCGCGGTTGGAGGGGTGTCCTCCGCACAGCGGTGGGGGTGGGGGCCGCGGGGAGGCTGCTGGTTAAATTTAGAGTGTGGGGCGGTGCACTGCCCAAGGTCCACTTGCCACCACAGCTGCCACATGGCCCTGCTGCCAGGGGGCGGGCGGGGCCTGGCTCTGCCTGCGCCTGGGCCCATATTAACCTGTTCTCCCGCCCGGGGCCCAGAGAGGCCTGCACACTGGGAGGCAGAGGTGGCAGCGGCGGCAGCAGAGCAGGAGACGCAGGTGAGAGGCTGCCGTCTGGCCTCCCGTTTCCTCTCCAGCCGGCAGGAGCAGAGGGGCTAAGCCTTCCCCAGGCCTGACCAGCCAGCCACAGCCCCGCTCAGCTGAGAGGGCCTGCTGCTTCCTGACCCTCACTGCAGAGCCAGATCCTGGCGCTGGCGTGGCGTATCAGCTCCCTGCAGGGCCTGTGGAGGTGGGGCCCTGAGGGCTTATCACGGCTCGCTTCCCACTCTCTCCACCAATCACGAGCCACAGGGAAGGGAAGCTTAGGTCACCCTGCCTGTGGTGTGGCCCCAAGGGCAGCCCCAGGCTGGTGTGTGTTTGGTGAAAGGGCAGGACAGCAGCCCAGAGCAGCTGAGGTGTCCAAGGGCCCTGCGAAGGCCCAGAGCTGCCCTGCCCCTCCCCCAACACCCCAACCCAAAGACTCCAGCCTTGCAGCACTGATGGGGGACCGAGGTCCGGCCCCAGGGCTCCTGCTGCCCCGGGCCATGGTCCCCAGCACAGGAGGGGCCAGATGGAACCCCCGCATCTGAAGCCTCACTCCCCTCGCCAGAGAGCCCCAGGATTCCTGAGGCCTGGCTCAGTCACCCGGGAGACAGGCCTACTCTGCTGGCCCCAGCAAAGACGGGGGCGGGGGGTCCAAAAGGGTTAGGCCTCGGCCGTGCCCTACTGGGGTACATCTCCAGAGGCCCCAGGCCTCATTCGCCCCTCCAGGTTCAGCTCTGCCAGGCTCTGCCAACCCCTCCGGGCACTCGGCCCACCTCCCCTCCCTCCCCCAAGCCTAGTCCCTCAGAGCTGCTGGACCCTTCCGTCTGTCCCTACCTCCCATGTGGCTCTCCTGCTCCCCTGTCATGGGGACACTGGGCGGGCACTGGGCCTCACCCCAAGCCCCGCCTGTCTTCTCACCCACTCCCTGTGGGCAGAACTGTGCCCAGACGGGTGGGGCGGGGCGGGGCCTGGCGGGCCCGGCTCCTTCAGCCTTTTGTCCCTTTCAGTGGGGCCAGCAGGCTGCAGTGAAGTGGGTGCCCCCTTCCCAGCCCTGACCAACCAAGCCGGGACCCAGCTTCCCTCACCCACACTTCTGGACCCTGACGCCTCCTGAGTCTTCTTCTTGCCCGGTCCGAGCAGGGTCATGGCCTTGAGAACAGGTGACCACAGTCAGGCTGCAACGAATGGGCGGAAGGAGAAGGTGCTGACGCTGGACACCATGAACCCGTGTGTCCGGAAGGTGGAGTACGCGGTACGAGGCCCAATCGTGCTGCGCGCACTGGAGCTGGAGCAGGAGCTGCGCCAGGTAGGGTCCTGGGCCGCACCACCGCCTCAGCGCCGCGCCGGGGCGCTGCTGGCCCCACTCTCCCCCCACCCCTGAGCCGAATAAGACAAGGCCTGTGGGAGCCACAAAGTCCGTTGTCACTGCCCACGACCCCCCTCCACCCCGCCCCCCCCGCCACAGGGCGTAAAGAAGCCCTTCACTGAGGTCATCCGAGCCAACATCGGGGACGCACAGGCCATGGGGCAGACGCCTATCACCTTCCTGCGCCAGGTGAGGCCCAGTACTGCCCTGCACCCCTTCCCTGTCAGCCCACGTGCCCTGGCCCCAGCACTTGCTCCTCCCAGGTCCTGGCACTCTGCGTCCACCCTGATCTCCTGAACAGCCCTGACTTCCCCGACGACGCCAGGAGGAGGGCGGAGCGCATCCTGCAGGCATGTGGGGGCCACAGCCTGGGTGAGTGCCAGAACCCGCCGAAGCCCCAGGGAGGGGCAGGGGTAGGCGCTGGAGGAGGCTGTCCCGGGAGACGGTGGATCTGCCGCTGGGAGGGGCGGGTCTCCTCGGGAGGGCGGCAAGGGGACTCACCTGTCCCACCCGCACTCCCACCCTGTCCTTCCTGTCCCCGGGCCCAGGGGCCTACAGCATCAGCTCTGGCACCCAGCTGATCCGCGAGGACGTGGCGCGGTACATTGAGCGGCGCGATGGAGGCATTCCCGCCGACCCCAGTAACATCTTCCTGTCCACGGGGGCCAGCGACGCCATCGTGGTAGGCCGGGGCAGCGCGGGAAGACACCGCGGCTCCTAGTGCGTGGCCGAGCGGGTCTGCTCGTCCTGGCACGGCGGCGCCCGGGGCGGGGGACGGGTGCAGCCCTCGGCCCGCCAACCCCGCCTCCCTATCCCACCCGCAGACGTTGCTGAAGTTGCTGGTGGCCGGCGAGGGTGGCACGCGCACGGGCGTGCTCATCCCCATCCCTCAGTATCCACTCTACTCCGCCGCGCTGGCCGAGCTCAACGCGGTGCAGGTGGACTACTACCTGGACGAGGAGCGCGCCTGGGCGCTCGACGTGGCCGAGCTGCGGCGCGCGCTGCTCCAGGCGCGTGACCACTGCCGCCCCCGCGCGCTCTGCATCATCAACCCCGGCAACCCCACCGGTGCGCGCCCCCACCCGCCCCCGCCCCACCGCCCTGGCCCGAACAGGCACCCCTGCGCTCTGCGCCTGGGTCAGCCTGGCCCTCCGCCCGCCGCCCCGCGGAGAGCAGCGCGCCCCCTCAGCTGACCCCGGACCCGTCTGTGCCCCAGGTCAGGTGCAGACCCGCGAGTGCATTGAGGCCGTGATCCGCTTCGCCTTTGAGGAGGGGCTCTTCCTGTTGGCCGATGAGGTGCTGGCCGGGGCCCCCGCAGGGAGGGGTCGGAGGGCGGCGGCGCGCGCCCCCGTGACGCACCCCGCTGTCGCCCGTCCGCCCGTCCAGGTGTACCAGGACAACGTGTACGCCGAGGGCTCGCAGTTCCACTCGTTCAAGAAGGTGCTCACGGAGATGGGGCCGCCATACGCGACGCAGCAGGAGCTCGCCTCCTTCCACTCGGTCTCCAAGGGCTACATGGGCGAGTGCGTGCTGGCCGGGCGGGCGGGGCCGGGCACCCGGGCCGCGGCCTGGCTCACTTCGCCCGCCAGGCCGGCCCCTCCTTGCCGGCCCTGCCTCGACGCCCGCCCTCGCCTCGCAGGTGCGGCTTCCGCGGCGGCTACGTGGAGGTGGTGAACATGGACGCAGCGGTGCAGCAGCAGATGCAGAAGCTGCGGAGCGTGCGCCTGTGCCCGCCCACGCCGGGCCAGGTCCTGCTAGACGTGGCGGTCAGCCCGCCCGCGCCCTCCGACCCCTCCTTCGCGCAGTTCCAGGCGGTGAGTGGGAGGGGCCGCGGGGGGTCAGGGCGCCGCGCCCCTGGCCCAGCCTGACCGGCCCTCCCTCCACGGCCGCAGGAGAGGCGGGCGGTGCTGGCCGAGCTGGCGGCCAAGGCCAAGCTCGTGGAGCAGGTCTTCAACGAGGCTCCAGGCATCCGCTGCAACCCGGTGCAGGGAGCCATGTACTCCTTCCCGCGCGTGCAGCTGCCCCCGCGTGCGGTGCAGCGCGCTCAGGTCAGGCGTGCGGCGTGCGGGGCGGGGCGGGGCGGGGCGGGGCCCGCGCGGCCTGGGACGCCCCGCCCTGACCCGCCCCCCCGCCCGCCCCCAGGAGCTGGGCCTGGCTCCCGACATGTTTTTTTGCCTGCGCCTCCTGGAGGAGACCGGCATCTGCGTGGTGCCTGGCAGTGGCTTCGGGCAGCGGGAAGGCACCTACCACTTCCGGTGAGGCTGGGCCCCCGCAGCCCCTCCCCGCGACCCCCACCCCATTCGCTTACCTTCTTCCCCCTTTTAGGATGACCATTCTGCCCCCCATGGAGAAGCTGCGGCCCTTGCTGGAAACGCTGAGCCAGTTCCACGCCAAGTTCACCCGCGAGTACTCCTGAGGACACCGCTGGGGGCCAGGCTGGACCGGCAGGGACGACCCCGGGCGGACAGTGCTCGGGTTCTTGGGGTCTCTGGAGCCCTCTGGACTTGCTCCTGCTGCCTGTGTGGCTGGGCCCCCCCTCTCTTCAGGCCCCTAATAAAGCAGTGGGCTGGCTTGGCTGCTTGCAGGCTGTGTGCACACCTGTATGCGCCCCCGCAGCCTGGTCCACTCCTGACTGCCTTTCTGTGTGGGGTTCTGTGCAGGCCTGGGGGCCCAGGAGGAGTGGTCAGGGAGGGCTTCCAGGGGAGGTGACCTTCTTACAGGATGGATTTGGCGGGATGGGGTGAGCACTGGGAAGCGGAGTGACCGTGAGGACTCAAGGGGGCAGTCTTGGTTCCCGTAACTGGGCGCGGGCAGTGGTGCTGCCACTTCGGACAGCTGGAGGAGCGGTGGTGCCGGCCCAAGAGCAGGGAGGGGAGGAAGAGCAAACGGGTCTCGCTTTGTCGTGTTGTGTGTGACATCCACGTGCAAATGCAGTTCTTGGGCTGGGAAGCAGTGAGAGGGGAGGCCCCCTCCTGAGCTGGGGCACCCAAAGGCAAGTTCCGGGGAAGAGGGCACGGAAGATGCAGAGGAAGAGGTGCCCTGTGGAGCTCTGGGCTGAAGGACCTGGGCTGGGGGCTGGCGGGCAGCCTTGTGTCCTTGACACTGGCGTGCGAGGACGTGCATGCCAGACACTGTTGTGGATCACTGCACAAAGGGCCCTCTCTGGTGGGCACTGCAGTTCCCATTTCATAGATGAGGAAAGCTGGGCCCCCAGAATGTGTGGAGATGAAAGGAAGCTCACTCCCCTGGCCTCAGCAGCTGACGGAACGTCTTGGCTCAAGTGTCTGCGAGTTGGTCTAGATGTTGGCAGGCCTCAGCGACCCACGGGCTTAGGGAGAGTGTTGGCCAAGGCCCCAGCTCCACTCCGGATGAGGTTCTCAACCATAGTCCCTGCTTCACTGTCTCCGCTGGGCCTCCGGTGCCCCACACAGCAAGGCTCTAGACAGGAGAGGACGGGAGGCGCAGGCTTCTCGTCCCAAGGCCAGCTGGGGTCAGGCTGGGGCCGGCCTGGACTGGCTCTCCTGGCCTTGTCGCTGGACACTAGAGGGCGTTTCGGGCAGCAGCCGGGTGCCTCCTTGGGCTGAACGTGGGCTCAGGCCTTTCCCACGAACTTCCTGCCTTCCACGACGCTCTGTGGCCACTGGCCTGGGGAGGGCGCCGAGACCACTAGCACAGCGAGGTGAGGGTCCAGCACCCGATGTAAGCGGTAGTAGACAGTGGGTCCTCCGTGGAGGGCCCAGTGGACCCTGCGGCCACCAGACTCCAGGTGAGACACCAGGAAGCACTTCCGGATTGTTAGGGTCTGGGGACCGGATCTGATAGCCCTGGGAGGGACCTGAATGGGCTGCGGGTTCGGCCGCTTCCGACGTTCGAGGACAGCTGGCCACCGGGGGCGCCAGAGGGCGGCCGGCGCTCTAGCCCGCCCGCGTTCTCTATGGCTGCCGCGTCTCCGAGTTGCGCCGCCCGGGCCAGAGCGCTGCCCCAGCGCCGCCGTGGAGGAGGCCTGCAGTTCTTTGGCGTTCTGACGCCCCCAGGACCCAAGGGCGCGGGTGCGGACGCCAGCCTGTCCAACCTTGGCCCAGCCCCAGAGCCGTGCCGCTCTGAGACCCCTGACCCCATCCCGACCGGACCGGACCCCCCCTCGGAAGCACCCTGCTCCTACTCTGAGTGGAACCTCTCATGCCGCCGCGGCCAGCCTTGAACCCAGACCCAGCCACTAGAGCTTGGGCCCCTGCCCCCGCCCCAGCGCCCGGCCTCCTCGCCATGCGTGGGAAGCTGCTGCCGCTGGCCGGCCTTTACCTGGTGCAGGGCCTGCCCTATGGGCTGCAGTCTGGGCTGCTGCCCGTGCTGCTGCGGGCCCGCGGCCTCTCCCTGACACGCGTGGGACTGGCCAAGGCGCTGTATGCACCGTGGCTGTTCAAGCTTGTGTGGGCCCCGCTGGTGGACACTCGGGGCTCCCCAAGGGCCTGGCTGACGCTCAGCACAGCTGCTCTGGGCCTGGTGTGTGGGCTGCTGGCATCCCACCCTCCCGCCGCAGCTGGTCAGGCCGGTCTGCCTGTCACGGTGGCGGGGCTGCTTCTGCTGCTGAATCTGGCTGCAGCTGTGCAGGATGTGGCCCTGGACACGCTGGCTGTACGGCTCCTGGAGCCCGCAGAGCTGGGGCCTGGCAACACTGTGCAGGTGGTCGCATACAAGCTGGGGGCGGTGCTGGCTGGGGGTGGGCTGCTGGCCTTTGTGCCCACCCTATCCTGGCCCCTGCTCTTTCTGCTCCTGGCTGCCACTTATTGGTTGGCTGCTGCCTTGACCTGGGTGGCACCAGCCCTGCAACAGCTTCCCACACCTCTGCCCTCAGAACACCCCCGACACACCCTGCACCTTGGGCAGGACTTGCTGGCCGTGCCTGGAACCCTGTGGACAGTGGGCTTCGTGCTCACCTACAAGCTGGGTGAGTCAGGAACAGCAGGGGTGGGTCCCCAGGAGCCCTGGAACTCACTTGCAGGGCTGCCTTTCCTCTTTGGGGTCTGACCTGAAGTCTGGAGCCCAGCCCGGCCCTCTGCAGGTCCAGCTCCAGCCACACTCCCTTGGGCCTCACTGAGCTGCTTCACGCTGAGCCTGAGCGTCGTCGAAGCCCAGCCCCAGCTGTCTCCTGGCATCTGTGGCCCAGGAAAAAGGCAGGGCTGGGGGAGCATGACTGAGACCCAGGTGGAGGTGTGCCAACCATCCCTGCTGACTCTCTCCACAGGCGAGCAGGGCACCAGCGGCCTGTTCCCACTGCTCTTGCTGGACTGCGGCATCTCTGCCCCAGAGCTGGGGCTGTGGAATGGTGTGGGCGCTGTGGCCTGCTCCATTGCTGGCTCATCCCTGGGTGGGGCCCTCCTGGCCAGGCGCCGGTGAGCCCCCCTCAGCCTGCCCCACCCACCTGTCTCCCCTTCCTTCCCCGCGCCCTCTGACCTGCCCCATCACCCCACCCCAGGCAGCCACTGCCCCTGTTGAAGTCAGCACTTCAGTTCCGTCTTGGGGGCCTGGCCTGCCAGACTGCCGTGCTCTTTCACCTGGACAGCCCTGGGGCCAGCCTGGCCTCCAGCACAGTCCTGAGAGGTGAGGGGTGGGCCACAGGGGGGAGGAGCTTGGAGTCCTGGGCCCTGCTGACCTCAGCCCTCCCAGGTGCAGCCCTGCTGAGCCTGTGTCTGCAGCACTTCCTGGGGGGCCTGGTCACAACCACCACCTTCACCCTGATGATGCGCTGCAGCCAGCTGGCACCAAGTGCCCTGCAGGTGAGGGGATGTGGCTGCAACACCAGGGGCTGCAGGACTGGAGTCCAAGCAGGTCCTGACGTGACTCCCCCTCCCCCAGCAGGCCACACACTACAGTCTCCTGGCCACTCTGGAGCTGCTGGGGAAGCTGCTGATGGGCACGCTGGCTGGAGCCCTGGCTGACAGCCTGGGGCCACGCCTCTGCTTCTCCGTCTTCCTCGCTCTCTCAGCCATGCCCATGCTGTACCTGGGCCTTGCACCCAACACCCTGGCCTGAACTGGGTGGCCAGACTTATCAATAAAGTGGAGCGTGCCTTCGGACTGTGTCCGGGATGAGTGACGTGCAAGGTTGTCCTCAGACTGGGGGATTGTCCGCGCTGGAAGAAGGGTTCCTGAAAATGGCTCGAGCATCTTTTATTCTGTACTTTATTCTGCACGCTACTGGTGGTGGCCTTTGTCCAGAGTGGTTGGTCGCTGTCCTGGCCACTGATATCTACGCCCATCTTTGCCTCGAGGACCTGCTGCACCTGACACCCCCCCATGCTGTGGCCACGCAGCCCCTGCTCAGGCCCGTGCTTGTGACGTGGGGGAACTGGGTCCTTCCGCGGCAGAGTGGTCAGCAGCCCCACAGCAGGATCTCCTCTGTGGCCAAGTGCATGAGGGCATGGAAGCTCAGGTGCAGGTACTTTCTCCAGAAGCGCTTGTCCCGCCCGTACACCTGGGCCGGATAGCAGGGGCTTCCTGCAGTGGGAGGAGACACGGCTCTGACGACTCCGGCCAGGTCTGCCCCCAGCCCCCGCCTTGCTCAGGGCTGGGCCTCCCAGGTCCGCACCGATGCCGTGGAAGATCCGGGCCACAGCCCTGCCCGAGAACCGCTGCTCTGGCCACGAGGACAGGAGGTGGCGGATGTCCCGGCGGATCTGGTCCTCCCAGTCCTGGAGCTGCCGGTGGGGACACGTGGCATGCTGTTCTGCAGTGCTCGGTGAGGGGCAGGAGGCAGGTGTGTGCCTGCAGCCAGGGGTGCGTCCTCTCTGCAACTCCTCTCCTCCTCTCCCCCTCCCCGCTCCCCGGAGGCCCTGACACTCACCCTGGCCTGTCCTGGCTCAGGGTCCTCCTCGGCCTCCACGCCCCCCGGTGCTTCTAACTCCTCCTCGAAGTAGTGGCTGAGCAGGGCCTTGAGCCTGCCGCTGCGTGCCTCATCGGGCTGCTCCAGACACGGCCCGCAACTGGGGAAGGCCACGCTGGGGTGGGGAAAACCTGTCAGAGCGGCCCACCTTGGGGAGGATGGGGTGGCCCAGGCCCTGCCCAGCCCCTCCTGCACCTGTGGAAAGCCCGGAAGGTGCGGTGCAGGCGGGCCAGGGCTTCTCGCTCACGGGCCTGCACGCAGCCGTGCAGGAAGTCACAGATCTGGTCCCTCTCCTGGGCTGTCAGGTCCCCGGGGCTGTGCAGGTGGAAGGCCAGCTCCCTGAACTCCACCAGCACCCCCGTGCCCTGAGGCACACCTGCCAGATAGGGTGTCAGAAACTGGCAGAAAGGCGGCAAACAGGAGGCAAGCAGGGCTGGGGGCGGGCGCACCTGTCCCGGGCTCTGGATCCCACCGCAGCTGGTGGAGAGCCCGCCGCACGGGGGCCAGCTCCCAGCCCATGGAGTCTGCCAGCTCGACCACGTCCAGCTCCACAGAACTGCTTCCCCCACCTGTCATCTTGGGGCACTGCCGGGCCAAACACACAGCCAGTGGGGGACACCTGTACCAGGGGAAGAGACGTGTGACTGGCAGCCCTGGCTCTCCGTCCCGGTCCTGAGCCCGGGGTGGGATTGCACTCACCTGCGGGCCAGGGCCTGGAGCTGGGTGGGGCCCCCGGGGCAGCGCAGGTGGCAGCAGGCATAGGTGGGCGCCAGCAGCTTCAGCCAACGCTGTGGGTGCAGCTCAAGGTAGCACAGCAGAGTCTCGATGGCTGGGGGCAGAGCAGGGCTCAGAAGATGCGGGGGTGCTGGGGTGTCCCCCCCGCCACGCTCCCTGCTCCTCACCCTCCTCGGGCAAATCCAGGGCTTGCACGGTTGGCTGCACCGGGAGCGCCCGCTTGTGGCCCGGGCACCGGGTTGTGTGCTCGAGGCTGGGATGGTCAGTGTCCTGGGGAGATGTAGCCACGAGGACCCTGGCCGAGTGCTCTTCCTGGCTCTCGTCTCCCTGCTGCTCTGGGGGCTGCCGGGCGCAAGCACAGGGAGGGAACACGCGCTGCACCAGCCTCTTCACGGCGAGGAAGTCGATGACGTTGGCGTGAACGTGTCTGCGCAGCTCCCACAGATCCTCACCCTGCAGCAGAGCAGCACGAATGAGGGGCCGCAGCAGGGGGCGGGGCTGGGGGAGCGGTGGGGGGACGGGTACCCACCTGGGGCCGGAGGAAGACGTGGCACTGTGCAGGCTGCCCATCACGCCCAGCCCGGCCCACAGCCTGCACGTAGCTCTCAAAGCTTGGGGGCAACCCCAGGTGCAGCACGGCCCGCACGTCTGGCCGGTCCAGCCCCATCCCGAAGGCCACCGTGGCCACCACCACCCGCAGCCGGCCCTCCATGAAGGCCCGTTGCACCCGCCGCCGCTCCCGGCTGCCCATGCCGGCATGGTAGGCTTCAGCCACAGCCTCCGGGGCTCGGCCTGCAGGGAAGACCCATGATGGTCAGGTCGGGCATGTGCCCGGGGCCCATCTGTGGAGTGCAGGCCTGCCTCCACCTCACCTCGGGATCCTGGGGCCTGGGCCTCACGCAGGCAGGTGCGCAGCAGGGCAGCGACACGCTCCGTGTCCTCTCGTCTGTTACAGTAGACGATGACAGAGTCCAGGGCACGGAAACGATCACTCTGCAGCAGCGTCACCAGAGCCTGGAGAGGACGAGGCTGAGCACGAGCGGTCGGAAGGCAGGGCCCCTGCTCGGCCCGCGCGTGCGTGCTTACCTGCTCTGGGTCCCTGTCCGAAGACACAGAGAGGTGCAGGTTGGCAGGGATGGTGCCCGGCCCCCTGAGGATAGACTCTTCGGCCACGCCCAGGTGCCGGGCCACGTCAAGGGCACTGCTGCGCGTGGCCGTGGCTGTGAGACCCAGGAAGCAGCTTATACCCACGCATTCCCGCAACACCTGCGTGGAGAGGAGTGGTGAGATGCCCAGCCTTCCTTGGTCTGCTCACGTAGCACCCTCCCCCGCCCCCCCACACAAGGCTTACCTGGCAGACACGCAGGTAGCAGGGCCGGAAGTTGTGGGACCACTGGGAGAGGCAGTGGGCCTCGTCGATACAGGCAAAGGCGACCAGTGGCAGCTGAGCGAGGAGGGCAGCGCCCCCCGCCCCAACTAGCGCCTCTGGTGACAGCATCAGCACTTGCACCTGGGCTGACCGAACCTGAGGATGACGGCAAGGTCAGGAGCACCGCCCAGGGGGTCTGCCTGCTGCCTCTGCCGCTCTCGCCCTGTGAGGGCCCCTTACCTTCTGCAGGGCGGAGGCCCGCTCCTTCTTAGTCATCCCCGAGTGAATGCAGACCGCCTTCAGGCCTGGGGGCAAGCCGGAAACCTGCAGGTACAGGAGCACAGCCTGTCACAGGCCACCAGCCCTGGCCCTTCCCCACATGCCTCTTAGAATGGTTTGGCCGGACAACTACTGCTGTGTCCCCTCCAGGATCTAGAGGGGGAAAAACCCAGGTCCTGGGTCCTGTGACTAAGGGTTCAGAGCCACCTGTGGGCTTGGACTCAGGAGCACTGGAGACAGGTCCCCATGGGGACGCCCCCTCCCCCAAGCTGCTCCTCTTGTGGGTGGGCCTGGGTCTAGCCAGCTGTGTCCCTGCTGCCTTTGGGCCACTGCCAGCTCATAGACAGAGCTGAAAATGGCCTGGCGACTTGCCACTCGGGGGTGGGGGTGGGGCAAGAAGCAGCAGCCCAAGCGGGTCAGCAGAGCCACGGGTACCAGCTCTCGCCTTCTGCACCTACGCAAAGACCCTGTCCACCAACCTGGTTGTCCATGAGCGACATGAGAGGAGAAATGACCAGCGTGAGGCAGGGGCTTCGCCGGAAGTAGAGCAGTGCGGGGAGCTGGTAGCACAGGGACTTACCAGCCCCCGTAGGCAGTACCAGCAACGTGGACACACCTGGGTTTTACCGAGAGGGTCAAGAGCACAGCTCTGTGGCCCAGCCGCAGTCCCACCGCGCCCCCTGCCGGCCGTACTCACCAGACAGGATCCGCATGACCACACGCTCCTGCAAAGGGTAGAAGGCTTGGTGCCCCAGCTGCTCCAGGGCCTGAAGCACCTCAGCTGGCGTGTCTGTGGACACAGGTATCAGTCAGCACGGCCCCGAGTCGCCCCCACCTCCCAGTCAAGGCTCTGGAGCTGGTAGGCGTCTACTCACCTACCACCTGCCCCAAAGGCCCTGGCAGATAGAGTGGTGGCACAGGAGGCAGACAAGGAGCCTTGGGCACAGACTGCCCTGTGGGCACCAGCAGCTCAGGCTCTGCAGGCTCTGTGTCCTCTTCACCTGCCGAGAGCAGATAAGACAGGGTAGGACAGGAGCTCCGGGCTGCTTGTAACAACCTCTCCTCCACCTCTTTGCTCACCAGAGTTGGCGGCAGGCAGCGCCCATTCTCTGGGATACTTCCTTGAACGTGGCCCGGGTCTGTGCGCCACCCTCATCCTTGCCACCCTCCTTCTGAGGGGCCAGGGTAAGTTCTGGACCAGGGGCAGGAGTTAGGAGGGCACAACAACCCCTGCGAGCACCGCTGGCCCAAGCCACCCCCCAGGGCAGAGGCCTCACCTGGCTGAGGGCACTGGGATGCCCCGTGACTGAGCTGCCCACACTGGGAGCAAGAATCCTGGGCTGTGGCTCTGCGCTGACCACCCCCAAAACACTCTCTTTTCTTCTGCCACTTCTGCTTCCATACCTAGTGCGGACGCAAAGGAGACTCACAGAGCAAGAAGCAAGGCAGGTGGGCGGGAACATCCGGCACCACCTTCTCACCTGCTTGCGAAGGAGCCTGCCCCTTGAGGCCGGGCCCCGTACGTAGCGTTTCTGCTTCATGTTGAGTCGCACATAGTTCCCCCTGTTCTGGACAGCAAGTCTAGAAGAGACGCACAGGTCGACTGCACCCACAGCCCTCCCCACCGTGGCGCGACTGAAGGCAGCGCTGCTGGGAGGCTAGGGCAGTGATACCTGGGGGCTGGGGGCTTGCTGGGGGGCTGTGCCTGCACAGGCTGCTCTGGACAGTCTTCTGTAGGCACTGCAGCCCCAGCTCCTGCAGGCAGGGGTCCTGCTTGGCCGCTGTCCTGTTGGGTCTGTGTAGGGCTTCCCTCCAGCTCCCCACTCCATCTCCGCTTCTTGCCTTGACGGGTACCAGGCTGAGAGTTCCCTGCACTGATACCAGCTGCTAGTAGGGTTGGAGTCTCTGGGCCCTGTAAAGTCACCTCAGGGCCAGCGCTGGGACCGAAGACAGATGCAACACCTGGAGTAAGAAGCTGGGACTCCTCTGCACCCAGGCAAGGCTGGCAGGCCCTGGGAACCCCCAGAAAATCTGAGGTCCCGTTGTGACACCGCTGCAGCCAGCCTGGGTCTAGGGAGCCCAGCCGCAGGCTCAGGGATGCCCTCAACTGCTGGGGCCGGCCTGGCCTCAGCTCGGGCCTGGGAGGCTGGGGGGGCACCTCACTGACTTCTTCTGGAGAGATGGTGGCAGCTCCTGTGCCTGGTGGCCCTGGGGAAGGCATCTTAGAGGAGGATCTTCGTATAAGCCGGGGTATTCGGCCCAGGGCTGGCCCAGCCTGGGAGGGAGAGATAAGCAAGCAGGAACTGAGGCCTTTGGGGTGCTGCAGACTCTGAAACCTGCTGGAGGCCCCACCTGTAACAGCTGGGCGATGTGAGAAACCTAAGGCTGGGATGTAAAAGAAGTCAAGAGTAGAGGCGACGCTGAGCTCTTCTGGAGAGCTGCGCTCTGGGAAATGCTGGAGTTGTGTGTGTGCACGTGAACACGTGTGAAAGACTTAACGGGGTTGGCTGCCTGCTGATCCTGCTTCTGGGCCAAGCGTAGCTCTGGACCCAGGCTGGATGCACTGCCTGCCCGACCCTCACCTGCAGACTGCCCTTTAGGTTGGCCTTAAGCCTCTTCCCGTAGTCATGCACAGATCCCTGAGAGCTGAGCCTTGATGGAGGATGGGGGCTCTGGGTCGCGGCCCGATTCAGGTGGGGCCCCCAGCAGCTGGGCTCCAGCATCTGCAGGAAGAGACGGTAGAGATCTAGGCCACGGAAAAGCTGGCGCAGGGGGGAACAGAGGTGTCTCCAGCCCCGGAGACCTGAGGGTGGGGGCTGTCCTTCCTCCACCCTGTCAGCCCGGCCCCTGAGTTCTTTGCCCCACAGAGCCTGGGTCACGACTCCTCCTGGATCCGGCATACAGGAAGTTGACCGACAGGCTGGGATGTCGAGCCCGGGTACCTCCTCGGCCGCCGCCGCGGGAAGCGACTGCTCCGAGCCGTGAGGCCCGACGCCGCCGGCCTGACCCAGTGCCTCCTTCAGGGTGCGGTAGTCCCGGTGGAGCGCTGAGGGCGGGGCCGGACGGGGGTGTGTGTCGGTGTTCAGGAGGCAGGGCTCGGCTGGGCGTGGGGATGGAGGCCGCCCGCCCCCTGCCCGCGTCCCCGGCCGCTGCCTCCGCCCCGCGCCCGCTCGCTCACCGCGGGTCTCCTCGGGCGCCGCTTCCACGTCCTCCTGTAAAGGGAGCGCGTCAGCCGGATGCCGCTCCCTCAGATCCCCGCCCACGGGCAGCCCGCACCTGGCCCGGCAACCGCCCGCTCCGCCGCCGAAACGCGCGCCCCCTTTACACGCCTGCACCCGCTCCCGCACAGCCCGCAGCTGCTCCATGGTCGCCCTGCCCTGCGCCCGGCGCCCCAGGAATCTCCCGCCAGGAGGGCGACGCCGGCCGCCAGCCACTGGGGGCGCTCGGCGGGGTTGGAGGCGGGGCGACGCGGCGGCCGCCGGGCCGGGGCAGCCAATCCGCGGGGCCCTGAGGCGGCAGCCAATGGGGGGCGTAACGTCACCGCGGCGCGCGGCGGCGCTGGGCGGGGCGCGGCGTACGGCGAGGCGGGGCCGGCGGCGACGGCGGCGGCGGCGTCTGCGGGCCCGGTGAGCGCAGGCTGCCGGCCGGGGACGGAGCGTGGCGGCGTGTGTCCCCGTCTCTGCCTGGCCGCACGAGGCCGGTGCGGGCGCTCGGGACGGCGCCGCCCGGGAGGCGGGGGTGGGAGCCCAGGCGGTGTGGCTGCGGGCAGGGGAGGACCCGGAGCACGGTGCCGGGCTGAGCGGCCTCGGGTCCCAGGAGGCGACGCGCAGGCTTCGAGGGGCAGACCCCGCCCGGAAGGCGGAGGGCGTCGGATTTAGAGCCTCCCGCGGCTCGAGGCTTGGAGGAGCCGGGCGGGGGCATCTTCAGGGAAACGGCGGAGCCGCGGGCCGGTGGGGGGGACGGCGGCCACTACACAGAGGCTCCTCCCACGGTGACCACACTGGCTGCTTTCGTTTCCTCTCGTGACAGGTGCTTGGTTGGTCTGTCCTGTCACAGCGAGGTATGAATCGTCCTCGCGAGATTTGTCCACAGGCAGAGCGAGGCCGAGGGTTGACGTCCCGGGCTTCTCAGGAACCAGTGTCCTAAGGACTTGTGTGTGAGGTCCGCAAGAGCAGGGGCTCTGGAGCCAGGCTGCCACCCTTCCCGAGCTCATCACCCAGGCTGTGACCTCTGTCGGGCAAGACCTAGGTCTTAGTTGTCTAACCTGTTTTCAGGGAGATGACCCAGAAGCAGTTTTGAGGATCAGGTGCCAGGCGGGCGCACAGTAAGTCAGCAGCAGAGCTGACACCCAGGTACCCTGTGCTCTCGGGCACCTCCTCTGTGCTCCTTGTCAGTTTGGACGTCCCTTTGGCAGCTGCCTCTACCCATCTGAGCAAAGGCCCCTAATTTGGGGCCTCTGAATCCCATGGGTTTGAGACTTGGTCTCTTAACATGGTTCTCCAGGGATGAGAGAGACGTTTACGCAGGTGGCGAGGATCTCGATGGGTGAGGCATTCTTTCTGTAAATCTCTAGGGTCTCCGTGCCTGATAATGCTCCTGGAAGACAGTAGTTAGAACCGGGGCTCGTGTTGAGGGCTTGGGTTACTCAGGCCCCTTGGACTCAGGGTTGTCTGGGTTCTGGTCTTTTCTACCTGCCCTGCTGTTTATTAAACTGCATCTGTACTTCCAACTCTTCTTTGCTGTGCTGCACAGAATCCAAGGGCGGCCTCCCAAGGCTTCTGAGGAGGCTGGGAGAGGGTCCTGTGATGCAGCTTCCAGACCCCTGGTAGTATCCCATCTCTCTAGTGCTTGGGGGATAGGGGGGTTTGTTTTTGCCTACTTTTAAGGAAGGGTAGAAGAGCAGATCTCTGATAAGTGGCATTGTGATTTGGGAGGCCTGGAATACAGATGGTGGGCCCTGCAGAGTAACAGCCATCAAAAGCACACGCAGGCAAGCTGGTCATCTCTGGTGCCATGCTGTCTATGTGCTGCTCGATGGCTTTGTCTCCCTAGGGAGGCCCCCGTGCTGGAGGGCGGGGACTGGGGGTGGCCTCGTTCTCCTTCTCACTACCCTTAGCCTAAGGCAAAGCACCTAGCACTTGCTCTTTGGTGCCATGGTTCTCCACTCTGTGCCGAGCACCATGCTGAGCTTTCCCACTACCAGCGCGTGGAGGGGGTGGAGGCCTGGGGTCTGTCCTCCCCACTGAAGGGCCCTTCCCTGCAGGTGGCCTCCTGCCCGGCCCAGCACCATGCACACCCTTGTGTTCCTGAGCACACGGCAGGTGCTCCAGTGCCAGTCAGCTGCCTGCCAGGCCTTGCCCCTGCTACCACGAGAGCTCTTCCCCTTGCTCTTCAAAGTGGCCTTCATGGACAAGAAGACCGTTGTGCTGCGCGAGCTGGTGCACACGTGGCCCTTTCCACTGCTTAGCTTCCAGCAGCTGCTGCAGGAGTGTGCCCACTGCAGCCGGGCCCTGCTGCAGGAGCGGCCTAGCACAGAGAGCATGCAAGCCGTGATCCTGGGGCTGACTGCCCGGCTCCACACCCCGGAGACTGAGGCTGGCACACAGCCCCTCTGCAGGTATGGGCTCACTGGAGGGGCCCTCGGGCCTGGGGGGTGCAGAAAGGGTCTCCTAAGAGGTTCCAGGCTAGTGCAAGAGCACAATGCAGGAACAGGCATGTTGCTCCTGTCCTAAGGTGGCTGGGAGTGGGTGTGGGCTGTGTTCCCTTGTCTCCTGCCTCAGCCCACCCGTGCTCCCAGGAAGCACGCGCTGCGGGTGCTGGACATGACGGGCCTCCTGGATGACGGCGTGGAGCAGGACCCGGGCACCATGAGCATGTGGGACTGCACGGCAGCTGTGGCCCGCACGTGCATCGCACAGCAGCAGGGCAGGACTGCAGAGCCCGGCCTGGCCCCCGTTCCTGTGGAGGTGCGTGTGGACCTGCGGGTGAACCGGGCCTCTTACGCGTTCTTGCGGGAGGCACTCCGTAGCAGCGCGGGCAGTCCACTGCGGCTCTGCTGCCGGGACCTGCGGGCTGAGGACCTGCCCATGCGCAATACCGTGGCCCTGCTGCAGCTTCTGGATGCGGGCTGCCTGCGCCGCGTGGACCTGCGCTTCAACAACTTGGGCCTGCGAGGCCTGTCCGTCATCATCCCACACGTGGCCCGCTTCCAGCACCTGGCCAGCCTGCGGTTACACTATGTGCACGGGGACTCTCGGCAGCCCTCTGTGGACGGCGAGGACAACTTCCGTTACTTCCTGGCCCAGATGGGCCGCTTCACCTGTTTGCGGGAGCTCAGCATGGGCTCCTCTCTTCTCTCGGGGCGGCTGGACCAGCTGCTCAGGTGAGCAGGCCCTGCTGTTGCCCTGCCCTTCCCTTCCCTTCCCCTCCAGGAGGCCTTCCCCTGGCCCAGCCTGTTTGTGACCCCTTGTGTCCTCCGCAGCACCCTGCAGAGCCCCCTGGAGAGCCTGGAGCTGGCCTTCTGCGCCTTGCTGCCTGAGGACCTGCGTTTCCTGGCACGGAGCCCCCATGCTGTCCACCTCAAGAAGCTGGACCTGAGTGGCAATGACCTGTCCGGCAGCCAGCTGGAGCCCTTCCAGGGTCTGCTGCAGGCAGCAGCAGCCACGCTGCTGCACCTCGAGCTGACCGAGTGCCAGCTTGCCGATACCCAACTGCTGGCCACACTTCCTGTGCTGACTCGTTGTGCCAGCCTCCGCTACCTCGGCCTCTACGGCAACCCGCTGTCTATGGCGGGCCTCAAGGAGCTCCTGAGGGACTCGGTGGCACAGGCCGAGCTGCGCACGGTGGTGCACCCTTTCCCCGTGGACTGCTATGAGGGCCTGCCCTGGCCACCGCCTGCCTCTGTCCTGCTGGAAGCCTCCATCAATGAGGAGAAGTTTGCCCGCGTGGAGGCTGAGTTGCACCAGTTGCTACTGGCCTCAGGCCGTGCCCACGTGCTCTGGACCACAGACATCTATGGGCGCCTGGCTGCAGACTACTTTAGCCTGTGATCTCCAGGCTCTGGGTGAGAGTTAGGCTGTCCTGGGGTCCAGGGCTGCTGGAGGCCTCTTGCCCCTTGGGTAGTCAGAGCCTTTGGGACCTTGCTGGAGGCCTGGCACGAAGGCACTAGTCTCCGATTTTTTGGCTCCTGGGCGCACCTTGAGCATGCCCATGCTTTGTGCAGCACCCTGTGCAGTTTGTCCTGCGCTTGCTCCCCTGACTCACTGACCATCTGTGGGCCTGAGGGCTGGATTCCAGGCCTACATGGCCCTGCTTGGTTTGGCTGCACTTAGCTGCCCTCCGGTGTCCTGGTTCTCTCCTTGGAATGTTCCTGGGATCTATGAGCTGAGGGAGGATGTTTTCCTTTGGGCCCTCCCCAAGAGCAGACTGCTCTGGGGTGGAAGTTTGGACAGGGGCCTGCTTCAAGGAGGGTTGGGCTCCCAGGCACTCTGGGGCCTCTTAACGTTCTCCTTTCCCTGGCACACAGGAGACTGCCTGTCGGCCGGGTTTGGGGGCCAGAGGGTGTCGTTAAGGTACAAACGTGCAGTGTGCTTAGAACTTAAATCTGTGGCTAATTTTTCTGTCCTAACTGGTCAGAGTGAGTTGTCTCTTGCTCTGCTCTCACCCCCAGCCTGGCCACTGGGTGACATGTCTTAACGGCCTGCCGCCCCATCTTTTCTCTAGACATCTCCACAGTCCGTCGCCCCTCCTCGCAGAGAGGTTCAGGCTTTTCCTGGGGCGGCGGGGCCAGAGGCGGACCTGCAGAGCTGAAGGTCTGGTTATTTGGGCAGGGGTCTTTTCTGGAGGGTCTCAGTGGGGCGTTGGAAGCCTACCCTGGCTACCGCCCGTTCGCGCCCCAGAACTTCCACCTTCAGGGGTCCGCAGGTGCTTCCGCCCCGCCCGACGCCCAGGAACCCCATATACGGCTCGCGACACGGCGCAGCTTCCACCCTTTACTGATCGCGCTGGAGCATGCGCAGGGCGAGCCGAGCCGGCCAATCTGCGGGGCCCGCGTCATCAGCGCGCGTCCGCCCCGCCCCCCCTCAGCAACGGATCTCGTAGGCGGCAGGCGGCTGCAGCGGGAGGCCCTGTGCGACTCCGGGCGCTGCGCCCTCGGCCGCCTCCGCCGGGCCCTCGGCGAAGAGCGGCTTGGAGCGGTCGATGACGAACATCTCGTGGCCCCGCTCGTCGCGGAGCTCCTCGAGCTGCGCGAAGGTGCAGGGCCCGTCCGAGTAATCGTTGACGAAGAGCGCGCCCTCCCCGGGAGGCCCTGGTGCCTTTTTGCGCCTGCGCCGCCTGCGGCAGATCATGGTCGCCAGCAGCAGCGCCGTGAGCGCCAGGAGCGCGATGGCCGTCGCGATGGCCGTCTGCGTGGCCAGGCCCAGGGCGCGAAAGGCCATGCCGCCCACCTCGGGCAGGTGCTCGTGGCTGACTGGGTCGCCAGCCCGGGGCGGCGCAGGCGCCAGCAGCAGCTGCTGGGACAGGTTGACCAGAAGCTGGAAGGGCAAGCGGGCGGCGCCGCCGGCGTTGGAGGCCTCGCACTCGTATTTGCCAGCGTGGGCCAGGGTGATGTTGGTGAGGAAGAGCATGCCGCTGCCCGTGTCGGATGCCCCGGGCCCACCTGGGCCCGGCACCCCGCCTCCAGGTTGGGCCTGGGCCTGCGGCAGCCCCTCGCGAGGCTGCGCCACTTTTCTCCAGGTCACCAGGGGCTGCGGGTAGCCGGAAGCCTGGCAGGCAATCCGCAGGTCCTCACCCAGGTTGGCTGTCACCTCCAGCGGCTCCACGTGCACAGAGGGTGGGATGCAGATGAGGCTACTGCCAGATACTTCCAGGAGACTCTGAAGTGCCAGGCGGGGGGGCTCTGCACACGTGATTTTCTTGTCTCTGGAGCTGAGCAGTCGCTGGCCCCCTTCCTTGATCCACGTTCCCAGCCAGTGCAAGGCACAGTCACAGCGCCATGGGTTCTCTGTGGGCAGAGCAGCAGCGGACAGGTAGCTAGCTCAGGGGCGGCCCCAGAGCACAGCGTGTGTGGTTGAGGTTGTTGGCCAGAGCAGGAGCCCCTTTCTCACCTCCCACAGTTGGGGACCCCTGCCACCCCTTCTCTGACCCCAGTCTCCTTAAGTGTGGGCAGCCAACCCCGCCCCCATCTCCTTTCTGTGATGCACGTCCAGTTTACTTCACCCATCTCTGAGAAAGCCCCCGCTCCTCTGATGTCTCTCCCTGTGACAAGTCTTGCTATCTGGGGGAACCTCTGTGTGCACATAGATATCCCACCTGCACTAAAACTTTGCACATCCTGCCAGCCTTGTCTTCGGGTGCTGTCTCCAGGAAATGTCCCCAGTCCTGGTCTCATCTTCCCAGTTTTTTCCTGCCTGCCCTCTCCTGGCCCTAAAGTGTGTGAGCCGCTCAGCTGTGTCCAGTTTGTTCAGGGACTCATACTTTTTCTGTCTTCCTTAGGCAACAGTAACCCGGCCAGCACCCCTACTCCTAACAGTCTTCTGTCATGGCTATGGGTGGTGGTGGGACCCCCCAGAGCACTGCCACTGGAGCCCCCTCCACAGCTGGGCCGGCTACCTACCGCCACCACTGTGGTCAAGGAAGCTACCTTTGCATGAGAGTCCCTTGCCCCCAGAAAGAGGTACCTGTGAGGCGCAGGACCTGCAGGCTGGCCAGGGGCTGTAGGGCCTCCTGGCTGATGGTGCCCAGCTGGTTCCTGCTGAGGTCCAGCAGTGCCAGCGAGGAGAGCCCGGCCAGGGCCTGGTCCTCCAGCAGCTCGATGCTGTTTTCCTGCAGGTGCAGCTCCTGCAGTCGCTGAAGCAGGGACAGTAGGTCATCAGGGAAAGGGGCCCTGAGGGACATGTCCCCTTCTTACCAGGCTAGACTGGGCTGCCTTTTCTCCCCTTCACTACTCCAGCCCGGTAAGGCAGGTGGCAGTGCAGGAGGACCTCTTGCCCGTCTTGCCCACTCCTCCCCCCTCACCTGCAAGTGTAGGAAGGTGAAATCCAGCAGCTGTACCAGCTGGTTGCCAGCTAGGTAGAGCACGCGCAGTTGGGCCAGGCCGGCAAAAGCGCCAACGCGCAAGCCGCGCAGCTGGTTGCCGGTGAGCGCCAGCTCCAGCAGGCGCGACTGCGCACGGAAGGCGCCTGGCTCCAGGGCGCGCAGGCTGTTGTTGTGCAGGTAGAGTCGACGCAGGGAGGCGAGGGGTGCCAGGGTGCCTGGCTCCAGGCGCGCGATGCTGTTGTCCTGCAGGAACAGCGTCTGTGCCAGAAGGAGGGAGGGAGGGCGTTTACCCCGCTGAGGGGGTCTCTCTTTTCCCTAGGGCGCCCCATTCACCCACCGGGAGGCTCACACGCCACCCCTGCGTGTCGCGGGCACCCCTGGCCCGCAGCCCCAGTCGGTGCCCACCTGCGTCCCGGGCGGGATTCCGGACGGGACCAGGCGCAGCCGCAGGGCGCCGCACTCCACCGTGGCGCTGTAGCAGCGGCAGGCCGCAGGGCAGGCGGCAGCGCGAGGCGGGAGACCCGGCAGTGACAGCAGCGACAGCAGCAGCAGTGCGGGCGCCCCTGGGGCCATCTCTTGCGGGACCGGCCGCAGGCCACGAAGTTGCAGCCTTCGCAGCAGCCTTCCTACAGTCTGGCCCCGATGGGATGTGCCTCCTGAAACACAGGTTGTCAGGCCTGTCCGTAACATTTGAGAGCCAGTGAAAAGCACGGATGGAGGTACACACCGTGTCTGATTTTTGAAGTTTGAAAGTAGTTCAAGAAACTGATAAAATAAAACGTTCATTGCCTTCCTTTATAAAAAAGCATAAAGATCTGGGGCATCGGGTTTCGGTTTAGAATTTCTCATGTCCTCCGTCTTGCCACACAGGCCACAGGAGAGCCTACACCACCCCAACCCACTTCTCTCCCCATCCCATCTCTGCCCAAGGCTCCACGCTGCTAGTGTCTGTCCCTGCCCTCACCTAACCTTGACCCAGGGTTTACTCTAGGCATTTTTGTCTCTAGAAGTCATGCTATGACCCCAACCCTGGGATTCACCTGTTGTGAACTGATGGAGGACATGAGCACAACTGGTCTCAGGGGAGCCACCAGCCAGCCACAGGCACAGTTTTGTCCAGCCTCTGGCCCTGCCCTCCTGGGGGTGGGGGTTGGTAGAACAACTTAGGTAGAATTAGAGCTTTTCCTCAGGGAAATTGTTAGACAATTGGGGGATGAGACAAATAGGAAAGCCAGTTCAGAAGCTGTGGGACTGTGTTCTCCATGCTGGCTCTGAGAAAGGTGCATCCGTCTTTGGGGGTAGGTGGGGCCCTGGAATGGCTGGGGTGTGAAAGAGGGGCCTTGGGCCACTAACCGGGTTTTAGTGTAGTTTAGTAGGCTCTGGGAACACTGATCTCCTGGGTTCTGAAGGAGTGTGTAGTGTTTTGGGGTTTATACACATGCAGCTGTGATCCTAGAGAGAGGAGAAGGCCTGGGTCTAGTTCAAGGCACAATGAGTCCAGTTGTAAAGGTGGGGACCTGGGCTGAGAAGCCAGCCAGTATGAAGCCATGGATGGTAGGGCTGAGGGTGTGCTATCAGCTAGCCTCCAGCCCCACCTCCAATGGTCCCTGCTCTGAACACCTGCCTGTTCACCTGGTCTCCCTATTGGGAGAGTGAGTCATGTGGAAAGACACCAAGTGGCCTTGGTGTTTGTTTAAATCTTGCTCTAAATTGTAACTCACATGATTATTTAAGATCACTGAAGAGAAGCAGGCACAGCAGGGCTTCCCTGGTGGCGCGGTGGATGGGAGTCCGCCTGCCGACGCGGGGGGCGCGGGTTCGGGCCCCGGTCCGGGAGGATCCCGCGTGCCGCGGAGCGGCTGGGCCCGTGGGCCATGGCCGCTGAGCCTGCGCATCCGGAGCCTGTGCTCCGCGACGGGAGAGGCCACAGCAGTGAGAGGCCCGCGTACCGCAAAAAAAATAAATAAATAAATAAAAAATAAAAAAAGTAGGCACAGCAAAAGTTTTAATGGAATCGCTTTGGCCCAGGCAGGGGCAGTTCCCAGATGTCTCAGAAGGTGTGTGAAGAACCCCGAGAACTAGGGGGCATACTCTGAGGCCCCAGGATCCATTTCCCTGAGCAAAAGATTTGGCCCAGGGCGCCCACCTACCTTCCAGTGGCAAGGCCTCTCAAACAGAGAAGGTTCTTGATCTCCTCCTCAAGACTCAGGGGACTGCTGCCCACACGGACACCCACTAGATGCTGATTCGTGTGGAAGGGCTGGCCTGGGCGGCATTGAGGATTCAAGCAGGAAGAGCAGGGGAGGCCAGGCCAGAAATCCTTTTACTCAGCGGAGAACCCCCTAATCTGGCTGGGCAGGGGGCGGGGCGTCACATACTGGATTTGGAGAAGGCTGTCACTGTCTCCAGGGAGCCCATCTGTGCGGGGAGGGGAGGTTGGAGGGGTAATGGAGGAAGCCCTGTGACGCTCTCCAGCGCAGTGCGAGGCCCGAGTCGGGTGCCTTGATCTCCCAAGGCGCCCCTTGCATCTGCTCCGGCGCGGCCTGTCCCGGGCCGGTTCAGGGCAGGGCGTGGTCCCCGCCAGGTCGCACGCCCTTCTCGGTGATCGCCGGGGACAGAGCCGGGATGGCCCCTGATCCCGCCCCCACGCCCGCTGACCTTGGGTCGGGCGCCCCCTCACCTGACACTCCTGCGGCGCGGCTCCCCCGCCGAACGCCGGCCCACAGAGCAGCGCCGGGCGGGGGAGGGGCGGGCGCCGCTCGCGCTCGCGCACTGGAGCCCCCGCACCTCCGTCCCGGCAGCCCGGGTCTGCCGTCGCGAGCGCTGGCCGAACCCGAGGACGCCGAGGACGCCCCAGGCCGGGGGTGTGCGGACGGGGTAGAGCACCCGTGACCCCGCCCCTCCCCGCGTCGGTTCTCGGGCCGCGGCAGCACCTCGGACAGCGCCGGGCGGGGCGGGGCCGCGGCGCACCTCCGCCGCGCACGCGCACTGGGACAGCGCTCTCTCCGGGTGGCGCGTGCGCAGCGACGCAGCCCGGGGGGCGCAGCGGGGCTGGGGGCGCCAGCGGCTGCGAGCCCGCCGCTCAGGGCGGCGGGGTGGCGAGCAGCAGCGGGGCCAGGTCCATGGTGAGGGCGAAACGGCTGCCCTGCCAGTGCACGTGCGAGGGCAGCTCGGGCGCGCCGGGCGCGTACTCGAAGCAGGCGCTGAGCTCGAAGGCCAGAGCCGATCGCACCAGGCCCACGCCACCTGCGCGCTCCGGCGCCGGGTGGTAGAGACGCCCATTGGAGGACAGGGGCAGTAGGCGCGCCGGCTCGAAGGGCACGGCCAGGGCCTCGCCGCCGCCGCAGTAGGAGAGGCGCGGGGGCTCGGAGCCAGCGGCCAGCAGGTGCGTGAAGACCACGGGACGGTCCTCGCAGCGTAGGTAGTTGCGCTCTCTGCCGCAGGGCGAGAGGAAGGGGAAGGAGGCCTCGTAGCGCCCGCTGCGGTTGGGTCTCAGGCGGGAGAAGAAGATGACCAGGAACTGCGGGTCTGTGGTGGGGGGGGAGGCCGCGACTGCTCAGCATGCCGGGCCCCGAGGCCCCCTAGGCCCTACTGCCCCAGGCAGGGGGCTCGCCCTGGGTCACACCAAGGGCAGACGCCGGCGGTCGGACAGCCTCCCAGGCCTCACTCTAGATAGGGGGCTTTTGAGCGCAGGACAGCCAGTGCCCTTGGTGTGGTTGGGCAGCGGGGCCCTTCAGGGCCTTCCCCGAAGGAAGAGGGAAGGTGGGGGAGGAGGGCGCATCAGTACCTTTGAAGCAGGTGATGAAGTTCTTCATTTTGGAGTCATCCAGGAAAAGCTGTAGAGAGGCAGACCGTGGCCCTTGAGTCCCAGGGGGAACCCCGACAGAGCCGGCCCCAGGGAGAGAAGGCCTGGGCGGGCCTGAGCCCGGGCCAGTGTCCGCTTTCTTTGCTCGTCTGTGCACACCGTGTGCAGGGAGGCGCGCGGAAGGTAAGCCTGGGGGCCCTGCAGACTTCTTTCTCCACATCTACCCCGCACCCCCGGCCTTGCTTCCTCATGCACAGGTCCTCTGGGTTGGCATGCCTTTCCCGCGCCTCTTCCCTCCCCCTTTCAAGTTTCTAATGAGATGTGCCCCTCCTCCGCGGAGGCTATCTGACTTGCTTCCTCCTGTATATGTAGGATGCCCCCTCCAGGGCTTCCAAAGCAGGCGGGGCGGCCCCGACCTGGGGGCCGCAGGATCTGGGGATGCAAAGCGCGCAGGGCGTAACCACGTGTGGGAGGTGGGCCGCTCGGACCTAACCCTCTGGGGCCGGGGCCGGGCGCCCCAGTCTGTCCAGCGCGACTGCGGAGGTCGGGTACCCTTACTTTAAAGACCCCGCCTACTCAGGCCCCGCCCCTCACAGGGTCTTCCCTCTGGCCCCGACCCGCAGAAACCCGGCACCAGGCCCCGCCTCTCACGGGAGCCTCCCTCAGGCCCCGGCCCCGCCCACCTGGCCCTGATGATCCACGTAGTAAAAGTACTCGCGCGTCCGCGGCTCTGGGCTCTGGCCCTGCGTGTAGGAGACGCCCCCGCCCCCACCGTAGGCCCGGGTCCCCGGGGACCGCGCCAAGCCGAGGGCCCAGGTCCGCAGCACTCCGCGCGTCGCCCACATCGTCCTTCCGTGCCGGAAGCGGCTAGAGGGTCACGCGAGGGCGGTGCTGCGCTAACGTAAGTCCCCTGGTGTCGGCGACCTCGCGCTTAGGGTTCCGGCGGCGGCCGCGGAGCTCGTCCCCACCCCCCGGGCTTTGCTTGTTCCCCGGACCCCGGGCGGTTCCGACACTTCCTTCTCTGGGATTTAGGGGCGCGCCGCCCTGCCGTCCGGCTGGGAAAGGGGTGGGGGGCGGGGCCTCCCGACGGTGGGGTTCGGGTGTGAGACGCGGGTGCGGGCGATTTCGGGAACAGGGATACGGGCTGGGGACGGGGCGCTGCCGGGCATGCGGGCCCTGTCCCTCCGCCCTCGGAGGCTGGTTGCTCTCACGTGGGCGAGGTACCCGCCCTGTCTCTTCCCCCAACCCCTAGGAAGCCCCCCCCCCCCACGCCGGTGGGGCAATCTGCCTGTCCAGCTGGGTGCTGAACCGAGAGGTGGTGAATAAACACTGCCTAGAAGCCTATGCCAGCTTGCGGGTAAGGTAGCTCAGAAAAAGCTCCCCTCCCAATCAAGCAGGGCTTTCGGGCTCAGTTGTGATACCCCAGGTGCCTCGCACCTTGCGCGCCTACCTGGAGTCTCGTCCCCGTTCCCGGGAAGCTGCCTTGCTCTCCCCCCCACGCCCTGCTGCCCCCATTCATTCTCCCTTGGCCTGGCTTCCACCCTGGTGCCCACACCAGCTACCGACTGGCCGCTGATAGCTGCCCCGCCGCAACTGGAAGGAATGGGATGCGACAGGCTCGCAAGTGTCCATACGTACTTTATTCACACAAAGTGTTGTCATCTCTCGAGTCCGTGCATCAGAGCGAGAGTCTGTGGCCGGGCCGCCCCTACCCAGGCCCCGAGACCCCCAGACTGAGGACGCTCCCCCAGTGGACACCGGGCCTCGGCAGGACTGGGTTCTTTTGTTCTTAATAAATAAAAACTCAACTCTAAATATATATATATATATATATATAACCGGGGAGAAATTAAGTTTTACCACAATTGGAACTCAAATTACAAATTGGAAAATGTACAAACTGAGAGTCTAGATACCTCCCCTCCACCCACCCACCCTACCCCCCGCCCCGGCTCTGGCCTCGAGGAAGGGCAGTCGCCGGTGCCCCTCTGGTCCCCCAGTTCAGGGCTCCTTCCCTCTCATCTGCTGCAGGTCCTGGATGGGGATGGGGCAGGGTTTGATTTTTGGTCAGAAGCCAAGAGGGTGGAGAAGAAAATGAAGGAATGATCTCAACTTGTCTGCAGAGGACGGGAGAAGCCTCAAATAAATAACATTTGGGTTAAGACTATGTCATTAGCAAATTTAGTTCTTATATCTTTCGCTCTATTTATCTCTCTATACACAGGCGGGTTGCGATGCGGGATAGATTCTGAATTTATAGTTACACGAAGAAAAAATACTCTTGCCCCTCCCCCACCCTGCCCAAAGAATGCCTGCCCAACCCTGCCCCCAACCCCAGAGGACTTTGGCTTGGGGGCCCCTTTCTACCCAGAGAGAGCCTATCGGGCCCAGCACCAGCCAGGTTCTGCTCTGGTGGTGAAAAGCCCAGAGCCCTGGAGCCCCCAAACTCCTGTGCAGTCACCACGCTGGAGGCCACAAGTGGCAGGGGGAGGGGGCGGGAAGGGACTGGGGAGGGCGGAAGTCGCAGATCAGGAGACCCCCCCCCCCAGGTCAGGGGGAGGGCAGAGGAAGAGGAAGATGGGCAGCCGGGCTGGGCCGGGGCCAAGCTGAGCGCAGCAGCCCCAGCAAGGCGGCTCGCCCCAGCAAGGGCGGCTTGTGCTCTCGGGCCGGCCGGGAGGGGCAGTGTCACTTGGCTCCAGGAAACAGAAGGCACTTTCTCGCGGCCGGACCGCGGCTGGCGGTGGGCGCGTCAGCGCCGAACGACACGGCCACGAGGCCCGGGGCGGGGCAGAGGCGCCCTTCCCGCAGCCCCTCTGCCTTGGTTGCGCCTTCAGGCCGAGGGCCCGGGTCGGGGGATGCGGGTTCCAGGGCTGGGGCGGGCATGGGCGGAGCCGGCATGCTACCTCCGCTTCTCGGGCGTCCCCTCCCCCCTCCCCGCGTGCCCCCTGCCCGGGCGCAGCCGGGCAGGCTCTGTCCCCACCCTCGGTCCCTCGGTGCCCACGCGCTATAGCACGCCCTCCATGAAGGTGGTGTCCAGGTGCTGGATGAGCACGCGCAGGAAGGACATCTCCTTGCGAGTGTTCTCAAAGATGATGCGCGGGTCGTCCGAGCGGCAGCGCAGGCAGTTGGGCGCCATCACCATGGCCAGGTTGCTGACGTCCATCTTGGTGATGGCCACGTTGGCGGGCTGCACGAACACCTGCGCGGGGAGCGGGGAGCTGCGGGTGGGCCGGGGCGGGGAGCGGAGGGGCGGGGCGCGGAGGGGCGGCACCGCCTACCTGGAGGAAACGGATGAGGTAGCACAGCACCAGGCGGTTGATGCGGGGCAGGGCGTGCACCACGGCCACGGCGGCCTCGGGGCTCTCGTAGTGCGCGATGCACTGCTCGTAGAACTCGTGGGGGATCAGGGGCTCCTCCAGCTCCCGGTACCACAGCTTCAGCAGCGACGCTGGGGACGCAGCGCGGGGGTTTCGGCTGGGCGGGGCAGTCGGGGACCCGCCCCACCAGCAGCAAGGGGCGAAAGCGGCCGTGTGTGTCGGGAGTGGGGGCGAGGGGCCAGGACCAGACGGGAGGTGTCCACCCAGCCGTGTGGACTGCGCGGCCGGAGGCCTGCGGGCTCCTGGTCCTGAGGGCCTGGACTGACCCCGAGCGCCGGGAACCAAGAGAGGCTGTGCAGCCACCGTGCGCAGGCAAGCGGAGGGAGGCGCCGCGGAGGCTGTCCAACGGCAGGGGGACGTCTGTGCTGGAAATGGACCAGAGGGCTGTCCCTTCACGACGGAAAGCAGGGAGGGCTGAACCGCCCGAGCTGCTCCTGCTGCTGAGGGGACGGGGCTTACCTGGGACGTGGGGGTCCTCCAGGCCTGTAGGCACCTTCCACTGGTCCACCTGTAGCTTCAGGGCATTCACCTCATCAATGTCCCCAGGGACTCTGCCAAGCACAGGGCAGGTCTCAGGGAGGAGGAGCTGGGCTTGCTCGGGGTCAAGGCTGCCTGACCTCTCTCTGCCCAAATGGCCTCTTTCCTACCAGAGGGAGGTGTGGCTGGGGTCCCCTGTCCCAGGCCCCCATCCCTCATCCCTCTGCTGACTGCCCCCAGGCAGATCCCTTCCTCAGAATGGTCCCCGAGGCCCAAAGCCATAAGCCTGTTTCCCCGCCTGTCCTGGGTCCTGGGTAGGTGAGTCACGACGGCAGGTGCCTGGCCATGTGCCGCCCTCCATGGGGCAGGGCCGTCACCTCCACTCTCAGGTGACGGCCGTTTGCTGGGGGCTGCCGCATCTTTCCAGGCCCTGCCCATGGCTGGTGTCCGAGTACCCTCTGGGCCCCTGCTGGCCATTTCTGCAAGGGCACTGTCCCTGGCTAGCTCTCCTGTCTGGGTTCCGGTGTGCTGCCATTCAGGAGGGAGAGCCCTGCTGACCCACCTCCTAAAGATGGGGCCCTCCCCACCCTCCTGGCCGCAGAGCGCCCGGCCCTTCTATTTGCTCCAAGTTGCCCCCCCTGCCTGCATGCTGGCCTCTCAGGGGGCTTCTCTGGCTGCTCTGAGGCAGGGGCCCGGGGCCCAGGTTGCAGGGCACCTGAAGATGCCTTCCGTCTGGTCACCGTTGAGTGCAAGCACCTCCTCCGACAGCCGAGTCTGCACCCAGGGCAGCTGCCGATCGGGGAAGCGCTCCCTCTGCATGCTCATGACCTCCTGCAGCGCACTGCCAAACATGGACGGGCTGAACACAGCGTTCTTGGCATGCCGGATCTCCTCCACGTTGGGCTTCTTCAGCCCCTGCAAAGGCGGCCCAGCTCTCTGTCCCAGTGTGGCCTGGCGCCCAGCTCCCAGCCCTCCCTCCCCCTACACCCCTGCAAGGGCTGCCCCTGGCTCACCCGCCCTCTTTCCTCCTTCTGTCCTCTCGTCCCTGTGAGCCCCAGGCCCGAGCCGGGGACCCCCAACTCCCTGGCCCCTGAGTCACCAGAGGCGCCTCCTGCTGGGCCACCTGCGGCATCAGAAGCTCCAAGTGGCACCCTCCGCACTGTGAGCCGTTAAGTGCCCCACCTGCCCCCCCCCCGCCTCCCGCTGGACCCTGTCTGGGCGTCACCGGCACAGGCTGCCCGCTGGACCCTGTCTAGGCATCGCCGGCGCAGGCTGCCCGCCCACCCCTGCCCGCTGGACTCTGTCTGGGCGTCACCGGCACAGGCTGCCCGCTGGACCCTGTCTAGGCATCGCCGGCACAGGCTGCCCGCCCACCTCTGCCCGCTGGACTCTGTCTGGGCATCACCGGCACAGGCTGCCCGCTGGACCCTGTCCGGGCATCACCGGCACAGGCTGCCCGCTGGACCCTGTCTAGGCATCGCCAGCACAGGCTGCCCCCCGCCCCCCGCTGGACTCTGTCTGGGCATCACCGGCACAGGCTGCCCGCACACCTCTGCCCGCTGGACCCTGTCCGGGCATCGCCGGCACAGGCTGCCCCCCCTCCCGCTGGACTCTGTCCGGGCATCGCCGGCACAGGCTGCCCGCCCACCCCTGCCCAGCGGTTCTGGGAGGAGCTCGTACCTTCTTGGCTCCAGTCAGGGCCGCCTTCTGCAGCTTGTGGTAACAGTACTTGGCATATGTGCTTATTGCCACCCCTGGAAAAGAATGGTGCCAGTTGGCTTGGCATGGATGAGTGGGAGCAGAGGCTGCAGGCCAACCAGTGACTGAGGAGGGAGCAGCAAGAGGGGTGAGGAGAGGTGGCTCCTGCAGGAACCTGGCGCCCAGGCCCGGCCAGCCTCCTGCCTGCTGCTCGCCCCGCCCAGGCAGTGGGTCCTCACTCATGTGAAGAGGCAAAGGGGCACTGCCCTCTCCTCCAGGGGAGCCAGGTTGAAGAAGGAAGCCCTCCGCCAGCCTACCCAACCCTCCCCCTGGCCAGGAAGGTCAGGCTGGGGATGAGGTCTATTCCCCCGGGGGAGTCGCAGGCAGGACGGGGCAGGGCCTGGGGGGGTCCCCTGAGAAGGGTGACCTCCATGTGCTGCACGCCTGCAGGCACTCAGTGCCCATCGCCTTGAGCCAGCACTGGAGGAGGGAGCTTTGCGAGGGGCTGGGCAGCAGGCCCAGCTCTCTTGCAGCCCAGCTTCCAGCCAGAGGCCCTGGGCAGCCCAGGGAGAGGCCTTAGCCCACAGAATCTCATGCCTGCTTGGCTGCCTGGGTGGGGGTCAGGGAGAGGGAGGCCCAGGGCCTGGCTCACTTGGGAGGGGCATGAGTGTGGAGGGGATGCCCTGTGCCCTGAGCCTGGGTTTCGCTGGGAGGGCAATGCTGGGGAAGGACCACATGGTGACTCTGCCTGAGGGCTGAAGGTGACAGGAGGAATTGTCTCCTTTCTCAAGGGAGGGGGCTTTCTAAAACCTCACCCCTGAAAGCAGAAGTTCTAGCTGGTGGTCATGGAGGGTGGCAGGGCCAGCAATCCGAGGGCAAAGACCTCAGGCCACGGGTCCTTCCAGATACGGTGTGCTGGGGCGGGGGATGGGGCTGGGGGGGCTGGAGGCAAAGGGAGGAGGGGGGAGAGGGAGTGGGGAGGAGGCCCCAGCCAGGGAGGGTCTGAAAGGTGTGGCGCATCTTTCCTGGCCCAGGCCAAGGGAAGCAGCAGCAAGACAGGAGCCATGCGGGCCGGGCTGCCCCAGACCACGGACAGACGGATGGGCCGACCGTGTGCCTCCAGGCTCAGGACAGACCCGCTCCCTGTAAGGCTCTGCCTCTGCTGGGCCTCCCTGCCTGAGGGGTGCCTCTGGACCCAAGTCTCAAATACAAACAGAGTCTTTTTTAAAGGAAGCAGTTGTCTGAGGACACAGGGTTCCGTGAACCTCAGTGTGAAGAACACAAACATGTCTGATGCGTGTAAACCTTTTCGTTTCTAGTTACCGCAAAATACTTCCGTCGTTATAACTGGTAAGGGGAGTCTGTTTTAGAGTAATCAAAGTGAAAACAAACGTTTCTTATAGGGGTTTAAACCGTGAAGAATCTTTCAGGTCCCTGGGGCCCCACAGACCCAAACGGAGAATCCTAGCTGCAGCTACCACTCAGCCAGCTTGGGACACAGCACGTGGAACCTTCCGCCACTGGCCCACGTGGGCAGGCTCTGGGCCCAGGGAGAGTGGATGGTGCTCAAGCCAACGGGACCTGGGCTGCAGCCTGAGCACCGGGAGCCCAGAGAGTGCTTGGCGGCAGGGCAGCGGGCGGCGCCTGCTCGCTTTCCCCACCCTGGGAGCGTGCCCACCCCTCCCTTGGGTGACAGCCTCCTGTCCCTGGGCTCGGGGCCGTGGGCAGACTTGCCCTGACCTCGTGTCACAGGGCTTCCTGGGACCAAACCGGCCTCTCCAACAGGCTGTGATCTGAATATCCTTGGGCCACCACCTCTCACCTGGCGATTGTGGTGCAGCCTTTCCAGGCCTTATTTCCTCTCTGTAGGATGGGGACAGGTGCCCATGAAGGGCTGACCTCAGTCTGGCATGGAGTGAGGGCTCAGTTGAGGGCTGCAGCTGCTGGAGTCCGAGGACTGAGGCCTCGTGTGCCTGGAGTCTCAGGGCTGGGGCACCTCTGCTGCCAGGGCACAGCCTCCTGGGCCAAGACTATGGGGTGTCTGAGTGCCCGTGGCCAACCCAGGGAAACCCACATGGTGCTGTGGGGGCCTCTGAGTCCACTGCCCCGTTCTGGCCTTGCCAGGGCATGGGATAGCGGAGAGATAGCGGCCCCCAGAGCGACCGACAAAGCAGCTCTCCCAGAGCCTCTGCTGCTGTGCCAGGTGCCCAGGCCAAGAACCTCGAAGGCTGCTGGGTGTGGCCAGGACCTGCCACCTCTTGGCACGGACTCTGCTGGGTCCTGGGGGAACTAGCCCCCTCCTCTGACCCACTCGGAGCTCCAACCACCCCCGGCCCACAGGAGCCTGCACTCTGTGCCCCCAGCCCCCCCTCACTGCTGCATCGGGACTCCAGTGGATGGGCTCAGGCAGGAGCTCAAAGCTCCTTCCCCAAGGACAGGGCCCCAAGGGCGGCTGGGAAGCCTGGACTGTGGCTGCCCCCCTTCTTCTGGTGAGGCTAGCATGTAGCCAGAGAGCTTCCCAGAGGAAGGGGTGCCAAGGGTGAGTCTCACAGGAAGAAGAGTGGGGCAAGTGTGGGTAACCAGGTACAGGTGGGATGGGGGCTGGTCCCAGGGCCCTGGTGCCAAGAAGGGAGGCTCATGGGGCAGAAATGGACGGCTGGGTCTCCTGGCCAGGAGAGCACAGCCTTGGGCTATCAGGGCTTCTCTGGAGCTTGGGTGGGGGTGGGCTGTGCTGGGGGCCCCAGGGAAACAATGCCAGGCTTGGCCCCCAGCCCCAGGGGTGGCCCGGCTGGAGGTCAGGGCTGGGCTGGCACCTGCCCACAGGGCACTCCCTCACCTCGGCGTGCCTCCAGCAGGCCCCGCCCCACTGAGAACCCAGCACGCACGTTGGAAATTGTTCTGAGCACCGTGGAGAAAGGCGCAGGGCAGGTGTGGCCTCTCCCAGGAGCCCTGTCGACGACCTGGGCTTCCAGCCCACTCAGGAGGAGACCTGACGGTTAGTGTCCCCCCGCTGTCCCCCCAGCCCAGAAGCGGTTAGAGAGAGGAGGCCAGGCGGCCGAGGCCGGAGAGCAGAGCTGTGCAGACGCAGCGCACAGGGGCTGCGGGAGAGGCCCTACCATCCGGCTCCTCAACATAAGGCTTGGGTTTCTTTCTCAACTTGGACTTCTTCTTACTGTTCCTTTCCAGAAGCGCTTTCATGTGCTGTGTCACTGGGGAGCAAACAAAGGGTGAGGCCACAGAACACAAAGAGGAACACGTGCCCACACGGTCCCGCTCGGGGCTGACCCTGGGCAGCTGGGAGGTCACTGCCCCAGCCTGCTGGACTCCTCAGAGGGAGATGGGCTGATGCCCCGCCAGAGGGGGAGGGGAGTGCCGGGCGGGGGCGGGTGTCTCGCTCAGAGTCCTGGGCACAGGGGTGGGTGTGTGGGCACACCTGGGTCGTGTGGCTGGGGAGGTGCCAGGAACGTGCCCCTGGGCAGTGGGGAGAGGATGTGGTCAGCTCATGACCCGCTGGCCGACAGAAAGGCAGGGGTAGGGAGCCCCCTGAGAGGGCCGCAGCCCAGCCATCTGGTTCCTACGTGGCTGCGCTCCAGGGGCTGAGTGGGTGCTGAGCGAGAGAGAGGGGCCTGGCTCCCCTCTCTGGCTGACCTGGGCACCCCCCCACACACACACCCCCCGCACAAAATAACTCAGCGCTGTCGATCCGGACCCTCCATCCCCCCATCCCGTGCTCTGGAAGGAAGTCGAGGCACACAGCCCACACTGAGGTGGGATTCACGCTCCCCTCATGGTGGACCCTCTTACCTACATAAATTATTTGTAATTCTTTTTTTCTTTCTTTCTTTTTTTGGCCGCATTGCGCGGCATTCGGGGATCTTAGCTCCCCAACCAGGGATCGAACCCGTACCCCCTGCAGTGGAAGTGTGGAGTCTTAACCACTGGATCACCAGGGAAGTCCCATATATCTATCTAATCATTTATATCATATTCATTCATCTTACATTCATTCATTCATCTTACATTGTCAGCTTACAGTTCCATATGACTTTATTCTGTTCCTTAAAGTGCTCCAGCTTTGGCCCCGGGGAGCTCTGTGTCCTGTGACCCGTGTCCTGTGACACGCCCCGTCATCTCCCCTCTGGCACATCCTCCCTTCAGGCACTGCATCTTGTACATTCCCTACCCCAGCCTTAGAATCAGCTGTTTCTCCAGACAGCTCTGGTTCCTTTTAATGGAAAATGGTAGAAACCAAGAGCTGCGGGTCAGGTGTCCTCAATGCTCTTGGGGTGTCACTGCTTCTAGGCCCCAGGCTGACAGGGCAAGGAAAGATACATGTGTATACGAGGTTGAAGAGACTCCCTTCTCTTCCAAGTGTTTTAATCAGGAATGGAATGTTGGATTTTGTCAAATGCTTTTCCTACACTTATTGAGATGATCTTATGTTTTTTTTTTTTTTACTCTGTTGATATGGCAAATTACATTGATTGATTTTTGAATGTTAAACCAACTTTTCATTCCTCAGATAAACCCCACTTATTCAAGATGCATTATCCTTTTAATATATTCTTGGATTTAATTTGCTAAAATACGGTTCATTTCTGTCCTATCCTCATGAGGGATACTATCTGTGCTTCTCTTTCAAATTTTTGGTAATGCCCTTTTCTAATTTTGATATAGAGAGAATTGGGAAATATTCCCTCCACTTCAATTTTCTGAGTTAATTGCTACACAAACAATGAAATATTTGATAGAATTCACTAGTGAAGCCATTTGGGCCTGGAATTTTCTTTGTGGGAAAGTTTCATAAAGTACCAATTTCTTTAACAGATATATGATTTTTCTGGTTATCTATTTTTTATTGAGTGATCTTTGGTAGTTTGTGTCTTTCAAGGAATTTGTCCATTTCCTCTAAATTGTCATATTTACTGGCATAATGTTGTTCATAATATTTCCTTACTATCCTTTTTTTTTTTTTGCGGTATGTGGGCCTCTCACCGTTGTGGCCTCTCCCGTTGCGGAGCACAGGCTCCAGACGCGCAGGCTCAGCGGCCATGGCTCACGCGCCCAGCCGCTGTGCGGCATGTGGGATCTTCCCGGACCGGGGCACGAACCCGTGTCCCCTGCATCAGCAGGTGGACTCTCAACCACTGCGCCACCAGGGAAGCCCCTCCTTACTTTTTGATATAATTTCCTCTCACTGTTTTTTTTTTAAGTTTCTTAAAGTAGCTGAGGTAACTGATTTATTTCCTAATACAGTTAGGCGCCATAAATTTCCCTCTAAGTACTGCTTTAGCTGCATCACACAAATTTTAATGTTTTGTTTTCATTTTCTTTCAATTCAAAATACTCTGCACCTTCCTTTTTCATTTTTATTTGACCCATGGATTGTTCAGTAGTATGTTCTTTAGTTTCCAAATACTCAGGGATTTTCCAGGTATCTTTATGTTGCTGATTGCCAATTTAATTCCACTGTGGTTAGAGAACACACTTTCTATGACTCACATTCTTTTTTTTTTTTTTTTTTAGTATTTATTTTGGCTGTGCCGGGTCTTAGTTGCGGCACGCGGATTTCTTCGTCACGGCACGTGGACTCTTAGTTGCGGCATGCGTGTGGGTTCTACTTCCCTGACCAGGGATCAAACCCGCACCCCCTGCATTGGGAGTGTGGAGTCTTACCCACTGGACCACCCTATGACTCACATTCTTTAACCTTTATTGAGACTTGTTTTATGGCTCAGAGTATGGCCTATTTTGGAAAAGTGGCTGAGATCTGAGTCCAGATGCTCTGGGTGCAGTCTTTAACCTTGGCTACTCCATTGTAGCTGCTTTGCTTCCTAAACAGACCTTCAACTAGTCCTTTTGTTTTCAGCTCCGTGGTCACTCCCACTTCCATACCACTGCTGGAGGAAGCTGGCTCCACCCACTGCTGCGCTTTTTAGGGTTTGCTACTTGCTTCGACTTGTCAGCTTCCCCACCACCTGCTTGGGATCCACGTTTCTTGGTCGGCCAAGTCAGTTTCCAGCCACTTGTCCATATGCTTTTCAGCTTCCAAAGCATAGTTGTTCTTCCTCTTCCATTCTCTTTGTCCTGGTGGGTTTTAGTATTTTTTATTGTGATAAATTATACGTAACATAAAATCTGCTATCTTAACCATTTTTAATTGTACAGTTCAGGGTATTAATTACATTCATATTACTGTGCAATCATCACCACCATCCATCTCCAGCACTTCTTCATCTCCCAAAATGGGAAGTCTGTACGAATCAAACAACTCTCCATGTCTCCCTCCCCGTAACCCATGGCACCCACCATTCTGCATGAACTTGACTACTCTAGGGACCTCATACAGTTATCTGTCTGATTCGTGCAGTATTTGTCTTTTTGGGTCTGCCTTATCTCACTCACCATAATGTTTTCAGGATTCAGCCATGTTGTAGCCTGTGCCAGAAGTTCCTTCCCTATTAGGCTGAATAATTCCATTATGTGTACAGATGACACTTTATTTATCTATTCATCCATCAATGGACACCTGGGCTGCTTTCCACCTCTTGGCTATTGTGAATATGCTGCTATGAACATGGGTGTACAAATATCTGTTCATGCTCCTGCTTTCAATTCTTTTGGGTATATACCCACAAGTGGAATTGCTGAGTCCTATGATAATTCTATTTTTAATCCTTTGAGAAACTGCCATTCTGTTTCCATAGTGGCTGCAGCATTTTACATTTCCTTGTGAGGTTTCTTTTTCTGCCTTTAAAAAATTCCTTCACTGTTCTTTTATCGTGAGTTCAGGGTGGAATGCAAGTAAATGCACGTGATCGTCCTGCCATCTTCACCTGGAAGGCAGCGTCTTGCTGTGAAGGCACATGTAGCCCTCAGGGTCTGCAGCCTTCCCGTGTGCTCTTTGCGGAGCATCCCTGCGATGCCTGTGCTGACAGCACGCTTAGGGAAGTCCAGGGCAGAAAGGCTGTGGAGTCACCTGGTGGTGGCTGGTACAAAGGTGTGACCACGTGCGAGCCGAGGCTAAGCCAGGGGGTGGGGTCACGTGAATTGGGGTTCACTGTGCGGTACCTTGTTCCCTCGGAGTGGTGACCACACAGCAGATGTCAAACACGTGCTGGCAGATGAATCAAAAGCTTCTGAGGCCAAGGCAGACAGTGTGGTTCAGCGTGAGGCCCCACACACGGGAGCCAGCTCAGCTCTGCCCCCGTTGGTGCTCCCAGGATGGACTGCATTTCCTTTTTCTAAGCACAGGCTAGGTCTTCTGGGCTGATGGGGCCTGCCCTCCTGACTGGCAGCCGGCACCCATGTTCTCGACAGGGGCCGGTGGGAGGGAGATCGAGGCCTCTCCTCTGGGCTCAGTGACGAGCAGGGCCTGGCAGAAAACGCCCACCCAGAAGTGGGTCTCAGGGCTGGAGACAGGGCTTTGGCTGGAGGGCAACCCTGTGCCACAGATGTAAGACCAGATCCCACAGACACAGAACCCTGCTAGCGGGACCACACAGACCCAGCGTGGTCTGTGGGCAGAGACCACCGGGGCCTCAAAACCATGACTACCAGGCTGCAGCTCGGTTCTCTCAGTCTGGCTCCTATCGCACAGACACTAGGGCGAAAGTGCACTAACCTCCGTGCAAAACCGCAACGTCCAGCTCTCCATGGACGCCCCAGCCAGAGCGGGCACAGCCTGGAGCCTCTGGCCTCTGTCCGCGGCTCACTCACCTTTCACTCAGCAAGCACTCCTGGGGCCCCCGAGGGCTGTGTGCTGAGCGGCGGACACACACTTCCAAACCTCCAGCTCACGGCAGGGACGTTTCAAGACATTTTTGGAAGAGGCTGAGGTGAACCATGAAGCCACTGGGGGCCCACCTGCTCCTGGGAAGGTCTGAGAAGACAGAGGCAGGTCCAGGCTGCCCGCTTCGTCCAGGGAGCCCCCTGGGGAGACCCGTCTGCAGTGTTCGGCGATCCTGCTTCAAAAAACTGCAAGCCTGAGCAAACATTTCACGGCTTCCAAGATCTGCCCCTAAACGGCTGGTGTGCTGGACGGTGCCTATGCTTCACACACCTTCCCCGGGCCCCCCACTGCCCTGCAGCCCTCATCACTGTGTGCACAGGCCTCAGCCCCCCACACCTGGGCTGGGGCAAAGCCCTGGCTAGACCAGCATGGATGGCCGCTCCCACCGAGCAATCTTGGGCACGGCAGACACTCACGGACACGGACACGGGGCGGCAGACGGCCTGCTGCGCTGGCAGGCGCTGCCTGCAGCTCCACCCCCATGCTCACTCTGCCCAGCCCAAGGCGAGCACCGCCGGGCTGGCGGGACCGTGGCCCAGAGTCCTCCCCAAGGAAGGCCAAGCCGGGGCCCACACAGACCTGACGCATGGCCTTCAGGAACCCCAGGCAGCCGTCAGCAGGCTGCTGTCCATGGTGGTCCCAACCTCTGAACGCCTGAGGCGGCTCAGGCCAGCTCAGCTCACAGCACCTCAACAGCCTATGGCACAGACCCCTCAGACCCAGCGCTGGGCCAGGGCGCCCATGTCCCTCACCGCCCTCAGAAGCCCCCCCTGCGATGGCCACAAGGCATAGTGCGAGCCTGGCCAGGGCAAACGCTCTAAGTGCACACAGGCTGACTGGCCTCCCTGCCCTCGTCAGGCAGGGTGACCAGGACGGCAGCCTCAGAGTGGCGTGGATGCCGGCTGGCGGAGACATGGGTGCAATGGGTCCTCAAGCAGACCCCCACCTGTCAGCCCGTGGCCAGGGAGGGACCCTGTGCCACAACTGCCTGTGGCTCTTCTCAGGGCCTCAGTGCCGAGAAGGGGCTGCCTGAGGACCCCGCATCCCAGTGGAGGCCAAGGATGTGCCCCTCCGGGAGATGCTGTGTTTGTGTACCTGCTGCTGCCAGGTGCCACCCAGCGCAGACGGAAGCTCTAGCCGCAGCCTGTACTTGAGCTGGTGGCAGAGCCCAGGGGTCCTGTCTGGGTCTTACCTTTGGTGTCGTTGACGGGGTCCATGTGCCGGTAGATGTAGCCCTCCAGGTAGGAGTGGAACTTGGGCGTGGGCGGGAAGAAGGCCAGGCAGATGGCCATGAGCTCCCAGCCGCGGGCCAGGCTCTCGAGGCGGAAGTTCTCGGTGGTCTGCCGGCACAGCTGGATGTAGAGTTCGTCCCGCAGGCCCTGCACGCTCCAGCCCTTGGTGGCGATCTCCAGGGCCACGTGCAGCGGGTCGGCCTTGGCGCGCCGGTCGCCCATGTACATCTGGATCAGCTTGAAGACCTCACAGGCCTCCTTCTTCACGTGGCGGTCGCTGGTCACGATCATGGGCTTCTTGATAGACTCGCTGCTCCATGCCAGCATGTTGGCAATGGACACCTTCCGCCGGAAGAGGCCCTGTGTGTGTTTGTTGAAGTGCTTGGAGGCCCAGTTCTCGATGTCGGTCTCCGAGGACGGCTTGCGAAGTGTGAAGGTGGGGAACACGCAGCTGGCGCTGGGCATCACGCTCCGGGTCTGCCGGCTGCTCTCGAACTGGGCGCAGGTGCCGAGGTCCTCAGACTGGGGAGGACAGGGGGGCTGTGAGGGGGTGGGGGCCCCACGTGACCCAGCCAGGTGAGAGATGTGGCCCCCCCTACCCCAAGCGGGACCTGAAGCTGCTGTAGGAAAGAGGCCTGGGCGGGGTGGGGTGGGGTGGGGTGAGGCCGGGCCTGGGCTTCCAGCTCTGCACCTTGTACTGGTCTAACAGGGACCCAGAGAAGCCCTCCCTCTGACTTCTACCCTGCGGGCTTGGCCTCCGGGAGGTGCCTGCCCTGGTCTGGAGACCGAGGTTTGGGGGTGGCCAGCATGGGTCTGGGGGCAGGAGGGAGCCGCGCATGTGTCTCGTCAGCTTCTTGGGCTGCCGTAGCCCCAGGTAGGAGAGGGCCCGGGGACGCTGCATCCCCAGTGCTCACAGGGCTCTCCCCAGGCAGGGAGCTGGACCGTGCGTGGATGCAGGAAGGTGCTGCCTCCTACTGGCCTTGCCGCGGCTGTTTGGCTTCTGCTGGTTCAGATGGAAGGTCAGCCCCACAAAGCAGCAGAAACCCCCAGATGTAACATTTGACAGAGAAACAAATGTCTCTGGGCCACAACGGCTGCACCCTTTTCCCCAACAAAGATCGCGTTTGGAGTCTCGGGCATCGGGAAGAGCGACGCCATGCAGAGGGGCAGAGCCAGGCCTGAGAGGGCCGTGGGCTGCGGCCCTCCGCTCCCATGATGCTGGGAAGGGAGAGCGTTGCCCCAAGCCGCACCCCCACCCCCACCCCCGCCACCAACAGCCTCCACGTACCTGCACTCAGATAACAGCCCCTCACCCAACACTCTTTAGGGGCTCCTGTCCCCTCTGTCTGGGAGGTGGGCTCTCGTCCCCAAACCCGTGCTGGCCTCCCCAACCCTTGGTCTTGAAAGCAGGGAAGGTACCTCCCTGGGCAGCGCCAGGAGTGGACCTCCATCAGGCCCCTGGAGCCCACGCGTCCTGCTGTCCAGGTCACACGCTGGGAGCTGGGTGCCCCAGGACGCAGCTGTTCACACTCCACCTACCACCTGCCCCCCCGCCTCTTCCCATCTGTCCTGATGTCCTCCTGTGTTACAAGCCACAGACAGAAATGCTGCTCTGAGCTCTCCAGTCTGGAGGAACACTAAGTGCCCCGGGGGGATGCTGGCCACCTAAGATGCCGTAGTTCTTGGGCATGTCTTCCCCACCAGGACTGGGGGTGGACATGAGGATCCTGACCCCGGGAGGCCCTGTGGCCACTGCCAGCTCTGAGCAGAGGCCAGGGCAGACCCTCAGCCTTGGCTTCAGGCAGCAGACTGGTGTGAAAGGTCAGGGACCAGGAGGTGAGAACGAGGATACTGGGCCACACCAAGCCCTGGGCACCATGCTCCTTGCACGCAACCGGGACAGCAGGTGCACAAGGATCCCGAGGGCCTGATGGATGCCCACGCCCAGCACTGAGCAGGGAAGACACCGCAGGCTGGGCTTCTGCCTTGGCTCCAGCTGCAGTGTGGGGTTCTGGGAGCCACCTGGGGCTTGCTGAATGTGTCCTGGCCCCAGGCTCTGAGCCACCCAAGGAGCGCCTGGTGCTCTACCTGCACAGCTCCTCACCCGAGAGCCATTCACAGGTGGAAGAACAGAGGCTCAGGGCTCAGTGGGCAGGTGGCGGCCTCTGTGGCCTGGAATCAGGACATGGCCTCTAGCCCCCTGGTGACGTGGCAGCACTGCGGGGCCTGGCCAGCAGCCGAGGTAAGAGACCCCCGTGCTGGCAGAGGCCTGGGGGGCATCTACCGTCTGTCCTCACTCACGCCTGCTGGGAACCGTGAAGCCACACCACCCCTGCCCGGGGACCCGGCCGCGGCCCGGCCCCTACCTGAGAGGGGTGGAGGTAGGGCTCCGGGGAGGCCAGGCTGGTCTGCACAGACACGCTCTTCTCGAGCAGGGCCTGGGGGAAGGCGAGCCGGTCCGAGGCGGCCCTCTGCCAGTGCTTTTTGCTCTCCTGCTGGGCCAGCGCCTCATCCTCGCTGAAGGCGCGCACCACAGGCCCAGGCATGGGCAGCGGCACGGCCCCGTCGCTCTCGTAGCCCGAGCCGTCCTGCTGTGAGTCCCAGCTGCCCCTCTGCTTCATGTGCAAGCGGGCCTGCTGTGCCTCCCAGGCCAGCCGGGCCTGAGCCAGGAAGGGCTCGGCCTCGCCCCGGGTCCCGTCCCCCTCACGCGCCTCGCCCTCTGCACGCCTTGTGGGCGCCAGGCTGGGGCCGCACAGGGGCCGCTCCTCGGTCAGGGGCTGCTGGCCAAGCGGGTCGCGGTCCCCGGGGCCCTCGGTGGACAGGGCGCTGGGGGTGTGGCACGCAGAGGGGTTCCTGCTCTTCCTCTTTCGTGTGCTGGGGGAGCAGCCCGTCGAGGACATGGTGTCCTGCTGGCTGGACCAGGACATGGCATCGTCCTGGGCCTGGGGTAGTGGCATGGGCGGCTGGGCGGACCGCAGCTCGGGCCCCTCCATGCTGCTGTAGTCCCCGGACGTGACCCCCAGGCGCTGGTCGCGCAGCAGGCAAGGGCTGGGCTGCAGGGAGAGGGAGCCGCCGCCTGGGTGGGGCGAGTACTTGTGCCTCGGGCCCGCGCGCAGCTTGGGGCTGGAGCCGGCCTGCTCCACATACACCAGCTGGCGGACATACTCCTTGCCAGCCGGGCTGTACTCCAGGCTCAGGTAGCGCTCGGGGCACTTCTGCCTGGTGAGCACCAGCTGCTGGTAGGGCGACGCCGAGGCCTGCTTGGGCGGCTTGCGGCTGGGAGACCGCCGAGGCGAGCTGGCCTGATAGCCCCCGCCGGCCTCAAACTGCACATCCATGGGGGGCTCGTCATAGATGGGGGCCTGGTACTCCACGGGGGGCTCTTCGTAGAGGGGGGGCTCGTAGGCGTAACGCGGGGAGGACGGCTGAGAGTCGGCGGCGGGCTTGCGGGGCTGGGCCAGCAGTGGGGAGCAGCTCCCCAGCTCAGCCCTCTTCAGGAAGGGTGACGGCCTCCGCTCTGAGAAGAAGACAGGGCCGTCCGCGTCGGAGGTGAAGGTCTGTAGGCTGGGCGAGTGCTGTCCCCCAGAGGGTCTGCGGGAGCGACCCCTGGGCTGGCTGTCCAGGGGGTAGCCGTTGCCCTGGGGGGAAAGGAAGCTGGGCTCCCTGTCGGCAACTTTGATGAGCATGCGCTCCTTGGTGCCCGAGTTCCAGCGGAGCGAGGAGGTCCTGGTGGGGGTGGGGGGGGGCGGTGCAGTACAGGTTACCTGGGGAGGTCCTGGGGGTGGGCAGGTTACCTGGGGAAGTCCTGGGGGGAACAGGTTACCCAGGGAGGTCTTGGGGGGGGCAGGTTACCCAGGGAGGTCCTGGGGGGGGGGCAGGTTACCTGGGGAAGTCCTGGGGGGAACAGGTTACCCAGGGAGGTCTTGGGGGGGTCAGGTTACCTGAGGAGGTCCTGGGGGGAACAGGTTACCGAGGAGAGGAGGAAATCTGACCCCTTTGCCAGCCTGGACCCATTACCCACCTGCTGACCTCATGGGTGTCTGAGGTCAGGGCCCAGAGGCCTGGTCATTTCTCACTGTCCTCTTCAAACCCGCCCCCCGGGGGCTGCAGGCTGTGGGGGCCTGGTGCCTCCTGGGGCTCCCAGCAGCGAGCTCTGCACTCTTCATAGGCCCTGACCTCTGGTCACTGCAGCCTAGAGTAAGCTGCCCTCCTGGCCTGGGAACTCCCCTCACACATTTCCCTGCAGCCTTCCCCTCTGGGGGCTCTCCTGATCCGGGAGCTTCCCCCAGACCCCAGCTGCTGTCCACGGCAACACTCCCTGCCAGGGCCTCTGTGAGTGTCTCTGCTCTGGTCCCACGCTAGAACCAGGCACAGAACTATTTCTGTAAGGAAGAGCCAGGAGGGGGACCTCCCAGGGGCCTCTCTGGCTTTGGAATCTATGAGTACTGGCCTGCAGGCCTCACTCCCGGCCTCGGCACCTGCCTGTGTTCCTACCAGGGGTGGCCAACACATCCCTTGTGCATCAGCATCTCAGGCCTTGGATTTCAACCACAGAGGCTCCTGTGAACTCCAAAAAGGCTAACTGCCCTCCTCTGACTGCCCACACACACAGTCGGTACTCTGCACCTGACAGAGACGATAAAACTGTCCCCCAGTTCCTGAGAAAGCCTGCATCAGGCTAAGGGAGAGCTGGGGAGCTGTGGGGCCCAAATCACGGCCCCGCCACCGAGCGCAGGGGGCCACCCAAGACGCTCAGCCTCTTCTGAGCCTCACTTGCCTGGTGACATGAGTGACACTGCCCCTCGGGATACACGGACTTGACCACACACCATATCCGCCCACTGAAGGTCTGCACCACGTCCCACAGCTGTACCAGCCACGACGGGCCGGACCAAGTCCCAGAGAGATGAGTGGAGCTATCCTCTGCCACCTGCTCCCCCACCCCAAGAAACTCCTGGCTGCTTTAAAGATTTTCCTTTTACTTTATTTATTTATTTATTTATTTATTTATTTATTTATTTATTTATTTGTCGGCCGCATTGGATCTTTGTTGCTGTGTGCGGGCTTTCTCTAGTTGCAGCGAGCCGGGGTACTCTTCGTTGCGGTGCGCGGGCTTCCCGTTGTGGTGGCTTCTCTTGTTGCGGAGCACGGGCTCTAGGCACGCGGGCTCAGTAGTTGTGGCTCGTGGGCTCAGTAGCTGTGGCTCGTGGGCTCTAGAGCAAGGCTCAGTAGTTGTGGAGCACGGGCTCTAGGTGCGTGGGCTCAGTAGTTGTGGCTCGCGGGCTCTAGAACACAGGCTCAGTAGTTGTGGCGCACGGGCTTAGTTGCTCTGTGGCATGTGGGATCTTCCCGGACCAGGGCTTGAACCCGTGTCCCCTGCACTGGTGGGTGGATTCTTAACCACTGTGCCACGAGGGGAGTCCCTTTGGCCCATTTTAAAATCAGGTTGTTTTCTTACTGCTGGGGTTTAAGAGTTCTTTGTATATTTCAGATAACAGTCCTTTATCATTTGTGTCTTTTGCAAACATTTTCTCCCAGTCTATGGCTTGTCTGCTCATTCGCTTGACACTGTCTTTCGCAGAGCAGAAATTTTTAATTTTAATGAAGTCCGGCTTATCAATTGTTTCTTTCATGAATCATGCCTTGGACGTTGTACCTAAAAAGTCACTGCCAAACCCAAGGTCATCTGGGTTTTCTCCTCCATTACCTTCTAGGAGTTAGTTTTGTGTTTTACATTTAGGTCTGTGATCCATTTTGAGTTAATTTCCATGAAGGGTGTAAGGAATGTGTCCAGATTCATTTTCTTGCCTGTGAACGTTCAGTTGTTCCAGCACCATCTGTTGAAGAGACCATCTTTGCTCCGTTGCATTGCCTTTGCCCCTTTGTCAAAGATTACTTGACTATATTTATGGGGGTCTATTGGTTGTTTCTCCAGTCTATTCTATTTATCTATCTATTCTTTTACCAATACCACACTGTCGTGATGATGGTAGCTTTATAGTAAGTCTTGAACTCGGGTAGTATTATTCCTCCAACTTTGTTCTCCTTGAATATTGTGTTGGCTGTTCTGTATCTTTTGCCTCTCCATAGAAATTTTTTTTAACATCTTTATTGGAGTATAATTGCTTTACAATGGTGTGTTTTCCATAGAAATTTTATTATCGCTTTGTCAACATCCACAGAACAACCTGCTGGGATGCTGACTGAGACTGCACTGAACATATAGATCAAGTTGGGAAGAGGTGACATCTTACTCCATTTATTTAGTTCTCCCTTGATATCTCTCATCAGAATTTTACAGTTTTTCTCACAGAGATTTTTCACATATTTTGTTAGATTTATACCTGTTTCATTTGGGGGGGATATTAATGTCAATGCTATTGATTTTAACTTCAAATTCCACTTGTTCATTGCTAGTATATAGGAAAGCAATTGACTTCTGTATGTTTAGCTTATATCCTACAACCTTGCTATAATCACTTAGTTCTAGGAGTTTGTCAATTCTTTAGGATTTTCTACATAGATGATCATGTCATCTGTAGACAGGGACAGTTTTATTTTTTCCTTCCCAATCCCTATACCTTTTATTTCTTTTTCTTGTGTTACTGCATTAGCAAGGACTTCCAATACGATGCTGAAAAGCAGAGGTCAGAAGGGAAACCCTCGTCTTGCTCCTGGTCTTAGTGGGAAAGCTTTGACCTTCTCACTCCTAAGTGTGATGTTGGCTGTAAATTTTTTATAGAAATTCTTCATCAGGTTAAGGAAGTTCCTCTCTAGTTCCTAGTTTACTGAGGGTTTTTTTTTTTTAAATCATGAATGGGTGTTGGATTTTTGCCAAATGCTTTTTCTGCATCGGCTGATACGATCATGGATTTTTCTTCTTTGGCCTATTGATGTAATGGAGTATTACTGATTCTCAAATGTTGAACCAACCTTGCATAACTAGGATAAATCCCACTTGGTCATGGTGTGTAATTCTTTCTATACAGTGGTGGATTTGATTTGCTAATATTTTGTTGAGGATTTTTATATCCATGTTCATGAGAGACTGGTCTGTAATTTTCTTGTAATGTGTTTTTCTAATTTTGATATTAGCGTAATGCTGACCTCATAGAATGAGTTAGGAAGTATTCCCTTTGCTTCTATCCTTTGAAAGAGACTGTAGAGAACTGCTATAATTTCTTCCATAAATGTTTGGTAGAACTCACCAGTGAACCCATCTGGGCCTGGTCCTTTCTGTTTTGGAAGATTATTAATTATTGATTCAACTTCTTTAACACATGTAGACCTATTCAGATTGTCTATTTCTTGTTATATGAGTTTTGGCAGACTGTGTCTTTTAAAGAATTGGTTTATTTCACCCAGGCTATCAAGTCTGTGTGCACAGGGCTGTTCATAGCATCCCTGTATTTTCTTTATTTTTATTTCTGTTTTTTTGGCCATGCAGCTTGCGGGATCCTAGTTCCCTGACCAAGGATCGAACCTGGGGCCCTCAGCAGTGAAGGCGCAGAGTCCCAACCACTGGACCACCAGGGAATGCCCTGTATTTTCTTTCTAATGTCCAAGGAATCTTTAGTGATATCGCTTCTTTCATTCCTGATATTAATAATTTGTGTCCTTTCTCTCTTTTTCTTAGACTGGCTACTTACTGCTTATTGGTTTTATTCATCATTTCAAAGAACCAGGTTTTCATTTCATTGATTTTTTTCCATTAATCTCCTATTTCAATTTCATTGATTTCTGCTCTAATTTTTAATATCTATCTTTTCTTCTGCTTACTTTGTACTTAATTTGCTCATCTTCTCCTAGTTTCCGAGAATGAAAACTTGGATGATTGATTTTAGATCTTTCTTCTTTTCTAATATATGCACTTTTCTAATATATGCACTGATATAAATTTTCCTCTAAGTACTGCCTTTATCACACCCCACAAATTTTAAGTTGTGTTTTCATTTTTATTCAGTTCAAAATAGTTTAAAATTTCTCTTGAGATTTCTTCTTTGACCCATGTGATATTCAGAAGTGTGTTGTTTAACCTGCAAGTATCTGGGGGTTTTCCAGCTATCTTTCTGTTACTGATTTCTAGTTTAATTCCATTGTGGTCTGAGAGCAGATACTGTATTATTTCTTTTCTTTTAATTTGTTAAGCTGTGTTTTATGGCCTAGAATGTGATCTATCTTTTCTTTTTTTTTTTTTTGCGGTACGTGGGCCTCTCACTGTTGTGGCCTCTCCCGTTGCGGAGCACAGGCTCCGGACGCGCAGGCTCAGCGGCCACGGCTCACGGGCCCAGCCGCTCCGCGGCATGTGGGATCCTCCCAGACCGGGGCACGAACCCGCGTCCCCTTCATCGGCAGGCGGACTCGCAACCACTGTGCCACCAGGGGAGCCCATGTGATCTATGTTGATGAAATTATTTGATTTGGAAAAACTGTCATTTAGTATCTTGTACAAATGAATCATATTAAAGTGAGTGTCTGATGACTCCAAAATATAGACCTCTGGTGGGTCTGTTTCTACTATCTGCTTTTGTTCCTAATCAGTTCCGGCAATTTTAGACTGAAATTCTGGTGACTGTGTATGGAAAACTGTTGAGATAATTTGAGGCTCTGGTTTACTTTTGTTTCTTAGCAGGCAGCTGGGATAAGGGCAGATCGATCACCTGAATCCCATCTGGGACTGAGCTGACTGGAATTCGGGCGTCTATTCGAAGACTGGTCTACTTATGGCTCACCCTATGCCTTCGTGTAGCCTTTCAGGAGTCCCAGTAGAAACATGGAATGCTGCCAAGGTCCCCTCTGTGGCTCCTGAGGCGGTGACACGTGTGCTGGGCTGCAATGACTGCCAGACCTTGGCCACACGTCCTGGCTCCTCGGATGCCTGCAGGAATATTTGGTCTGTTGTGTTCTTGTTGTACAGGCTGGTCTCAGTTAAGTGAATCCACCATCACAGAGAGGAGAAACCCCAAGCGTCTTAAGAAACCAGCTGGGTAGTCTGGTCCTCCACCTTTATCCTCTGACTGAGGCTGGGGCTCTCTGGATAAGGCCACGAGTCCTAATTACTGGGCGTGGGTGAGGCAGGACTTAGAGAACCAGAGTCAGCATGTGCGGTCAGGGTGAGAGTGAGAGGCCTCGGGCCGGGCAGCCTGCTCCAGCATGACCAGGACCAAACCCTGCAGCCTGACCTCATTACCCAGGGGAGAAGTCAGACTGCAGCAGGGCTCCACTCCCGGTTGCCGGAGGCTGCTCCCGGCCTGCCCCCCAGGCCAAGCAGGCAGAGCGGAGGGCGGAGGGCAGCAGACCCAGAGAGCCAGCTCTGGAGTCGGAGAGATCTGTGGCTGCACTCCAGGCCATTGTCCCCTGGCTGCAGGCTGTGGGAAATCACCTCCCGGCTCTGTCCCCGTGTCCTCATCAGTTCCTACGAGGATCAAACACGATGTGCAGATGCGCATACGATAAAGTCCTTAGCTCAGCACTGGCACACAGGAAACACTCAGCAACTGGGAAGCGTTATTTTGCACATCTTTTCGCCCCTCGGCAGGAGGGACCCCGCCCCTCTGCGGGGCGAGGGTGGCGGGGCTGCGGCTGCGGAATGAGGAGTGTGGGAGAGTCGTCGTGTCGGGCGGAGTCCAGCGCACAGTCTACTCCAGGGCCCAGAGGGCTTCCATCGAGTCAGGGCAGAGGCCGGAACGGGCCAGCAGGAAGGAAGGTGCCCGGCAGACGGCACCCCTGGCTGAGGGCGGGTCACCCGCACAGGAGCCTCTGACTCCATCCCCAAGGCAGGCCCCGGGGTCACGGGCTCCCTGTCTTACCGGGAAACGAGGGCCGCCTGGGTCACAGAGCAGACGCCGGCCTCAACCACCCGCCCCCGCGCGGGCGGCCTCACTTCCTGCCCCACAGGCCGGCCCCTCGCAGCCCCGCAGCCTCGCAGGGTCCCCACCGCGCCCCCTCTAGGCTCCCGCCCCGCCGGCCCCTCCGTCTCCTCACGGCTCCCCAGACCAGGAGTCCCATGCTTCTCTCTCGACCCCTAACCCCCTGTTGGCTCTGCTCGGGCGGAGGCACCCAGGCGAGAGACGCCGCCCACGCCCTTGTTCCGAGAAGGCTTCCGGCCACGAGGGGAGAGGCGGCCTCCCACGCCCGGGGAAGTGCTGGAGCGGGCGGGCGGGGCCTCCGCTCAGCTCAGGGCAGTCGCCTGTTCTCCAAAGAAGGAGACGCCTCCTCAGGGAAGCGCTGCTCCACATGCGGCCCCCAGAACCGGCAAAGGGCAGCAGGGAAGCGGGGCTGGGACGGCTGCCGCGTGGGTCTGGAGGGAAGCCTCTGCCCGAGATGCGGGTGCAGCTCACGCGCAACAAGAAGAGACCACGTCAGAGAACCGGAGCCACGTGGTCCTCCGACCACCCAGCAAACCGCAGGCCCCTGACATGCCCTGCACCGGGCTGCACAGCCGCTGGCACACGGCCCCCCTCCTCAACAGTCCTTCCCGCTCTGTCTGGCTGAGGGAGCTGCTCTCACGCCCGGCCCAGGTGGCACCGGGATGGCAGGGCCAGGGCAGTGCCGGGCCACCACAGAGCAGGTGGCACGTGCGTCCCGCAGGGCCCAGGGCTGTGATGCGCAGCCGGCAAGAGCAGGACTCACTGCCCGGGAAGAAACACGTCCGGGGACCTGCCCTGCCCTGCAGCCGGGGTGAGGCCCTGCCCGTCAGCCACCGCACCCCTTTACCAAGGAGAACATGGGAGGCCACAAAACACACCTGTGGACACCACCACACCACTGGCCCCACGCAGGCCCAGATCCCTTACCACATCAACGAGCCCGGTCACCACTTGCAAGCTCAACCTCTAAACTGAGCAGAGTGCCAGAGGCCCCTCGCACCTGCACATCCCTCCACAATTCACATGAATCCTGCTGGCCTGTGCTGGGGGCACCCGGCCCGGCCCCCCTCGGCTGCAGGGCAGGTGCTCCTCCAGCCTGGACACACGAGCTGACCAAGGGATGGCCCCTGCCCAGACCGACGGCTGCTGCGCCCAGGGTCCTGAGGGTCGTATCCAGAAACCCCAACGCCCTGCAAGGCCAACCCAGGGCCGAGGGAGGCGAGCCTCCTCCCTTCCCTTCGGCTGGCACCAGTCTTCCCCACGTGGCCGGGGAAACACTCCGATGTGTGGCCCGGAGCTCCCAGGGAGACCACATGCTGAAGAGCCCCCGAGGAGTCTGCCAGGGGCCAGGGCCGGTACCACAGACTCAACAGCTCCCCAAACTGCGCAGTGACGGGCAGCTGCCACGCGGGCCTGGGGCCACTCTGCCCCGGCGCTGGTGGCCCTGACGACCTCGCCTCACGTTCCACTGGCTGGGGCTGGGCCCTGCGTGCTGTGCACGTCCTGCTGAGCCAGACTCTCCTCCAGCTCACCGAAGAGCTGCCAGGAAAACCATCCCCGGGTCAGGAGACAGGGCCAGGCCTGAGGCAGGGGCCCTACCTGCAGTGGAGAAGGTGGCCGTCCGCACTGTAGTCCTGGTAAATCTCATAGTCCTTCTCAAGAAGACCTCCTGACGGTGAGGAACTGAAAGACAGCAAAATAAAACGGAGACGTGAACAGAAGTGCAACCATTTAGAAACACGATACATCAAAAATAACACGCCTTTCTTTCACTTTCCAGAATGTGGGTGCTGTCCTTTTAGTTTCTCATCCACAGCTCCTGCCCACAAAGTCGTCCCCTTCATCTGATCTGAGTATTTCTTGGGAACGTGGAACGGATTGAACGGACTGGAGGCCCACCGCCCTCCTACAGGGATAGCCCACTACAGCCCAGGTCCACCTCAGAGCTGGGGCTCCGGCCGATGAGCTGCGGCTGGGCCTGGGCCGGGGCTGCAACCTGAGGCAGGTGAGGCAGACACACTTCTGCTCCCACAGGGCTCACACTCCGGGTGCAGTCCACTGCAGAACGAACCAGAACCTCAGGCCACTGTAGGACCAGACCGGAAACAGCTCCAGGGATGGCTCTCTAGGGGGGTGCATCTGAGCTGTGGACAGGAAAGCGGGCCGGCAAGGGGTCGAGTTGGGCATAGCCCGGGAACAGGAAGAGGCCACTGTGCTGAGACGCAGCAGGTGGTGAGGAGGGGGACACAGAGGGGCTCGGGCCGGGCCACCAGGCCCCGTGGGCTGGCCATGCCAGGAAGCCTGCACGCCCCTTCAGGTCAGGGGGCAGCTACCTACAGCCGGTGGGCCACGTCCAGCCTGCTGCCTGTTTTTGTATAGCAGGTGAGCTAAGAATGGTTTATATATTAAAATTTTTTTGTGTGTGAAATGTGAAAACTACACGAGGTTCAAATTCCAGTGTCCGTCAGGAACACGACATGGGAACACAGTCCCATTCGCTCATCTGCAACAGTGACGTGCGTGGCCACAGCAGAGACCACAGGAGGTGCCTGCATCACTCAGCGTGGCGCAGGCCCGGCGATGCAGCTGCACCTCATTGGCCTGAGTGCCACACGCATGGCCGACCCATGACATTTCACTGACGCTTTTACTACCCTGCCTATCCACAATGCCACACCACGAAGAGAGTGGGCATGTACCGTTATGCCTTTCAGGCGCGGTGGCATGCGGGCTCTTTGCTGCTGGGTCGGTAGGACACACAGCCCTGCTGGAAGCACTGCGATGTCCCAAAGTGCACAACAGTCAGAGTTCGAAACGGAAACCTCATCGCAGCAGAATTACTTCACAAAATGAAAACGAAAAGGACCCTTACACCAAGTAAGCTCCCAAGGGGCTCATTTGTTAGCCAAGCAAGGAAAGCAAGGAATGCTGTTCACCAATGATGAGTTTATTAAATTGTGTTGACTGCAGCAGCGAAAGTTATGCGTCCAGAGAAAACAAACCTGCGTCAGACTACCAGCCTTTCGGCCAGACAGTCTTGAAGAGTCAAGGACAGTGAGAGCAGCGACAGCAGCCACGGATCAGAGGGTCCCTGGGCTCCGGACACCGCTCTGCAGGTGCTACTTCACTCAAGCAGTCAACACTGAGTCTGAAGTGACTGAGCAACTGGCCTCCATGAATCCTCTCTGTGGAGCAACTGCAGCTGAAAGTACTACCAAAGAAGCTGAGAAAACACCTAATGCAGCCCAACCTGAAGTGGAATCTGCTAAGATGTGTGAACAACTGATCACGCTAAAACACGCATGTCAGAAGAAGCTCAGCTGGGAACCCACAGGCCCGCACAGGGTGGGTGTTTTTTTTGTTTGTTTGCGGTACGCGAGCCTCTCACTGTTGTGGCCTCTCCCGTTGCGGAGCACAGGCTCCGGACGCGCAGGCTCAGCGGCCATGGCTCACGGGCCCAGCCGCTCCGCGGCATGTGGGATCTTCCCGGACCGGGGCACGAACCCGTGTCCCCTGCATCGGCAGGCGGACTCTCAACCACTGCGCCACCAGGGAAGCCCAGGGTGGGTGTTTAAGGGTACACACCGTACCCTTCACTGGCAGGTGCTCTGCAGAACACACCAAACCCATCACGAGTCATGAGACAGCAGCATCGGCTGAGAACTTCCTCTGCTCTCCTGGACTTTGCCATCACCAGTTCCAGGGATTTTTGTCAGAAATAGAAGCGAAACATCCCGACTTGACCTACTACACAACAGTTTAACAGCTTGAAAGGGGAAAGTTTTACTGCAGTTTTTTAAAAAACTCACGACCTAGACTGAAATTTTCTGTTTGAGAAAAACCTCTACTCGACCACTATCATCGAACATTGAATATGAGGGTTTTTTTTTCAGATTTGAGAATGTTTTTCAATGAACTCAACCTAAAATTATAAGGCAAACAGAGCTTATATGAGATACCGAGACTGCAGTAGAGTCATCTTGACTACAGTGAACGTGAGTCACAAATAATATCAGAGGCTGTTCTATCATCTCCTTCCCGTGCCACAAAAATTAAAACAAGAAGATCTCCATTCCCACACAGTTTTGCAGCAGATATATTTTCTGAGCTCAAACTACTGGTGAACCTCAGAGGTACTGCAGGTTTAGTCCCAGACCACTACAATAAAGCCAGTCACATGAACGTTCTGGTATCTCAGTGCAAACAAAAGTTATGTTTAGGGGCTTCCCTGGTGGCGCAGTGGTTGAGAGTCCGCCTGCCGATGCAGGGGACACGGGTTCGTGCCCCGGTCTGGGAAGATCCCACATGCCGCAGAGCGGCTGGGCCCATGAGCCATGGCCGCTGAGCCTGCGCGTCCGGAACCTGTGCTCCGCAACTGGAGAGGCCACAACAGTGAGAGGCCTGCGTACCACAAAAAAAAAGAAAAGAAAAGAAAAGAAAAAGTTATGTTTACACTATACTGTAGTCCATGCAATAGCCCCCTGGGTTTTCTGAGGAATCTGAACTCTAGGATTTAAATGATAGAAGAAAAGCCCACAACTAGCTAAGATGCTCTTAAGTACAAAGAGGAGACAGGGACGCTTCCTAGCACACACGAGGCTTGGGTGGTGCCCAAAGAGCAGACTGACGGCGCTGCAGGGAGAGAAAGTGACGGGTGGCACGGGTGGGCCGGGGAGAAGACGGAACGAGGATCCTTCTGGCCACACGCGAAGGTGGCACCAGGCAGACCTAGGCCTCCACGTGGAAGAGAAAACTATAAAGTTAACACAAGACATATAAGCGAATACCTCTGGGCCCAGGCCAAGAAAGAACTTTCTAAGCAAAACGTTAAAAACAAACCACAGGCTTCCCTGGTGGTGCAGTGGTTAAGAATCCGCCTGCCAATGCAGGGGACATGGGTTTGAGCCCTGGTCCGGGAAGATCCCACATGCCGCGGAGCAACTAAGCCCGTGCGCCACAACTACTGAGCCTGCACTCTAGAGCCCACGAGCCACAACTACTGAGCCTGCACGCCGCAACTACTGAAGCCTGTGTGCCTAGAGCCCGTGCTCTGCAACAAGAGAAGCCACTGCAACGAGAAGCCCGCGCACCGGAACCAAGAGTAGCCCCCGCTCACCTCGCCGCAACTTGAGAAACCTGTGCACAGCAACGAAGACCCAACGCAGCCAAAAATAAATAAACAAATTTATTATAAAAAAAAAGAAAAAGAAAAACCATAAGGCGAAAATAATGGCAAATTTGGTTGCGTCAAAATCAAGGACACCAGGGACCAGTCAGCAGGCACGCCGAGGGGAGGAGCTGAGCCCTGGGGTCCATGAGGGCTCCTGCACACTGAAGTCAGCCAGCAGCTCCAGAAGAAAGTGTGCGAAAGGCAGAAGCAGCCGATTCACGTCTGCGAGATTCTGCCTGACCAGATCTGCTGGGTAAGCCCGGTCCAGAGCCGCCCTGCCGGTCACTCACCCCAAACGCTCCCACCCGGGCCCCGGGCACAGAGGAGGAGGTGCAGGGCTGCCCCGGGCTGCAGGGTGCACGCAGCTTAAGAGCAGTGTCCTGCGGCGGGAGCATAGCCCACAGCCCCCCGTGCACAGGAACACGCTGGGCGGTGGACACACGCATGGAGCAGTTCAGGGACGATGCAGGAAGAAGGATGACAGGAAGAGCCTGGGCCTGGAGGATACGAGGATGGTAAACCACATCCTCTCGCCGTATCAGGGATCCCCAGGAAGCACCCCCGCAACCATCCCGCCAGACCAAGGACAGGTGATGGAATGGGTGAAGCATGACCCTAACCCTACAGGTTACTGATGAGAAACACACCTAAAGCGCATGGGAAAGGACTGCCTTCAGAGGCAAATACTAACCACGGAGAAACTGGCCGACGTCAGTTCCAAAGCACACTTCAGGCAAAAAACATCAGCAGGTAGACAACGTAACGACAAAGGAAAAACGCATCAGGACACCTAACTGCAAACCCATATGCAGCCGGCCCACAGCTTCCACACACAGGCAGCAGCAATGCGAGACAGGAAGGAGGGACAGACCAGTTCCACCGTGTGGGGAGACTTTACCTCTCAGAATCGATACATCAGGTAGACAAAAAATTAGTAAGAAACTCAATTGACACAATTAACAGATTTGACCTAACAAACACACAGAGAACTCTGGACCTAACAGAGAACAGAAATTTTTGAAGTAGTCCTGAAATCATTTATAAAAATTCAGGATTTAGGCTACAAAGCAAGTCTCAAAAAAAAAAATCATGCTTTCTGGCCAAAATGAAATTAAGTTCACAATCAAGAACAAGAATGGAGAGTAACCTACAGTTTTGGAAATTAAGACATTTCTAAATTACAAACGAGTCAAAAAAGCAATCATAATTAAAAGTAGAAAATATTTAAAATTGAACAATGAAAATTCTACATACCAAGAGTTGTGTAATGAAACTAAAGTACTATGCTGAGGGAAGCAGGACTTCAAAAGTCCATTTCAGAAGAAACAGTGAAAATAGATGAGTTAAGTTTCCAACAATAAGTTAGTAAAAGACTGAGAAAAAAACGTCCAACAAATAGAAGAGCAGTGACATAAAAGAGGCTCTTGAGAGCCGGAGCGGGTTCTCTGAGAAGACTGAGCACGTGGAAATCCTCCAGGAACCGGCACAAGGCACGGCAGCAGGAGCGAAGGGCCTGTGTGGACAAACGTCCACGAAGGAAGGGGCAGCACCAGGGCAGCCTATGCCAACGTGTCTGTGACTTAGATCAGCAGGCCTCCATAAAATAGGATTTCAGACAGTAAATGCCTGAACATTCCTGCAAGCAGTAAAGAACAGAAACCAGTAGTTAAAACTCCATCCACACAGGTCACAGGCCTGGCTGGTGAGCAAGTGCTCTTTGCCAGACACTCTAGCAACAGACAACGTTTCAGAGGAAACACTCCCACTGTTGATAAAAAGCCAGGACACACAGAACAAGGAGAAAAGTATAGGCCATTTTCACTTATCAACATGGAAAAAAATCCTAAATAAAATATTCGCAACCTGAATCTATTTTAAAAATTACACAGAGTATCCCAGGAACACATGAGAGAGACGACTGTTTAAAAATGCTGATTGTAGTAGTGCCTGGGGCCGCTGAAGCCAGCACCACAAAGTGGGCATCTTAGAAGAACAGACATTCACTCTCTCACGGTCCTGGAGGCTGGAAGCCCAGGATCAAGGTGCCAACAGGGCCGGCTCCTCCTGGATGCTTGGAGGGAGTCTGTTCAGGCCCCCATCCAGCTTCCGGTGGGGCCAGCCATCCTTGGCGTCTCTCGGCTTGCGGCCACAGGGCTCCAGCCTCTGCCTCGGCCGTCAGGGTACTGTCCTGTGCATCTCTGTCTTCTTGCAAGGATGCCAGTCCTGCGGGACTAGGGCCCTGCCCACTCCAGGGTGGCCCCATCTCAGCTTAGCTAATGATGTCTGCAGCAGCCCTGTTTCTCCATAAGGCCACAGTCACAGGTGCTGAGAATTAGGACTTCAGCATATCTCTTGGGGGACAAAATTCAACCCACAATAGACTAAGAAAATGTACTGGATGAGGTTCCACATCCATTCATGCTAAAAAGCCTAATGATAGAGAGGGACGCCGCTGCCTGAGGCCAGCGTCACGCAGCCTGAGGCCAGCGTCACAGTGCTACACGGACAGCAGGCCAGCAGCCTGAGCACAGGGACAAGCCCTCCCTGGTTCATCCTCACTGTGAAAGTGCTGGCCAGCTTGGGACAGCTGGCCAGTGTCACAGGCAACCCGGGAGACAGACGGTGAGCACTACTGAAACTAACGAGAGTGCAGCAAAAGTGTAAAAACAGGACTGACAAATAAAAATTCTTGTCTGTGTACCAGTAACGATCATATGACTTTATATGGTACCTAAAAATAAACCTTAAAAACATATGCAAGTCCTTTGTGGAAAAAAGTGTAAAATGCACCACCTTCATCTATGGGATAAGGTGACATAATCAAGGTGCCTACTCCCCACAAATCCAACACAATTCGAATCCATGTCCGAACAGGGCTTCCTGTGGGAACCCGATCCCAAGCCGCCCCATGATCCGAGTCACCACACTGCACCCAGGACGCTTTTGGAAAGAAGACGCTCCCACCCACAGATAGCGGGCGTGGGTGCTGGACACGTTGGTCAACAGAATCCTAAAGAGTCCAGTCCCTTCACCTGACTGCAAGGATGAGCCGGCACCCACCACAACCCAAGGCAAACGGGAGGGTATCTGAGCCCAAAGGCTGTCAGATCTGCAGGGCGGGAGGAAGCAGCCCGCCTGAGCTCCATGAGGACACCAGAAGGGCGGAAGGCTGCTTTTAAAACTCAGCCGTTGGCTTCCTCCTTGGGGCTCATCCCGGGCTCTGGCTCCTGAGGACAGCTCCCAAACAGCCTGTCAGCCCACTCAGGCCACGTGCCCAGGCCTCAGGCTCTGGCCCGAGCCCAGTGTGTGTCCAGCACCCACGCTGACCTGCCCCCACGCGTGTCCGGCTCCCCGTGCTGTACGGGAGCAGCACGGTCAGTCTCGAGTCCCAGCACGTCCGCCTCTGCCGTCTGCCCCCTGCACCCTTGGCACACGACGCCACCGTCCCTGGCCTGGCACGTCATTCTCCAAGAAGCAAATGGACCCACCGTGTAAGTCGGCTTTCGACTGCTTTGTGATTTCCACTGTCCCCAAGTGAAACCCAGCCTGCCCAGCCCCTTTCCCGCCACCCTGTCCCCGCCCAGCCTCCAACTCCAGATCCTCCCTGGCTTCTTTCTGGTAACTTCCAGCCTGTTTGTTTTCTCCAGGGCACGTGTCATCCGGCCATTCCTTCTGGACTTGGTCCCTTGAGAGCTGGGCCCTGGGGTTGACTCTGGGGCCTGGGACAGGGTCTGCTGAGTGCCAGCTCTGGGGTACAGGCACTCAGGGTTCAGCCTCTGGGGGATGGGTACTCGGGGTTCAGGCTCTGGGGTATGGGCACTTGGGGTGGGCCACAAGAGCTGGGGGGAGATGTCCAGATGTGCGAGGCCAGCAGGAGGTGGAAGCCCTCACTGTTCTCCAGTCCAGGAGGGCAAACAGTCACCTCTGCACACAGCCACGGCGGCCGCTGGAGAGGGCAGACACTTCCTGGGCTCCGCCTCGCTGCCGACCACCTCAGTCCTTCCTTTGTAAAACGGGGGTGACCCCCTCACCTCCCTCCCAGGATGCTGGCGAGATCTGTCAAGCCTGGGCAGGGGTGCTCGGTGCCAGGTGGTACGGATCCCCACGGATCTGCGTCCCGAGACCAACAGGCTGGTCTGCCTGGGGAAGGCACCCCCTCCTCACGCGTACTCTGCGGGGCGGCTCTGGGGTCCCGAAGCCACGCTCGCACTTCCCCCCGCGGAAAGAACCAAGCAATTTCACAAGTGGCCAGGTAACCTCCAGCCCCGGGGAACAGGTCCGGAGAGCGGAGCAGAGCAGCCCTCGCTGCCTGCCGGGCTCCGCCCCCAGCGGGGGCAGGGGAGCGCGGCCCTTCCTCCCTGCACAGGGTCCCACCCCCAGGAGGCAGGCTGCTGCGGCCCCCGCGGCCCCTGCACCCCCCGCGTCCGGCCCGGCCTCACCTGCCGCTCTCCTCCTTCACCGCCCCGAGCACGGCCTGCCGGCTGGCTCGCCCCACACTCTCCTGCACCTTGTCGCCGGCATCCAGCTCGGGCTCCAGGGACGAGCTGGTGCTGCCGTCGTGGCTGACGCTGCTGCCCCTCCCAGGGCTGTTCTCAGCCGAGGCTCTGGGGGAGTCGGTGTTCTGCTTCAGGGTCTGCAGCTTGGCCAGGGGGATGATGTCGCAGTCCTGCGGCCGGTGCCACACCGTGCGCTGGGTGGTGGCGTTGTAGTAGTAGAAGCGCGACGTGTTGGGGTCGAAGAGCTCCCACCACTGGTTCTCGCTGGTGCGCTTGATGCGCACGCCGGCCGGCGGGTCCCACACGCACTCGCCCGTGACCAGGTTGGCGTACATGCGCTCGCGCGTGCGCGGCTCGATGATCTCCACCCACTCCAGCCTGGGGAGAGGGGCGGCAGCGTTAGGGTGCGAATATCCTGCCCATCGGGCCACCCGCCCTGCGTCCCGTGTCTGCAGAATGGCTCATCCAGCACCAGACCCGTCCTCGTATCTGCCTGCCTCAAAAGCAAGAAATCTTGTCACTTATAAAACCGACGCATACCTAAATTCCACCCACTTCTGATTTTCTACACGCTCATTAGAGCCCAGCCCTGGGAGTGCTGGGGGTCTTCCAACTGGCCCCTCTCTGCTGGCCCCACATTAGGGATGCCCTGGGTTCTGGCCCCCTGTCCTCAGAGGGCCCGGACCACGTGCACTGCCCACACTCCTCCCAGCCAGGTGCCAGGTCCCTACAGGATGCCCTGGCGGCTCTTAGCAGCAGCCACTGCAGGCCACCAGCACCCGTCCACCTGCAGCAGAAGCGGACTCCACCGTTACTGTGATGCCCCAGTCAAAAGCGGAGATGGTTCCCCCCAGAGGCCCCCCGAGCACCCCCCACCCCAAGGAGAGGGCTTCCATCCACGTAAGGCCTTTTTTTTTTTAAGAGTGTAAATTAAAGCTATTCAGAACAAGGCAATTATGATGCCGATGTGTTTGATTATCAGGGTGTGCTCCAGCTGACAAGGAGCATTTTTTATTCTGCTTCCAAGTTTCAACAAACAACAATCTTAAATGCCATGCACTGCTCTGCAGTGTGGATGCACCGTGTCCACTGTTCCTGGACTCTGTGATGGGCCTGGTCCTCACCACCACTGGGATGGTCAGGAGCTTCCAGGGCTTCGGAGAGAAGGGGAGGCACCCTGCTCCTTGCCCTCTGCTGAAGGCCCAGTGTTTCACTTGGGAGCCCGGGTGGGCTTTGGCAGAGGGCTGAGAGGGCAGCCCTTCTCTGAGGACCTCATCCTTCTCTGAGGACCTCATTCCTACTCTTTGAGGCCAGAAGTGCTCGGGGTGGGGAGGAGAGAAGGCACAGTCCTGCGGGCGATGAGCCCCGATCGCTTAGGATGCGCGCGCACACACACACACACACACGCACACACACACACACACACCTGCCCCACAGCAGCCCTGCAGGCTCTAGGGCCTCCTTCTGGGTCCACAGTCATTTCTGGAAGCCAGCTGAGCCAAGGCAGGCTAGCATAGTGGGCAGGGCACAGCAGCTGAATGGTGTGGAGCCACAGAGAGGGCAGGAGATGAGGAGGGAGCAGGAAAGAGGGAGAGCCCTGAGGATCCTCAGGGCTGGAGGAGGAAGTGCGAAGTGGGCCCGGCCTGGGGGCTTGGCTACGTCTGAGCGGCCTCCCCCCTCCCCGGTCATCCAGCCAGCGAGCCCCCTCTCTCTCCGAGCTGCAGCCCTCCCGTCTCCCTCTACCTGCGGTCACACTGGGCAGCTCTCAGTGGGGGAGGGCACTGGGGCTCCGTGCTTGCCCATGTGGGACCGCTGCCTAACCTGCCATCCTGTAGCGGGAGGAGCAGGGGCGGGAGGAGCAGGGCTGGGTGGGCATCCTGGGGTCAGACGGCTCGAGGGACAGAGGCCGTGAGGCGGTGTCCTAGACGTAGAGGACAGGAGGCAGACCTCGCGGCACTGAGTGGACCAGCCCCTGCCCTGCTTCTCTGCCTGGTGGGAGTGTGTGGCCCTCTCACACCCTCCTGTCCTCTCGCCCCCTCCTGCCTGGATCCCCATGGCCGCCAGCTGGCCATTGTCCACACAGAAGACGGAGCAAACTTCTAACTTTGGGAACTGGGTACTTTTAACCAGGAAGCTGCGGCCGCCTGCACTGCCCTAGGATGGAAGGCACCGCCAGCGCAGCTCAGCGGGCACCCCGCATTCAGCCAGAGGATACGGGTGCCACCAGGCTTGGAAGCTGGCGGGCACTGCCCGAGGGCGCCCCCCACCCAGGGACGAAGGCGCCTGGAGACCAGGCCAGGAGCTGGGGGTCTTGCTCCCGTGAGGAAGGAAGCCCTGAGGTTCCGAGATTGCCCTCAGCTGACCGCCTGCTCTCCCCTTGGGCCGCGGCATGGGATCGGCTGGGACAAAAGGCAGATGCTACCCAAGGAAGGGCTGACCCAGCAGAGATGCTCAGAAAGCACTGGACTGGACACTCTGAGCCCCACGGAAGCGATAACAATTCTTATTTTTGCTCTAAATACGTTTTCAAATGAATTTAATGGCGATAATTCTCTCTGAATAAAGAAAAGCATCTGTTCCCTTTTCAGTGCATCCCTGTGTGCACGTGGGCAGGACCCCGCCTTTTCAGAAGAACGTTCTGGGCGCTCCCTACGGCACTGAACCAAGTCCCCCAGGGACCCAGGGGGCAGAGAATGTGCTGGAACCTGGAGCCTGGGGAGGGCCGGGAGCGAGCGGGGCCCGAGCAGACCCCATGGCAGGGAGGGGAGGGCAGACCTCGTCCCCGAGGTCGGTGCTGTCCACACCTAGCACCCGGTCAGTGGGGGCTGCAGAGCCTAAGGATGCTTGGTCCCCGGGCACGTGATGGAGGAACGGTGCTGAAACCACTCTGGGGCTTCCCTGCCAGTAGGAAGGGTCGGGACCTGTGGGTGACAGACTGATCACAGTGACCCAGCCACACCATCGATGGAGTTCGAGGGAGATTTATATGGCGACGATGTCTAACATGAATTGGGTAGGAAACGATGAGCCATTTGGGGAAAGAGCCGGAAGATTCAAGATGACAGTGGTTTCCTGGGTGTGACGCCGGCCGCGGCCTCTCCCCGTGGGCCGGGCAGGCTGCGTGGACGACCTGCCTCTTTCCTCCAAGTCCTGGAGACGTTTGCTCGCAGACAATGACCTGTTCAAATACTTACTTCCGAGGAGAGCCTCACGAGTGCCAAGTATGTCCCAGGCAATCTGCCAGGTGAAAGGGAGGCGAGTGTGACCAAGCACAGCCCCTGCAGTGGGGATCCTGCAACAGGAGAGGCAGGACCGTTCACCAGGGAAGCCTCTCCAGCAAACGGTGCTGGAAGCTGAGGTCTCTGGGCAGGAGGGCCCCTAGCTCACGCCACACACAGGAAGCTCACGCCTAGCAGTGACTAAGAACCCAGAGGCACTAAAAAAAGATCAGTAAATTGGAAAGTAAAAGAGATTTGGTTTCTCTGGACACATTTGGTGAGAATATTAAATATGTGCAATATAAATTACAGATAAAAGGTTCATATACTTAATACATAAATTTGAACAAGAAGAAAACAAATATACTATAGGAAAATGGGCGAAAGATAAGAACAGACAATTCTTAAAGTAAATAACATATGTGAAATGTCCCACTTCACCTGGCATCAGACATAAAACCCACGCCACACTGAGGCCCCCAGCCCCCGGGCACCACATCCAGGCCCGAGCCTTGTCCTGGGGGAGGCTGTGGGCAGACAGGGGCAGCGTGCAGGGCCCCACGGAGGGCACGTGAGGGCACGACATCTCCAGCCCAGCAACCCCTACCCCGATCTCCCTGAAGACACACCGCCAAGAAAACAAAATGACACAAGCACCAGGCGCTCACCGCAGCATCACTCCTAAGTGCACGCTAACTGGAAACACCTACACTGAACACGGGGCTGGCGGGCCACCACACCCAGGAGGCTGCAAAGGGGGCCACCTCTGGGGCCCGAGGTCCAGGGCGCCCTTCCAAACAGACGTAGGAGATAAACCAGAAAACCTCCTGCAAGAGGTAGGTGGGGGCACGGAGAAGGTCTGGGGGGGCCCTTCTCTGCATATAAATACCTTTTGAATAGTTTTGTCCTTTGAAAGCATGTTAAGGGTCTACATGTTTAAAAAACAAAATTAGGGACTTCCCTGGCAGTCCAGGGGTTAAGACTCGGCGCTTGCACTGCCGGGGGCCGAGGTTCAACCCCTGGTTGGGGAACTAAGATCCCATAAGCCGAGTGGGCACGTCCAAAAACACCAAACCAAAACAAACCAAAACAAAATTAAATCAGTAAGAATGGAAAGGGAGAGGAAAAAACCTCAAACTGAAGCAAATGGACGCAACTGTATTTCGATGAACATCACAACCGCAAGGGGGAGAAGCAAGCTAACCCGGTGTGAGCACAGGACCAGACCCCAACCCTGCTGCTGGGGGAGGGTGCGTGTGGGCGCGAACTAAGTCCTGGACGTTCTTCTAGCATGTGTATGTGTACACACACACACACAGACACACACACGACTCTGTAGCAGAATGGGCAAGCGACTTTGAAACCATCTTGGACACACTGGCAGTTGAACAAACGAGTCATTGCACTGCGGCTCTTGGAAACAGGGCTCTCCTGGAGGAGGCGCAGGACGGTGGTACGGGAGGCGGCAAGAAAACGCCTCAGAAAAGGGCCGGCCGCGACCGGAGATGTCCACGCAAACTCAGCACTTCTAGCCCTTCTGCTTAAAGGGTCAAGAAACACACACGTCGCAGGAGCCACGAGCACACGCGCTGGTCCTTAGACCCTAGTCTTCCCTTGGGGAACGGGGCCCCTCAGAGAAACAGCTGACGGGGGGTGGGGGGAGGCAGCCCAGGATGCACCTGGAGCCCGGGGAAGCCACCAGGAATCACCAGGGCCAGCCTGGAGGAGTCTCACCAGCCCATCTGGTACAGCAGAGCACCGAGTCATGAAGTGCGGGATGAACGACAAACCACGGAAAGCAGAATGGACTTTGTGATTCCACACTGACAGGGATCCACAAGTGAACACAGCGATGGGGAGGAGGGGCTCTTGCTCCCGAGGGACAGGGGGCACCGGCCGGCCGGTGTGGACCGGGTGCCGTGGCTGGGAAGGCATCCAGCTCTGCACCCATCCCAGGAAGGCCCAGGTCGAGGAAGAAACGGTGGAAGCCCCGAAACTGGCGAGGAGCACGGCAGTGAGGCAAACAGCCACTGGCCCGAGAGCAGGTGGGCGGCAGGTGGCCGTGAACCTGCAGAAGGACACACTCTGCTCAGAAATCACCGGAAAAACCAACCCGAGTGCTCTACCTTTTTTTTTTTTTTTTCTTTTTGCGGTACTTGGGCCTCTCACTGCTGTGGCCTCTCCCGATGCGGAGCACAGGCTCCGGACGCGCAGGCTCAGCGGCCATGGCTCACGGGCCCAGCCACTCCGCGGCATGTGGGATCTTCCCGGACCGGGGCACGAACCCGCGTCCCCTGCATCGGCAGGTGGACTCTCAACCACTGCGCCACCAGGGAAGCCCCCGAGTGCTCTATCTTAACAAGGGTGGCTTCCCTGAAAAAGTGTCTATGTCGCAAAAGGCAGAGGAAGGAAGTGGAAATCTTCCAGGTTACAAAACACAAAGGAGACGTGCAGCAGACTCGGGGCAAGCGGCGCTGGAGGGGCCGGAAACGCCACGAAGGACGGCAAGGAGCCAGCGGCCAAAGCCGGACCAGGCGGTACAGGAGGCGGGTGCTTCCCATCGCACAGACTTACGCATGGCGCCTCCTGTCCCGGGAGATGTGAGCAAACACGGGGCTGGATGTGCGTGTCCCCCCAGATGACTCAGAACAGTGCTGTTTGTGGAAGGAGCAGCGGCCGCACGGCGGCACAGAGCATGAATCTGGGTAAGGGGACCTGATGCTCAGAGCACTCTTCCTGTTCGTGCAACTTGTGGAATTATTCCCAAACAAAGCCATAAATTAGAAAAACGCAAGTGATCATCTGTGGCCGCCTGCCTCCGCGTGGATGCCCAGAGGGCGCCTAAGGGGCTGGGCCCAGCTGAGGGCTGGCAGGGTGTCCACTGCCTGAGGAGAAGCCCTCCCTGCTCTGCAGCCCGTTGGCGACAGGAGGTGGGGCTCCCCGGGGAAGCCAGATTCAGAAGGCAGCACACAGCTCCTCGTGGAGGAGAGTGGGGCCAGGCCGCGTAAGCAGGCAGGACAGCACTGACAAGCCGAGGAGAAGCCTCCTGCTTCGCTGGCCCCGGTAAGTCAGCCTCCTTACCTCGTGCTAGATCCTGAAAGCCGAGGCTCCTGCAGGCCAGCATGATGGCTCTCGCATTCGTAGTCCTGCGTCTGGGACATCGCAGCCTTTTCCTGAGGACCCAGGTGGACGGATGTCAGCAGGTCAGTGGGATGCCCTCAGCAGCAGTCGAGAAGGCACCGCCCTGAGAGCAGAAGCCACATTATCACGCCTTTGGGTATTTGGCGAAACAGTAACTCCCAGCCTGGCCCCTCATGGCCCAGGTCGCCGGCGAGAATGAGGCACGCTCCTGCCTGAGCTGGTTTCTGAGCTTCCCGCGCCCGACCCTGAACCCCAGCCGGGATCCGGCCCCTGCCCAGCCCCCGCGGAGGGCATCCAGACCCCCTCGCCAGCTGGCCCTAGGCAAGCTGCCTGCCCCCTCTGAGAGCAGTGTTCTCACCTGGTAAACAGGGACGGCACTACCCACCTGGCGCTACCGTGTCCACAAGCGAGAGGCACATGGCACGCCCTGGACTGGGCAACACTCAAGGGTGACCTATGCACACGCAAGGCCCCCAGATTTAGGACAGAGGGGGCTGTTCAAAAACGGTGCTGCATTGACACGATTTACACATGGGAAACAATGAACCTTGACCCCTACCTCATCCAATACATTAAACTCAATTCTAGGTAAACCGATGCTCTGAACATTAAAAGTAAGACAGTAAGACTTTTAGAAAAAACGTAGCAGAAAATCTTTGTGGTTTTAGAGTAGGTGCACAAAATCAGACGCAAAAGTCACTAACCACAAAAGAAACATTAACAAGTTGGACTATAATATTAAGAACCTCTGCTTATAAATTCTTACCATTATGAATATTACTCAGCCATAAAAAAGAATGAAATAATGCCATTTGCAGCAACATGGATGGACCTAGAGGTTTTCATACTAAGCGAAGTAAGTCAGAAAGAGAAAGACGAATACCGTATGATATTACTTGTATGTGGAATCTAAAATACGACACAAATGAACTTATTTACGAAACAGAAACAGACTCACAGACATAGAGAACAGACTTGCGTTGGCAAAGGGGGTGGGGTGGGGGAGGGAAGGACTGGGAGTTTGGCATGAGCAGATGCAAACTAGTATATAATGAATGGCCAAACAACAAGGTCCTACTGTAGAGCACAGGGAACTATATTCAATATCCTGAGAGAAACCATAATGGAAAAGAATATGAAAAAGAATATACATATATGTATAACTGAATCACTTTGCTGTACAGCAGAAATTAACACAGCATTGTAAATCAACTATACTTCGATAATTTTTTGTTGTTGTTTTTTTTGTGGTACGCAGGCCTCTCACTGCTGTGGCCTCCCGGTGCGGAGCACAGGCTCCAGACGCACAGGCCCAGCGGCCATGGCTCACGGGCCCAGCCGCTCCGCGGCATGTGGGATCCTCCCGGCGGGGCACGAACCCGTGTCCCCTGCATCGGCAGGCGGACTCCCAACCACTGCGCCACCAGGGAAGACGAATAAAATTTTTAAAAATAAATTTTTTCCATTACAAGAAAAAAGACAAATGCAGGGTAGGAGATATTTGATGCACAGAATACGTATAATACATTACATCAATGTGTGTACGTGGTCTGATCTGACAAAGGTCTATTTCCAGAACATATAAAAGATTCCTAGAAATAAATAAGAAAGAACCACAATCAATAGAAAAAAGGACAAAAGACTTGAAAGCACACTTAACAACAACAAAAATCTAAATGACTAATAAACACACAGAAGTGTGCTCCACCTCATTAGTCATCAGGAAATGCTAATTAAAAGCATAATGGGACACTAGCGTGCCCACCAGAATGGCTAGCATGGAAAAGTAAACCTACCCCACGCTGGCCAGAGTGTGGAGGCTCACCGGCTGCAGGGCGCAGGTTAACACCCTCCAACCGGGTTGGCAGCACTTCCTAGGCTGCACGTACCCCGAGGCCCTGTCATCCAGGGCTGCCGGGGCCAGCAGAGGCCACATGGCCGCTCACCAAGGCCTGCACATGGCATTCCCAGCAGCCGCAACGGGAAACTGCCACATGTCCATCACAGCAGAAACGGCACACGGGAGTTGCCCCCCACAACCTGGGTGTGGCTCCGGGGGCGTGAGAGACAGGAGCCTGACACACTGGAGTCACCAGCACAATCCCCTTACGTATGTTCAGGCACACGAGCCTCTGCGGGCGCATCAGAAGCAGCCACCTCTATGCCAGGTAGTGACAGGTGGGCCCAAGGGGCAGGGCCACCGTTGAGCATGTGTTGGTTTATAAAAGCTCTCAGAGGGACTTCCCTGGTGGTCCAGTGGTAAAGAATCCGCCTTCCAATGCAGGCGATGCAGGTTCGATTCCTGGTCAGAGAACTAAGATCCCACATGCCATGGGGCAACTAAGCTCGCACGCCTCAACTAGAGAGCCTGCATGCTGCAAACTACAGAGCCCACGCACTCTGGAACCCACGCGCCACAACTACAGAGCCCACATGCCCTGGAGCCCGCGTGCCACAACTAGAGAAGGGAAAAACCTGCACGCCACGACTAGAGAAGAGAGAAGCCTGTGCGCCGCAACAAAAGATCCCACATGCCGCAACTAAGACCCGATAAATTAATTTAAAAAAAAAAAAGCTCTTGGAGTTTCATGCCATCGCTTTCACACCTTCTTGTACACAAGCCTCACTTCAGTAAAACGTCTGAAGAACTGCGGAGCAGCGGCAGCGCAGCAGGGGACACCTGCCCCTTGCTCCGTCCTCACCCCAGCTGCTCTCGGGACGAGGCCCTCTCTGGAAGAGGCCGGTCCACAGATCCTATCTGTGCTAATCAAGGCGGGGAGAAAGCAGGTTCAGGGCACGGGAACACAGCCAGCCAGGGGCCCAGGGGCAAGGGACGCTGCTGGCCAATCAGACACTTTCTCTAAGGCCCAGAAGGACTGTGACGCCCCGTCCCACCCGACTCCACTCAGTTCCTGGGCTGGAGAACAGGCTCCCAGCCGCCTCCTTCCTACCACTGGAATGTCCACACAACTACTAGGAATGCTTAAGACACACAACTACCAGGAATGCCATTTTTAAAAAATGAAACAAGTCTTTCTAATTGTCTAACAGAAAATAGGTGACCTTCTTTTATGGCTTCAACATTAAAAAAAAAAAATTAAAACAGCACTGTTAGTGAAATTTTGGAAAAAGTAAAAGGTACCTACCATAACCTGAGAACAACTCAAATCAATGTCTTCAACCTGTGCACCTCCTTTCACTCATCTGCCATCCTTCCCGGCTGGTCCAGAGCAGCAAGGCTACCACCTCCAGTGCATCTGGCTGCCCTCCTCGTTTCAGTGCCAGCTAAGGCATCACCTCCTCCAGAAAGCCTTCTCCAATCTGGGACAGACACCTCATCTTGGTGACCCAAATGCCCTGGGTCTGAAATCAGGTAGTGTTGCCCTCCAACTTTGCTCTTCATTTTTGAAGTTGTTTTAATTATTCTAGGTCCTCTGCATTTCCATATGAATTTCAGAATCAGCTTCTCAGTTTCTCCAGAATAGGCTGCTATGATTTTGCTTGCAGTTGCATTGAATCTACCCATCAACATGAAGAAAACTAACATCGTAACAATTCTGAGTCTTCAAATCTGTGAACAGGGCATATCTCTCCATTAGTTACTAGTTTCTCTCAGCAATGTTTTGTAGTTTTTTTTTTTAGTGCAGAGATCTTGTACACATTTAGTCAAATTTACCTGTATTTCATATTTTGGACACTGACAAAATATAAAACAACTTCCAATTGTTCGTTACTAGTACAGAAGTATATCATTTGGTTGTGCATATTGGTAACCTTGCTAAACTCACTCATTAGCTCTAATTGTGCCCTCCCTTTCAAAAATTTCATTAGAATTTCTACATAGATGATCATGTCAATGGTGAACACAGACAATCTTACTTCTTCCTTTCCAATATGGATCGTTTTCTTTTTCTTCCTTCCCTGCCCTGGCTAGAACCTCCGCCAAGATGCTGACTAGGATGGGTAAGAGCAGACACAGTTGCCTCATTCCTGATCTCAGGGGAAGCAGCCAGCGTATCATTATTAAGTATGATGTTGGACTTCCCTGGTGGCGCAGTGATTAAGAATCCGCCTGCCAATGCAGAGGACACGGGTTCTAGCCCTGGTCCAGAAAGATCCCACATGCCGCAGAGCAGCTAAGCCCATGCGCCACAACTACTGAGCCTGTGCTCTAGAGCCCGTGTGCCCCAACTACTGAAGCCCGCACGCCTAGAGCCCATGCTCCGCAACAAGAGAAGCCACCGCAATGAGAAGCCCGCACACAGCAACGAAGAGTAGCCCCCACTCGCTGCAACTAGAGAAAAGCCCATGCGCAGCAATGACGACCCAACGCAGCTAAAAATAAAACTTAATTAATTTATTTTATTTTAAAAAAAGTATGATGTTAACTGCAGATGTTTCATAAATGTCCTGTGTTGGGTTGAAGAAATTTCCTTGAATTCCTACTTTGCGGGGTTTTTTAAAAATCAGAAATGGATGTTGGATTTTGTAAATCGTTTTTACCATGTGTATTGAAATGATCACATGATTTTTCTTTTTTGGTTTCAGAATAGTTGAATTCCATTGATTAACTTTCTAATGTTAAACCAACCCTGTATTCCTTGGACAAATCCCAGTCGGTCAGGATATATTATCACTTTTATATATTGGTGTATCACGTATATATATTGTATATATTATATATTCTTAACAAAATAAAATTTTGTTAAGAATTTCTGCGTCTATGTTCATATGTACTTTATTCTTCTTGTGATGTCTGTCTGGTTTTGGTATCAAGATAATACTGGCAAAATAAAATGATTTGAGAAATATTCCCTCCTCTCAATTTTCTGGGAGAGTCTGTGCAGAATTGCTATTATTTCTTCCTCAAATGTTTGGTTAGAATACACCAGTGAAGCTATCTGGGCATGCATTTTTTTGAGTGAGCTTTCGTGGGTTTTGTCTTTCAACGAATTTGTCCCCTTCATATAAGCTGTTGAATTTATTGGCATAAAGTTCTTATAGTATTCCTGTATTATCTTTTTAAGATCAATAGAATCTGTAGTGATGCCATCTCTTTTGCTCCTGATATAGGTAATTTATGTCTTTTCACTCTTTTACCTAATCAGTTTGGTCAAAAGCTTGTCAATTTTACTGACCTTGTTTAAAAAAAGACAGTTTTTCACTTTATCAGTTTTCTCTATTATTTTTCTGCTTTGATTAATTTCCGCTTCGATCTGTTACTGCCTTTCTTTGCATTCTTTTGGATTTAATTTGCTCTTTTTCTAATTTAAGGTAGAAGTTGAGTTCAGTGATTTGCGATCTTTTAAAATTTTAATCCAATTTAGGCATCTAGTGTTATAAAATTTCCTTTAGAGGACAGCTATCACGATATCCCACAAATTTTGATATGCTATATTTTCATTTTCACCCAGTTCAAAAGCTGTCTCATTTCCCTTTTGATTTCTCCTTTGACTTGTGGATTATACAGAAGTATGTTATTTACTTTCCCAATAGCTGGTGATTTTCCAGATTTTTTAAAAAATATTTATTTATTTGGTTGCGCTGGGTCTTAGTTGCAGCAGGCGGGCTCCTTAGTTGTGGCACACGAACTCTTAGTTGCGGCATGCATGTGGGATCTAGTTCCCTGACCAGGGATCGAACCAAGGCCCCCTACATTGGGAGCATGGAGTCTTATCCACTGTGCCACCAGGGAAGGCCCAGATATTTTTATAGTTTCTAATTTAGTACCGTTTTTGTCAAAAATGTTATGGTGCAGAAAAATGGTCTATCTTGGTAAATATTTCATATGCACTGGAAAAAACATGCTGTTGGGTGGAATGCTCTATATATGTCAATCACATCAACTTGGTTGATTGTGCCAACACTAATTTCCTGTCTACCTGTTCATCAGTTACTGAGGAAAGGGTACTGAGAGCTCCAACTACAATTGTGGTTTTGCTTATTTCTTTTTGCAGTTCTCTAAGTTTTTGCTTCACATGTTTCATAGCTCTGTTATTAAGTACATAAAATGTATAGTATCTTCTTGAGGAATTAACCTCTTTGTCATTATGAAATATCTTTACCTGGTAGTTTTCTTTGCTCTGGAATGAGTACATTTGATATTATTACAGCAGGTCCAGCTTTCTTTCCATTAGCATTAGAATTGTATCTCTTTTGCCTTTCTTTTACTAACCTATTTGTCTCTTGATATTTAAAGTGGGTTTATTGGGTAAGCCAGCATATAATTGGGTCATGCTTTTTTATGCAATCTGACAATTTCTGTTGTTTAATTGGGGTGTTTAAACCATCTATATTTGTGATTGTTGACAAGGTTATGTTGAAATCTACCCTCGTTTCCTGTTTTTGATTTCTCCCATCTGTTCTTTGTTCCCCCTTTTCCTTCTTTTGAATTATTTTATGTGATGCCATTTTTCTGCCTTCTTTTGAATTATTTTATGTGATTCCATTTTATCTCCACTGTTGACTTATCACCTGTATGTAATTCATTGTTTTGCTATTTTAGCAGCTGCTTCTGGGTTTGTAGCATCCATATTTAATTGATCATAGTCTGCCTTCAAGTGAAATTATATTTCTTCAAGCATATGAGTTTGCCATTTCTCCTGGATTTTGTGCCATTTTTGTCATACATTTTACTCTATTTATGTTACAATCCCCCAACTCTGCTAAACTGTTATTATTTTTAGTTAGATAATTGCGTTTTAAAGAGATGCCATTTAAAGAGAATTAAATAATAAGAAAGTGTCATATATTTAGTCATGTAGGTGCGTTTCCAGGACTCTCCATTCTTTCACATAGATCCAGATTTCCATCTGGTTTCATTTTCCTGCAGCCTGAAGAATTTCCTATAACATTTCTTGCTGTGAAGGTCTTTCAGCTTTTGTATGTTTGAAGTATCTTTATTTCACCTTCGTTTTAGAGATATTTGCCCCGGTGTCGGCTCCTAGGCTGACAGTTTTCATTCAGCACTTGCACACGGTGCTCCACTGTCTCCTCATTTGCATTGTTTCCAAAGAGAAATCTGCCATCGTCCGTATCTTTGTTCCTCTGTGTGTAATTATGTCTTTTTTTCTGGCTGCTTTTTTTTTTTTTTTTTTTTTGTGGTACGCGGGTCTCTCACTGCTGTGGCCTCTCCCGTTGCGGAGCACAGGCTACAGACGCGCAGGCTCAGCGGCCATGGCTCACGGGCCCAGCCGCTCCGCGGCACGTGGCATCTTCCCGGACCGGGGCACGAACCCGTGTCCCCTGCATCGGCAGGCGGACTCTCAACCACTGCGGCACCAGGGAAGCCCTTTCTGGCTGCTTTTAAGACCTTTCTCTCCATCACTGACTTGGAGCAATTTGATTTTGATGTGTCTGTGCATGTTCCTTGTGCTCAGAGTTTAAGATTGTTTGATCTAGGTTTATAGTTTTCATAAAACTTGGAGGCTTTTTGGCTATCATTTCTTCAAGTAGTTTTTCTGTCCCTCCCTCCCTCTTTGGGAACTCCAATTACACAAATCGCAGCCTCTGCCCACTGCCCCTCAGCTCAGTCAGGCTCGTTTTTTGCGTTGTTTACTTAGTACTTTTCCTCTCCTTGTTTTAGTTCGGATACTTCTTACTGCTTTGTCTTCACGTTCACTAATCTTTTCTTCTGCCACATCTAAGCTGCTGTTAATCCCATCCAGTGTGTTTTGCACTCAGACAGTTTAGTGTCAAACCTAGAAGTTTAGTTTGGATCTTTAGTTCAGTGTCTTTACTTCACCAGGTCTCTACTTAAAGTCTCGAATATTTCCTTGAGCTTTCTGAACATATGGAATGTAGCTATAATAACTGCTGTAATGACCTCGTCTGCTAAATCTAACATCTGAGTCAGTTTTGCATCCGTTTCAACTGAATTTTCACTGCCTAATGAGTTGTATTTTCCTGTTTCTTTCTATGCCTGGTAACTTTGATTGGATGCCAGACGCTGTGAATTTTACCCTTTTGTAAGCTGTATATTTTTGTATTCCTATAAATATTTTTGAGCTTTGTTTGGGGATACAGTTACTTGGAAACAGTGTGAAACTTTTGGTTCTTGTTTCTAAGATTGTTCAGGGGCGCAGAGCAGCATTTATTCCAGGGCTAGCTGTTCTCCACTCAGTAGCCTGCCCAGTGCCCTGTGAATTATGAAGGTTTTCAGTCTGCCTGAAGACAAGGCACTCTTCACAGTGTTGTGACAGCTCTGGGTACTGCTCCCCTTAATCCTTCTGAGTGACTCTTTCCCTGGCCTCTGGTGGTTTCCCCACACCCACACACTGATCAACACTCTGCTGGAAACTACGAGAGACCCTCTGCACATCTCCAAGTTCTCTCTGTTTGCGGCTCTCTGCTCTCTGGTGCTCTTGCCTGCAAACTCTAGTTCCCTTAGTTGCCCTGGACTCTAAGCTCCAGCTCCTTTATGGAGGGAATCTGCCAGGCTCTGCATCCTTACACCTCCCTGAATGCCGTAAGAGCTGCAGAAACCATCAGGCTCATCTTGTTTGATTCTCATCCCGTAAGCATCACTCTACTTTGTTGCCTCATACCCAAAGTTTAGAAAACCAAGGTTTCACAACTATTGCCCAGTTTTTTTTTTTTTGCGATACGCGGGCCTCTCACTGTCGCGGCCTCTCCCGTTGCGGAGCACAGGCTCCAGACGCACAGGCTCAGCGGCCATGGCTCACAGGCCCAGCCGCTCCGCGGCATGTGGGATCTTCCCAGACAGGGGCACGAACCCGTGTCCCCTGCATTGGCAGGCAGACTCTCAACCACTGCGCCACCAGGGGAGCCGCCCAGCTTCTTATTAGTTTCGAGTGGGAGGGCTAATCTGATCCCTGTTACTCCATCTTGTGTGTAGGTGGATTGTAGTATAGTCACACACATAAGTCATTATAACTGTGATATGCCGTCTGTCTCCCCACTAGAGGGTGAGGGGAAGCTCCTTGAGGGCAGAGACGATGTTTGTTTTGTTATATCCTTGATACACAGTAACCAATCAAACATTTACTGAATAAACACACTCCTTAATCACCTGGAATTGATTTTGGCACACTGTACAATTAAGGACCTCAAACGTTTGTTCTGTTACATACTGTATGACTCCAAGTATTAAGACAGTTTGGACAAGGCAAAACTATATTGCTGGTAAAAAGATCATGGATGCCAGTGGTTCAGGAGGGAGGATGGTTGAATGGGGGAACACAGGGGATTTTCTACGGTGGCAAAACGGTTCTGTGTAATACTGCCATTGTGGATACCTGACGATATGCATTTCTCAAACCCAAAGAACTTTACAGCAAAAAGAGTGAACCTCAATGTACACAAATTTAAAAGAAAATAATTCAGGAAGTCAGAAGTTCTCAGGATGGGGCTTCCCTGGTGGCGCAGTAGATAAGAATCTGCCTGCCAATGCAAAGGGAACACAGGTTCAAGCCCTGGTCCGGGAAGATGCCACAAGCCGCAGAGCAACTAAGCCTGTGCGCCACAACTACTGAGCCTGAGCTCTGGAGCCTGCAAGCCACAACTACTGAGCCCACGTGCCACAGCTACTGAAGCCCGCGCACCTAGAGCCCGTGCTCCGCAACAAGAGAAGCCACCGCAATGAGAAGTCCGCGCACAGCAACGAAGTGTAGTCCCCGCTCGCCGCAACTAGAGAAAGCCCGCGCACAGCAACGAAGACCCAATGCAGCCAAAAATAAATAAATTAAATAAATAAATAAATAAATAAAGATGATCCTGGAGGATCTCGTAGAGTCAGAAAGTAAGGAAGACAAGACAAAAACAAAACCCCACGATGAAGGGGTCTGCCAAAGGGACAATGGCGCTAAATAAAAGCGCTCCCAATGACCAAAGCTGGAACATTTTGAGGGAAAAAAAAAGTCATCCCATTATACTTTATAACTTTTATAAAGTATAAAAGGATATCCCTAAGTCCATACTGATATAAATAAATGACCAAATAAGGAAGTAAAATGGGGAGAAGAGACAAATATCCCCTGCAAACACCAATCTATGCAGACGCTCGGCCCTTACGGACCCTCCTCCCGCGGGTGCCCCAGCCCGGCCCGACCCGGGGAGCTCCTGGAGGGCCCCCCTCACCCGCCTGTGCACAGCCCACCCCCCCAACCTGAGCAGAGGGCGGCGGTCCACGCTTTACAGAGGGTTCCGTTTGGGCACCAGGTCCTGGGCCGTGCTGCCCAATTCTTCCCAAACATGACTCTCAAGGCGCAAAGCCAGCCCCTCCACCCCAGGGGGTCTCGTGCACCCCCTGGACGCCCCGCTGCCCGGCGCCTCGCAGCCCCTGACCATCGTCCAACTGTCTTCCGTCTGCTCCTCTCTGTGCCGCACGGCATGTTCTCTGCAAGCAGCTGTCCTGGGGACTTGCTCTCCCCGCTGTCTGCCGTTACTCATGGGGCTCTCACGTCTCTCACAGCCCTTGTCCCCCAGCTCCTTTCTCAGCTCTGCCAGTGCCCTCTCCCCGCATCCTGTCCCCCGGAGCCTCCTCCTCCTGTGCATAGCTGAGCTCCGCTCCTGCCCCCGGGGCTGCCTTCTCCTCCTTCCAGTGTCTACATGAGGGTCCCACGCTGGCTCCCGATCACTGCTCGTCTATAAGTGAGGGCAGGGACAGGACTGAGCCGGGGAGCTCCCGCCGGCTGTGTGGCTCCAGAATGCTCGACTGCCGAGTTTCCTCACAGGTTCTGCTCTGGAAATGAGTTTCTGGTCTTAGGACATTTTTTGGTTGCAAGTGACGGAAACCCAACTCAAACTTAAGACAGAGCAGCTGGCACCCGTGCCCAGTAGGGCTGTCCGGTTTCTAGGAAGCCCCGGGCCGCTCTCCCCTATACTCTCTGCTCAGGCTGGCTCTCTCAAGAGCCATACAGCGACACCCCCAAACACGGCCAGAAGTTTCTTCCCTCTGGCTCTAGCAAGAGTCTCCTGGCTTCTGAGTGAGCACTGGGACCTCAGCCTTGACGGGTGCTGTGCGGGGGCAGGTGGGAAGGCGGCTCCATGGGCATCCGAAGGCCCTCCTGCAAAAGCTCCTTCGGGTGACTGTCTGGCTGCCTGCCAGGGGACTCACTGGGAGGCCTCTTAGCCCCCACAGTACGGGGGACACGGCCCAAGGCGCTGCCAGAGGCCGGCATGTCCACAGGGAGTGCCGTTTCCCCTCTCTTCTTCCCCATCTCACCGCTTAAGAGTCTGGATCTTGTAGAAAATGCGGCTGGAGCACCTGGGCCCTCCTCCTTCGGCTCCTCTCTCACCGGACGCCCACCCACATCCGGTTTACCCCAAGGCCCACCCAAACCACAGACCCCATTCTGCCAAGTAAATGTCGCCAACGGTGCCCCAGAATCCTCTTTGTGGGGCGAAAACTCAGCCCCGCTCAAGGCTCTGGCTTTCGCTCCTCTTCCCTGTCTGGCCGACACCCTCCTCTGGCTGTGGCTGTTCCTTAGATTCACTGCAGATGAAATCCTGTTCCCTATTTTTCATTCTTTTTGTCCATTTCAGTGAGTTTCAGGGAGGAAAGAAGAACAAACAAGCCTCTACTCAGCCATCATTTCCAGAAGGCCTATGTTCCATTCTCCAGGCTGTTTTTAATACGTTTTCCAAGTTCTGAACAATGAGCCCATCTCAGTTTCATGTGGGCTGGCAGCACAAGGCCCCGCTCTCCCCGCTCAGCCAACAGGCCGGGCTGGCATTTCCGCCTCCACACCTCCCGCTGCAGCTGTTCTCACTGACCTCCACCACCCCCCAAAGGCACGGGCCACGCTGTTACGCTGAAAATCGTGGCCCAATCCGTCAGCAAGTCATGGAATCAACCCGTAGGTCAGAACCAGCTTTTCAGACCTTTCTGGAAAACGACGTCAGACCGCACCCCACACAGAAAGGACACTGCTGTTTGGAGTCAACTGGACGCAACGTAAAGTGAATCTCGGAGGCTGGAGCTGCCCTGCAAGCTCTCGGAAAGCTGCCACTCTGGGGACAGCACGTGGCTTCTGTCCGGCCTCGGGGTTGCATGACAGGCAATCAGGACACACAGACCCCTCTGCTCACCCGCGGTGTGCGCCCCCAAGCCCTCACCTTCTTGGGCTTTCCTCACCAACAAAACCGCACCGGAGCCCCCGCGGGCCCGTTTAGAGAGCACAAAATCTCTATCCCACGCTCACGAGCCAAGGTCGGGGACACAAGCTGGCCTGTGACAGGAACAGCCCAACACCAGCGAGCTGTTGGGTTCCCCAAACCTTCCAGGCGCACAGCGCCCTGGCGCCCAGAGGAGGACGGCGTGACAGGCCTGTCGTTCTGCACGACGCCAACGCCAGCCCTCCTGTCACCTCCAGCGCCCACGGGGCAGCCAGTCCCGACCCCTCCAGGCTGAGCCCCCAGCCGCCTCGGCCCCAAAAGATGATGCGGGGGCTTTGGCGAGGGGGCGGGGGTGCAGGACAGAGACGGGGCCTCCACGAAAGAGGAGCAGCGGCGCTTCGAGGCAGAGGATGTTTCCTTATTTACTCCAACCTCCTTGTGCCTTCTGCTCATTCCCACCCCAGCAGCCAGCCCTCTGCCCCGTGACGCAGCAGCACTCGCTGCAGTGACAGGCCTGCCTCCTTCAAAGGAAAGTTGGCGGAAGCGAGGACGCTTCTCACACTCACTCCAGGGGCCACGTGGCACCGCGCGCAGCCCCGCCCACCCCACCCCCGCCCAGGAGAAGACAGAGGGTCCCTGAGGAAAAGGAAACTCCTGAGAACGCTGTGGGACGGCTGAAAGCACAGAGAAGAGCGGCGACAGGCCGTCTGCCCAGGACTCGGGGGTTTCCTAGGGCGCTTCTCACCCGCCCGGCGGGCGAAGGTGGCGCCGGGGCAGGTGGCCAGGCTTCCCCTGGCTCTGAGTGCGGAGACGCGGCCGCCTGGCCTTTCCCTGTGCTGCTCTTCCGCGCAGTGTCGCGCTTCGGGCCTTCCCCACTCACGGATCTGGGCCGCCCTCACCCTGTCCTGGCCGGCTCCCCAAAATGCTCCATGCACACCCCTCACCTGAAGGAGGTCTGCTCCCTTGAAAGTCACCGCAGGAGGGATACCCTCCCCACCAAGGCCCCTCAAAGGCCCCCGGCGCCCCACGCCCCCGTCGGTGAGCCGGGGGCCGGCTCCGCCCCGGCTGCCCTAGCTCAAGAGGACGAGGAGCCCCTGGACCCGGCACCTGGTCTCCGCAGCCCCGCCTCCTGAAGAGCACCTGGCGCAAGGGGAAGTAAAGACACCGAAAAACTCACAAACAGTTCACTGGGCTGTGACGACGGCTGCCCTTTGCCGGGTGCTGCCGAGCTCTCAGCAGCCGCACCGCCCACCGACCTCACCACGTGGTCGCTCGGCGCCCTTCCCCCGCTGCGCAGGCAGGTCGGCTTGTCCTTGTCACAGACCCGGGCCGGTGCTGAGGCCGGAGCTGCGTAGGGGCAGCTGGACCGGACCGCTGCTCGCTCCTCCCCGCCCCCACTGCAGGAACGCTCCGGTCACACGTGGGCGAGAAGGTTCTTGATTCCAACTTCCTACGCGAGTTCTGGAACAGAAACACTCTGTGCCGGCTCCTGATGGGGTCTGCTTGGAGCACGAGCCCCAGGAAGCTGCAACCTGCAGGCCGGGGGCCGAGGGGGACGCTCTGCCCGGTGCCGCCTGCGTGGAGCGGGGTGTGCGCCTCGCGACCGTGTGAACACGTGTGAGCACGGCGCCCACCGCCCGCCGGAGCGACAGCCTGAGGCCTGATTGGGGCCCGGGACGCCCGCCTCCGTGCTGCACCCCACTCCCCCGGGGCGCTGAGACGGCAAGGGCAGGGAAGGGGCCACGGCAAGGGCAGGACATCCCAAGACCCCTGCAGCCCACAGCCACTGGCGGTACCCTTGGCGGGCAGGGCTGGGCACTGGGACACTGAACGGCACCCTCCACCCACTGGTGTGTCCAGACAGACAGGAGCCGCCTCTAGGAGGCCGCCCAGCCCTGCCCTGCCCACCCCGGCCTGCTGTCCTCCCCACCTCCACGCAAGGTGGTAGGGGCCAGCCAACCTGCAAGACCTTGTGGTCCTGCCTGCCATGGCCTGAGTCGCTCCCATAAGCCGACTGCCTCCCTGAGGTCCCTGAGGACCTCCCCGCCCCCAAGGCTGAAAGGCCAGCAGATATTTCTGGAATGCAAAGCTGGCCAATTCCCACCAGACAGCAGACAGACCACGCAGCTGAACACAGCCCAGCAAAGAGGTGGCCCAGCCAGGAGGTGGAGCCCTTCTCAGGCAGCAGCGGAGGAGGGGGCTGCGTCCACAGGGTCAACGGTGAAACCCAGAGATGCTGACCCACAAGGAGTCCCAAGGTCGGCAAGGTCACGTCTCAGAAACAGGAGTAAAATGTGGTTTCCACCACAGAAGTAACAGCAACACCTCCCTCCCACGACCCAGCAAGCAAGGAGGAGGGAGCGGAGCAGGGGGGAGGGTGATGCGTGGTTCCCAGTCATTCTCATAGCTCTCAGGCCCGGGGGGTGGAGGCACTGGGTGACCACAGGCTTTGTCAGGACTCACCCCAAGTGTGCGACAAAATATTAACCAGACACAGAGGAAAGGAAAACAAAGTGGAAACCTTTTATCTATGTGACGGAAAACCATCAGGAAACATGGATCTGGGCCCCTGCACACCTGCAGGTGGTGCCGGCAGTCACAGTAACAGACCCCACGGGTCCCACAGGGCCCTGTGCAGAAGGCCTGGGGCAAGCCCTGCTGTCAGACAGCGTCTGAGGGGGCTTCGCCTTCCTGGGGGGGCGGAGGGGGATGTCCCATCCAGTTCCTCGCTGAAGGTTCCAGAAAACCACTGATAAACATGAGGAACGTTTCATCAACTCAGACTGTCAGAGACTCCTTTCTGCCAAGTTCCAGTAGCAGAAGAGACGGTGCCTTCCTGGCAGGGCCAAGCCTGCCAGGCCACTGGGAGAGCTGGGACCCGTCATGCAGGGGACACGCCCCCCACCAACACACACACAGGAGGCTTGCCCCAGGACCTACTGGGAGTAAAGACTTCAGAGAACACTGCCATTTCTGCCACAATAATGAAACAGACAGCTTTGACCAACCCTCTTAAGAGAGAACAAACACACTATTATGACAGTTTTAAACTACTGAAAAAAATTTTTAACCCATTGATGAGATAGGAAGAAAGTTCGGAACCTCAGAGGGCAAAAGCTAAGTAAAATCGGCAACAGGGGAAATCAAGGCACCCCTCTGCTGTCTGCATCTGAGGGCCTGGCTGATCTTGAGCATTTGCACTGTTAGAAGAGGCAGGCGAGTGAACAGAAAGCCTTGGATGTGCCCAGGTGTGGACTCTCTCGGAGACACCCCCAAGGCTGAGGCCCCGAAGGCATCAGGTAAATGAGGGCCACTAGGAAACACAGCCCTCCCACCCTGAGGAAGCAGGAGCTGCAGGGGGAGAGGGAGAGGTCAGCCCACACCTGGGATGGAACTAAACAGACGCACAGTGTTCTAAGAGCACTGAATTGTTTGGAGGAGAGTAAAAATATCAATTAATTTAGATTTTGATAAATGAATTCTGTGTGTTAAAATATCCAGGGCAGCCACTATGGAAGCCAAGTGAATGAATTCCAATCTAGTTGAGGAGAGAAAAAGAAATAAAAAAAGATCAACCCAAAAGAAGTTAAGGGCTTCCCTGGTGGCGCAGTATTTAAGAATCCACCTGCCAGTGCAGGGGACATGGGTTCGAGCCCTGGTCTGGGAAGATCCCACATGCCACGGAGCAACTAAGCCCATGCGCCACAACTACTGAGCCTGAGCTCTAGAGCCCGCGAGCCGCAACTACTGAGCCCGCGTGCCACAACTACTGAAGCCCACATGCCTAGAGCCCACGCTCCTCAGCAAGAGAAGCCACCGCAATGAGAAGCCCGCGCACCACAACAAAGAGTAGCCCCTGCTCGCCACAACTAGATAAAGCCCACGTGCAGCAACGAAGACCCAATGCAGCCAAAAAATAAATAAATAAATAATAAAATAAAATAGAAGTTAAGAAAGGAGGAAAAAAGTAATCTGTCCCCAAATAACAGGACAAATAAAGTGTGAAATAAGACCGTAAAAATAAATTCAAATATAATAATTTTCATAAACATAAATGGACCAGCAGTCTAGCTAAGACAAAGACCGTCAGACCAGATTTTTACAGATCCAGATACATTCAAACACAAGGATGTGGAACTGTGAAGGTCAAGAATGGACAAGACACTCTGACCTGAGGGAGAGCTGGTGCGGCTCTGGGGTGTGGGCAGAAGGCACCTCCAGAAGCAGGCCTGACGGGCCGGCCCACCGCACGGTGGGGTGGGGGGCCGCACATCTGTGAGAAGGAAGAGCCAGCACAGCTAACCAGGCTTCATCTCAGGGGACCATCCTTGGAACATCTCTGAAAACTGACCCCACACCAGGGCATGAAAGTCAGAGCTCCCAACAAAGGTCAAAGGCCCAGCTGCTCAGTCACAGCCCCACCCATGAGATACAGCAGTGAGTCAGGGAGTGAGAAGGCCCCGCCCCAGCAGTCATCCGTGGTCACAGCTCGTGGGGAAAAGGAAGATATACGCACCGCTTCCACGGCCAGTGGCCTCGGGGTCACGGCTGAGAAGCGACCTTTTGGGGAGGGACTGGAAAGCTGGCAGGACCATCATGTGCTACGAGCAGGTGAGGCTGCAGCTGCCTGCTGCGGCGGCGTCTCTAAGGAACCTAGAGCCACAGTCACCCCAAGGGCACCGTCTGCACCTGCGCACCACCCCACCGCGCTCCGGGGGGCACCTGCACTCCCTGTGCAGCACACATGGGAGAGCAGGTCACGATAGAGACAGCCTTCTGTATGCACAAGGGCAATCACCACACAAGCAACTATGAGGAAGAGGACTGGCTGGGGGCAGGAAGCATGGAACCCACAACTCAGCAGGTGGCCTGAGTGCGACAGGACACTGCCCCGACCACCTGTGAAAACGCGCTTGCTCCACAAAACTGCCTCAGCTTCAGCATCTAAACTGGCACAGACCTCGCCCTGGCGGCATCATTTACTGAGCACCTACTGTATACAGTAAAACGCTTGGGAAGAGCTGTACAAACACCATCACATTTCCTCTTGCACACCTGGGGACGCGGCAGCTGTGTCCGTCCACACCTTACAGAACAGAAAACAAGGTCCCGTTTCTAAAAGGCCAAAGTCTGAGCTCACGTTCCGAAGCTCCTGCTGGGCCCAGCACGTGCCACAGGAGCCGGCCTGTCCATCTATGCTTCTCTCCCTCCTGTCTGCTAGGAGCCCCATTCCCTGGGGCTCTCCAGGTGTGTGTTTTTTTTTTTAACGTCATTAGATTTTTGTTTTAATATTTATTTATTTATTTGGCTGCGCCAGGTCTTAGTTGTGGCACGTGGGATCTTCGTTGCGGTATGCAGTACATGAACTCTTAGTTGCAGCATGTGGGATCCAGCTCCCTGACCAGGAATCGAACCCAGGCCCCCTGCATTGTGAGCGTGGAGCCTTAGCCACTGGACCACCAGGGAAGTGCCCCTCCAGGTGTTTGAGTGGAGGCCCCGCTTGCACCCCACTCCATGGGATGGGTGCAGGGCAGAAGCAACGTCCCCGAGGATCACAGGAGAAGACACGCCCTGCCTGCTGGAAGCGCCAGCATGGGGCTCGGGGCCTGCAGCTGCTGGGCCACTTTGTCCCCGACAGGGAGAGGCTTCTCAAAAAAAAAAAAAAAAAGGAGGCAGAAGTAAATAATAGGAAAAAAGAAAACGACCACCTGGCATCTGGATCCAGCCACCCCTGAAGCAGGTACTTCTCAGTACCTGTCCAAATGAGAGGATATGAATCCCTTGTCCTAAAGCTGGGATGCACTGGTGATCAGAACAGCCCTCCTGGGGCCATTTAGCCCCCCACACCTGCTGATGTTATGAGGCGGCAGGGAAGAGAGAGGGAAGGGGGAGAAGGGGGCCAGGGCACAGTGGAAAGGAGTCTCCAGTCCCACCCCTTCTCCAAGGGCCTTGGTTGCAGCCGGCTGCCCCTCCAGGCCGCGGTACAGAAGGAAAGTAAGGAGGATTCACCAAGTCCTCAGAAAGCTGTGCCCCCAAAAGAGCTGGCGCTTCCGGAGCGGCTGGGGGCATGCAGGCTCTCACCCAGCCTGTCACCTCAACGTGGACAGCGTCCAGGGTGGCTCCTTCCTCTGTGGCCATCGTAATGTCCAGAGTGAAGCCACTGCGGGAGGCTCATGAAGGGCTGGGACCGAATGACAGGAAAGCGGCAGCGAACACTCAGAGCGGTTCTCACACCCGGAGGAGACAGCGACGCCCAGAGATGGTCACTCCGCCACCACGAAGGGCCACCAAAGGACAAAACAGGACAACGCAGCATCAGGCACACAGACACCCGAGCGAAAGGAGACCCAGACACAGCCGTAGCAGAAGTACTTAAACCTCTCCCTGGATAACCAACAGAGCAAGCAGAGGACAAAATCAGGCCCACAGCTGTCCCGAGCAGAGCTGACCTGCAGGTAAGCGCGCTGCCAGCCCTCTCTGGTGTCTGCCTAACCTCAGCCACCAGCCGCTTCCTGACCCCGTCGGCCCTGGGGTTTTAAACAGCGCACATGAGATGGATCATGTGCTCCTCGAGATCTCAACTGTTTCCCTGATCCCCAGAGCTGCCGGTTCACTCTCCTCGGGATTTTTCTTAGAAAACTGGAAGAAGTTTTCTACACGTTCAGAGCAGGGTGTCATCTGCTGTGGCGCCCCGTGCGACGGATTTCCCGCTTCACCGCACACCACACATCGCTCGACAGGTGCACGAGGAGCAACCTGGGTGGCAGCACAGGCCGAGCCAGGGCAGCATGACGGGTGCAAGAGGCAGAGAGACAGAGCGTCAGGGCAGCCGCCACACCAGCAGGCGCTGACTCGGCGCGTCAAGCAGGTGGTCGGCCACACGCACCTGGGTCGGGACGAGGGCCACGTTTTGGATGCAAGCTTAGGAGAAGTCAGCACACAACAGGAACTTCACTTTCCTGCCCAGCGTGTTTACGGGCACAGCGAACTAGCGGAGACAACAGAGGTAAGGGCTGGAGGAGGCGAGGAAGCCCGCGTGGAGAGGGTGCTGGCAGCCTGCGGAGACAGGCGGTGGGGGCGGGCTCAGGGGATCAGGGAGGAGGGACAGCAGGCACAGGTGCGCCAGGTACAGGGAGGCGGGGTGGTAGCATGGGGAGAGGCCAAGAGCTGTCTTGTTCGTTTTTAAGCTGTGAGAACCACCGCAGGAAAGCACCACGACAAAGGTGGGCAGAGGGCGCTGCCGCTGACGTGGGGTCACGGGGCCTCGTTTCAGCTGAAAACCTCCAAAACACTTGTTACTGAGAGGCGTGTGCCAGAGCTGACAGGCTCCTGCTGGCATCACAGAGTCCCGGCCCAGCGTGCGGTGCCCAGGGACAGGCCCGGCCCCGCGTGCGGTGCCCAGGGACAGGCCCGGCCCCGCGTGCGGTGCCCAGGGACAGGCCCGGCCCCGGGAGACCTTCGACACACTCTCCACCGACCTCTCTTCACACCCAGACTCTGGACGTCCTCACACGAGCAGCCTGTTTACTTCAAATGCGAGTCCAGAAAGCAAGAACCGTCTTCTCCAACCGCCCCCCGGAGCCTAGGCGCCTGTCCTCACCAGGCCTGGCCTCTCCAGGCACTCAGCTGCCAGTACACGGAGCTGGGGGAGCCCACAGACGGCACACGTGGAGCGGGGCGTCCTCCAGGGGCGCTGCAGTGGAGCCGATTAATACGGAAAGTGAACAGGACCCTCCGGCCCAGCCGCTGAGGGCAAGCCCAGGGTCCTGGCAAACAGAGGCTGCTGGTGGGCACAGGGTGGGCTCGGTGCTCTGCCTCTTCCACCCACAGGCAGCCCCGGGGCACCGCCGCTTTGGGACCGCCTTCCCTTCTGCGAGAGCTTTTTCCTGGCTCCCGTTTCTTCTCTCTTTTTCCTGAAAAAGGGCAGGTGGGAGCTAAGGTTTTGAAAATGTGTGCGTCTGAAAACGCCTTTATCCTTCCTGGACAGCTGATGGGCTGTCTGGCTGGGTCAGAGTTCATGCGTCAGGTCTGGAGGTGCCTCCGAGGTCCCCTGCTCCTGCCGGCCAGCCTGCCCTCAGGCCCTCGCGGGGCCCCTCTGCTCCACACCCCATCCTGTGCTGCTGAGGCTCCTGCACCAGCTGCAGTGGCCTCTACTGGTCTCTCTATTTCCTACTGTTCGTGTCCTTCTGTTCTCCTTTTGCATGACTACGTTCGCTTCACTCACTGCACCTTTCACTCTGCCCTCCCGCCCGCACTCTGCCCCGTCCCCTCCTGCACAGCACTGCCTGCTCCCTGGGAATGTAAGTCCTCTCACCTCAGCGAGGTGGATGCTTCTCCACTTCCTTCTGGAAGCTCAGCTCCAAATCTGGGCCTGGCAGGGCTGTACACTGGCCCACTGGACGGGCGCCAGAGTAGGCCTCTCTGGCTGGACTCTCCCCACCAAAAGCTGGTGCAGAGGGAAAGGCCTGGCCGCCAAAGTCCTGGGCAGGTACCTGCATCCTCACTGGTGCCAGAGTCCCCGCTCCCGTGACCTCTGCCTCCTCTCCCAGGAGGAAAGATTTCACACGCCTCCTGGGACAGGGAGGGGCAGTTGTCAACTCCAGGCAGCGAGGGAGAGGATCTAAGTACACAACTACTTCTCAAACAGCCCTGGGAGAACCTCCACGGTGCCCCACGGGCTTTCTCCCGAGTCTGTCCTAAGTGCCACCAGCATTTGGAACGCTCACCTCAAGTCTTAGGATTCTTTTTTTTTTAATCTCCTTTCTCCTCTAATAACCAAAAGCAGGTGTGAAGCACCTCCCTGCCCATCCTACATTTCCACAGGGCACTCACCCTTCGGGGCTCACACGCACCCCACGGCTCCCAGACCACACCGTGGCTGCCACTTGAGGCCGAACCTCCTCCAGCATCCAGTCCCCATGGACCTTCCCCAGCACCCGCACTGCCCTGTGCGCACCAGCCTCCACGTGTCCCTCTGGGAGATGGATGGGCAGATGCCGACCAAGTGAAGCCCTACTGCCCAGGGATGGTCGGCGATTTGCACCCACACCCTTTACCATCCAAGCACAGGCTCCAAACTCAAGGAGGGGTGGGAGCCCCCAGGAAGTCTGCCCAGCCTGTGGCACTGGCTTGAGCGCTGCCTCCCCCACGAGTGTCCCAGGGATGCCCAGCTCTGCCCAGCTCTGCCCAGCTCCGAGCTCACGCCGAATCCTGACCTGCAGCTACCAAGACAACAGCACCACGTGAGCGACCAGAGAGCCCCCGCGAGGCTGTGACCCCACGAGCTCTGCCGGCCCCCCGGCCCGAGGCGAGACTGCCAGGGTCATGCAGACGTGGGACAGGGGGGTTTGGCCAGTTATAAAAGAAGGTTTATTCTGGATGATGTGACAGCTGCCAGAGTTCAACCGTCAGGAGCATCTGCTAATAGGATGATTCAAACTGTGAAGCATTTAAATTGCACTAGTTGTAAAAGTCGTAAGTGCCAACGTGGGCTAGACAGACCTCCTGCAGTCGCCGCCCTTCACCACTGGGACTGAGGCGCCAGCTCCCACTCTGGCCCACACGTAAAGGGCAGCAGTTCCACACTGTGAAGACCAGTCGGGGCCACGTCCAGCACAGGGACCCACAACCCAGATCTTAAGCAGTGTTCCTCTGCTTGCACGGCTCTGCCCGCGGTCTTCCCAGAATGAGGTTTGGAACTGAGCCTCTCGGGCAGGACGTTGTCATGACACAGCCAGAGCAGGTGAAGGCTCGGGCTCCCGCTCCAGGACCACCCCGCATCAGCACAAATCACGTGGCCAAGCCCCTGTGCTGGGGCAGACAGGGCTCGAGACAGGGGCTGCAACTCCCATGGCAAAAGCCTTGAGGAGAGAGCAAGGGACCAGGCAGCTGGTGGAATCCACACAGAGGCTGCAGGGCCGCGACACATCACCAGGCCCCTCGGCGCCCGCTGACCCAAGTCCTCTGCACCACCGGCCACACGGTTTTCTCTGCCTCATTGGGCACTACTTCAGGGGCATCACAGGACAGAAGACCTGAGTGGTCAATGCACCTCTGTTTCAAGATGCCCACCTGACACTCTCCATCCAGTGATGGAAGGGCATTCAGCAGGCAGAGCTCAGGCTGAGGAAACCAGAAACTAAATCTACAAAAAGGTTAAAGAAACCTACGTGGAGGCCAGGACCCAAGGGGCCAAGGCCCCGGCTGACCCTGGGGGAAGGGAGCCTACGCCGGGGACCTGGGGGGCGGGGGGCAGGTACGGAGACTGGGCATCTGGCTGAGGCGGCGGGCGGGCAGGCAGCGAGGGGCAGCATGGCCGGCAGCACCCTAGGGGTCCATCTGGGCCGGACCCACAGTGTCGCTGGGACTTCTGCAACAAGGCGTTAACTTTAAACATCCGTGACCAGTGGATTCATGAAAGCAGACGACAAGACCAAAGAAGTGGAATCCACAGAAAGGGCTCACGTGTAAAACACAGAAACCGAAACTGAGAGCTCCACCGTTGGGTTCATGGACAGATGGACACTGCAGACGCAGCTCGGGGAGCTGGAAAAAGAGCCTAGATGGTCCAACCGCAACTAGAGAGGAAAAGGGTGGAAAAACCGAAGAGACAGACACACGGAAACCGTGAGAAGGGGTGCCACGCGTGTTCCCGTGGCCAGAGTGGACAAGTGGGCAGAAGCAATATGCGAAAAGATGTCGGCCGAGAACGTCCCCAAACTGACCAAAGACATCAAGCGACCAACTCAAGGAGTGCTGCGGGCACCTGAGTCTTGATAGCATCAAGACGGCGCTGCTCCGCCCACTGCCATTTCCCTAGCTGAGCTTTCCAGTCTCCTATTTCTAAGGTGGCCGGTTATCCTAGGAAGATGCCAAGTACTGCAGCCTCTCCCAGAACCCACCCTCCCCATCGCCACCTGCCCAGCCCACTGGCACCGTCCCACCCTGCTCCTGTCTCACGTGGTACCCACAGCACCGCCCTGGGTCCCTCTCTCCCACCTCGCCTAACACCTGGTTCCTCACCCAAAATATAAAGTTACTTTTCTGTCCCCATTACTACCACACCAACCCCAAACCTCCCAAACACCAGCAAATTTGAGTGAAGAATCAGCAGTAGTACCGGGAAAGGGGTGGGAACACGTAAAGGAAACAGGGGTGAAACTGGCGAGCAGGTCACCCGGGCGGCTCGAGCTGCTCCCGCCTCTGGGGTGAGGGAAGAGCACAGGAGGCAACTGGTCCTGGCCCCTAGCGCTCCTAACGTCGCCTGCAATGCAGGTGCCGCAATGCTGATGCCCGAAGGCTCCTGAACGGCTGGGGCGGCAACCGCATCGGAGAACGGTGGAAACACGCAGGCGCTCAGCCTCGCCCCGCTCCCGGCAAGAGGAACACGCTCAGAGGCACACTCCATCGCTGGGCGCTGCCGTGGCCAGGGGCCGCCCTTCACCGCACACAGTAAAGAGCATCTTGGTCGTTTCCAGGACGGCAGGGCAGGGCGCGTCCGTGGGCGGAGCACCACACTGGAGGTCACCTTCCATCAGATTCTGAACTTACTGCTTCCCAGACCTCTAGACTCCAGAACTGCTACTGAGAAGCGCAAAGTCATTCGGACGCTCAATTCTCTGTCTCTTTCTCTCTGAAGGCCCTGCGAGGCTTCCATGTGTCCGGAGAGCTGCAGAGCGTCGAGCCCCTTGGACAGGGTTCCCAGACGTCAGTGCTCTTCTCTGCTCTCCCACCCCAAACCTGGGTTCTGCTGCATCTGGCACCCCTGCTGTTGCTGTGTAGTCTCTCTCTGAACCCTACAAAATATAATTATTTCATGCAAATATGTTCATCATTTGTTAACCATTCCATTTTGCAACGCATGCTTTCCCTGATGATTCTTTGCTTCTCTGAAAACAGCATTCCACCCTGCTCCAGGAGGCTACCCTGCAGGAGGCCAGTGTCTCCGGCCGCTCCCACCGTCCTCCTGGCGCCGGGACCGCTGAGGAGCGGCAAGCAGGACCCGTTAGCACCCTGGAAGAGCTCTTACTTCTGGTTGCTTTAAACGTTGTCTTGGTCTTTGGTGTTTTGGAGCGTTGCTGTGACGTTTCTCAACATGGACGTTATTTATCCTGTTTGAAATAAACGATCTTTCCATCATCACATCTGTCATTAGTTCCAGCCAACAGCTCTTCCAACACTGTCTCTTCTCCATTCTAAGTTGGCTTTTGGGGCTGGCATCAAATGTATCTGAAACTCTTGCATTCTGTCCTCCACCCCTCAATCACCTTCTCCACCATACTTTCCATTCCATTAACTCTTTGTTGTTCTTATTAAAATCCTTTCACCTCGTTCACAAAGCCTCTCTTCAACTGCTTATAATCGAATATTTAGCCTGTTGGTTACTTTTTAAGTTTCAGCTGTCATTTGTTTCTGGAGATTCCCTTTGGTCTCTCTCAAATCTTCCTGACCCTTCCTGTTAGCCTCTTGTTTTCTGCTCTTCATTGTGGTTCTCTCTTTGACTTCCTTAAGGTCCCTGGTGCCTCTAAATTTTGAGCCTTTTGATGATTCTGTGGTGCAAACAGGATTAGTTCTCAGCTCTCCTCACTGCCAGCACAGAACCTGCCGTTCTCAGATCTGCTAAGTCAGTTATGACGTATCCATCTGCCTCCCAGCTTCCAAAACTTTATTGCTATCATCTCCCTCTCACTTTACTCAGCCTTGTGAGTTTGACTTTTTTAAACATCACTTTCCTGTTCATTTAGCAGAATGGGAGAGAGTTTGGGAGAGAGTGAAGCTGTATACATGTGTTCAATCTGCCATCCTTACCTGAAAACCAGGAAGCTTTCCTTAAAAAATTATCTTCAGCATGAAAAATGGGAGTTGGAGTCCAGACATTTTTAAAATTAATTTAAATTTCATTTTCACCATACAAATTATTTCAAAATAGAGAAGAAATAACTTCTTAACCTCATCATCTATTAACATTAAGCCACATTACAAATACAGGCACATTTGTATTTCCCCATGGAAATCATCCTGGTTAAAATTTTTTGGTAGAATATCTTTTGGTTTTTGATAGTTTAAGAGTTCATAGACTATACATATAATACATATATATGTATAACTGACTCATTTGGCTGTACAGCCGAAATTTACACACTGTAAATCAACTATACTTCAATAAAACATTTTTTTAAGTTCATAAATCATATAATTATTCTAATATGTATTTCAGTTTTGGTTATTAAAGGGGTAAAATTTGTATTTATGTCAAAAAACTAACTCAACAATTTCCTCAAAACAACATGCAGGGAAAAAACCTCAGGTTGGATTTGAAATTCACTTGGGAGAAGCATGCTGCGTGCACCTCTGAAAATATACACATTGATACTATGTATAAAATAGATAACTAATGAGAACTTACTGTATAGCACAGGGAAGTCTACTCAATACTCTGTGGTGACCTAAATGAGAAAGAAATCCAAAAAAAAAAGGGGCTACATGTATATGTATAGCTGATTCACCTTGCTGTTCAACAGAAACTAACACGACATTGTAAAGCAAGTATACTCCAACAAAAATTAAAAAAAAAAAAAAAGCGTCACCAGGGCACCTGCTGCTGAGTCGCCGGGATGTGCAGAGGCTCTAGGCGTTACCACAGGAAAAGCAACAGCAGATAATTTGTATCACTTGTCTGGAAAACAAGGAAACCTTTTTTTACATTCTAACATGATAGCCTATTTCTTATATGAAGGTCCTTTACCAGGGTTTCAAAGATGTTTTAGGAAATTGATTGATACTTAATGAGTTAATAAATTTTCCCATTTAACATGATGAAAAATAGACTCTATTTTCAAGTAGAATGTCTGATTTTTCAGGATGGGTTACCAATGTTGAATGAGAAATATGTGAACACTTCCTCTTTATAGAATATATTACAAGTGTTATTTAGAAAATACTGAAAATTGTTTCTGCTGCAAGGCACATCAAAGGCTCTATGCCCTGTTAGAGGCTCCCTGATGCCAAGGATTTGCTAAACTCAGACAAGTCCAAACAAGCTGCGGCCGGCCTGTTTTTTCGCCTGTGATCGGCTCAGTTCCACACAAAGGGTGAATGCGGGAAGGCAGTTTTCATGGCACACGTACAAAGCGACACTTCAAGACAGATGCAGCAACAACAACAAATGCTGAAGTACTGCAGGAAAAAACCAATGTTTTCCTGACAAATACCTGTTGGGGCAGATAAATATCCCACAAAATAGTATTAAAAATTTGGGCTTCCTTGGGAGCGCAGTGGTTGAAAGTCCGCCTGCCGATGCAGGGGACACGGGTTCATGCCCAGGTCCGGGAAGATTCCACATGCCACGGAGCGGCTGGGCCCGTGAGCCATGGCCGCTGAGCCTGCGCGTCCGAAGCCTGTGCTCCGCAATGGGAGAGGCCGCAACAGTGAGAGGCCCCCATACCGCACAAAAAAAAAAGTATTAAAAATTTAGCTAAACTTTCTGGGACTTCCTGGTGGCGCGGTAGATAAGAATCCGCCTGCCAATGCAGGGGACACAGGTTCCAGCCCTGGTCCAGGAGGATCCCACATGCCGCGGAGCAACTAAGCCTGTTCACCACAACTACTGAGCCTGCGCTCTAGAGCCCGCGAGCCACAACTACTGAGCCCGCGTGCCACAACTACTGAAGCCCACGTGACTAGAGCCCATGCTCTGCAACAAGAGAAGCCACTGCAATGAGAAGCCCTCACACTGCAGCAAAGACTAGCCCCCACTCGCTGCAACTAGAGAAAGCCCGCACGCAGCAACGAAGACCCAACACAGCCAAAAATAAATAAATAAATTTGTTAAAAAATAATAATAAAGGATATATGTAGATGTATAACTGAATCACTTAGCTGTACACCTGAAACTAACACAGCGTTGTAAATCAACTATAATATAAAATAAAAAATTAGGGCTTCCCTGGTGACGCAGTGGTTGAGAGTCCACCTGCCGATGCAGGGGACACGGGTTTGTGCCCCGGTCCGGGAGGATTCCACATGCCACAGAGCGGCTGGGCCCGTGGGTCATGGCCGCTGGGCCTGCACGTCCGGAGTCTGTGCTCCGCAACGGGAGGGACCGCGGCGGTGAGAGGCCCGCGTACCGCAAAAAAAAAAAAGAAAAAAAATCCTGCCAAACCAACAGAGAAGGCTCCAGCCCTGAGCAACACCATCCTGGGCCCCAGTGGCCTCAGGCAGGAAGGCCCACACTGTCCCTTGGCGGCCGGCCGCTGGGCTTTCTGCACATCCCTGCAAATGAGGGTCTCTGGGACCCACAGTTTACCCCCTCCCAGGTTTTGGGAACCAGAGGCTACTTCTTGGGCTTCTCAGAGTCAGAAGAAGTAGGAATCCTCATAGTATGGCTGAATTCTGAATACAAAATAAAAGGCCAACACCACCAAAATTAAATAGAAAAACACTATCTAGAGTCCAGAAGCTGCCACGACACGTGCAATCGGATGCACAAACAACCTGAACTCTGTCGGCTGGGAAATCTGTACTGTACATGCTTCACACAATCCCAATGGCTAGGAAGCACCTGCTGCCACCGGAGAAGTCCCAGGAAGCAGCTGAAGGGACTGTAACAGAACCACCGGCAGTGTCTCAGGATGACATTCCTGTGCAGCTCCACGCAGGAAGGAAGCACCCACATCTCTGGTTCGTGCTGGGCCTCCAGGAACTTTAGGAAGGACCGAGAGAAGCAGCAGGACAGACAGAGGAGTGCAGCGAAGGAGGAAAATAGGCTCGAGTAGTGGGGGCCAGATGAGGGCTCCCAGGCCTGAGCCCAGCACCCTGGGGCCACGCATGGTTCTGTTCACAATGCAGCCGGCTACACTCGGGTCAACCAGTCTGCAAGAGGACAGAAAACGTGCTCTGCTGACTTGGCCTCTTGGTGTTGAAATTACGTTTTTAGAACCCTATACACGTATGACACTCAGTAATTTACAGAGTCCTCTGAAATTCAGTCACACTTCAGCCTCACAACACACCCTGAGAATACATGGGACAGATATAATCTAATCCGCAGATATGAGCCGAGGCTCGGCTGTTAAGCGATTTGATCGACTTACCTGTGATGGACCACACTCCTCGGGGACTGAGTCAAGGCTGAACTCAAGTCTTCCGCAGTGGGAACAGTGCTGTGTCCACTATACCCAGTATCTCAAAGGCCGATCCGGGCGTCACCGTGCTGCCCACTGGACTTCTCACCACAAGCCCAGGACAGAGTCAACTCTAAGGCCTTGGGCCCCCCCTTGGAACGCTCCCTCCTTAAAAATCCTAATCACTCTTATTTTTAACAGCTTTATTGAGATGTAATTCACATACCATACAATTCACCCATTTAAAGCATACAATTTTAGAATATTTCAGTATATTCACAGATAGGCACAGCCTTCACCACAGTCAAGTTTAGAATATTTTCATTACCCAAAAAGAAACCCCATACGCCTTAGCTGTCATTTCCCAGCCCCTGGCAACCACTAATCTACTTTCTGTCCCTATGGATTTGCCTGTTTGGGGCATTTCATATCAATGGAACCGTACAAAGCCAGACCTTTGTGTCTGGCTTCTTTCACTCGGCATAATGTTCCAAGATTCATCCACATTGTAGCATGAATCAGTACTTCCTTTCTTTTTATTCCCAAATAATATTCCACTGTATGGACAGAACACACTTTGTTTGTCCGTTCGTCTGTTGATGGACATTTTGGTTGTTTCCCCTTTTTGGCTATTATGAATGATGCTACTGTGAACTTCTGTGTACAAGTTTTTGTGTGGATATGTTTTCCTAGTCACTCCTACCTATAAGAACACATGAAAGGTGAGCCAATTTCCAACTGAGAAACTCACCTAATCTGACCATCCTATATTATTTAAAATACAGACAGATAACTGGGAGAAATAAATGACCACAGAAAGTACAGTTAAAGACATTAAGAAACAAAAGCAAAACCTGATCTAACAGAATCAACAGTGATTAAACAAAGAGATGTCACTTCTAGGGATGGGCCCCACAGGCACACGTGCACATGTCCACAATGCTGTGCCTGCAGCCTGATTTTAACTGCGCAAAATATGATGTTCACCAGCAGGGGCTGGTTAGATAAATTATAGCACGTCCACACAGCCAGACACGATGCAGTCATGAAAAAGAATGAACTGGAAAATGTACTGATATGGAGTGACTTCCCAAACCCAAACACATTTAGTTAAAAAGGCGAGGTTACGAAAAATTTTTTAAAGAAAAGAGCGGGAAAAAAAGAAGACATATACATGTTTGCGTGCATAGTTACAACGAAGTATCTCTAGAAGGAGATGGAGTGGGTGCCTCCAGGGGACCAGGCTTCTGGGGGCAGAGAAGGGATGGAGGCAACAGACAGCTACACTGTGCACCCTCTGTGCCTTCAAACCCTGAAGATGTTACGTAGTACAAAATTTTTTAACCTTTTAAGGAGCAAAAATGAAAAGAACCTATGAGAATTAAAACATTTACACTTAGGAAAGCAAGAGATGAGAGGCCTCAGGTAGCTGGAAGCAGCCGCTGCTGTGTCAACCTGGGAAGCACAACGGTGACTCCCACCCGAAGGCGTCCATCCCTGCTGATGTTAAGACACAAAGGAAATGCTACACGAGGCACTGAGTCCGCTGCCCTCGAGGACTCCCTGTGCAGAGGGGGACAACTGGAGGCTGTGCAGAGCGTGCCTGGCATGGGGACAGATCAGGCCCCAGGCAGGCCCCAGTGAGGGCCTAAGGAGCCCCCGAGCCCTGCTTGTGTGAGGGGAAGAGAGAATGCGGAGCAGGGCTGGGCCTGGCGGTGCTCAGCCAGAGTCGCCGGAGCGCTGGGTGCGAGTCGGGGCACGCTGGGCCACGGACAGCAGTCCAGGGGGCACGGCGAGCCGGGGAGGAGGGCAGAGCAGCAGCACGACTGGCACACATGCCCGGGGCCTGCTCCTCGGCCGCGGAGCATCCTGGGTAGCACGGGATGGCCTCCACACATTCGCTGCCGCTGCACCTGCCCCCAGTTGGGACGACCGCAAATGTCTCCAGATGAACCACCGCTGGATGAGAACACTGACCTGCACACATGCCCTGAGCAGCTGCGTGGAAGATAGAGGTGAGGGGGTCCAGCCAGGAGGCACCGCCACAGTGCGGACGAGACAGGCACAGGCCCCGCCTGGCAGCTGGCCCTGCTGCCAGAGGAAGGGGGATTCATTAACTACGTGGAAGGTACGACGAGCAAGGCAGGGAGCAGCAGCATGCGGGGGAAGAACCTAGCACATGATGGGCCCAGAGCACCAGGCGGCCAAGGCTAGAAGTGAGACAGGAGGCAAGGCCTGAGACGCCTGCAGGGCTTCCGCGCAGGCGGCTAAGGGAAGAAGTGCGGCTGGCACTTGTCTGCTCCCTTGGGGTGGTCCTAGCATTGGCTCTGGTTATTTGGCCACCCTCCCTGTAAGAGGGCTGTCCATCCTACAGCCTGCCCCTGGCCGTGGGACGTATCTCCTCTCCCGGGGCTGGGCCAGGAGACCTGCTTTGGCCACAGAACTTGAGTCTCCAGTTCTAAGCTGAAGCTCAAAGAGAGGCTGAGTCTCTGCCACTCTCTTGCCATAAGAATAGCGTGTCCCAAACAAGGGCACGTCCCCGATCCAGCAATGAAGACTCTCAGAAAAGAGCCTCAAGCAAATGAAATGTGAGCTAGAAATAAACCTCTGACTTGTTACTGCAGTCTTTCTAGAGAAAGCTGCCCAATAAACTCCCTGATTTCTTCCTTCCCCAACCCATCCTGCGCATCACGGCCAGGTACACGTTCCTAACCCATTTTATCGGGACCTCCCCTACTCGCAGACCTGAAGCGGCTCCCCATAGCCAGAGAACTGAAATCTAAAGTCCTTCACCGAAGTTCAAAGACCTTCACGTTATAACCCTTATCTCCTCTTATTCCTTATACAAACTTCCAACCCCACAAACCACACGTGAGCCACCTTCTTGCCTTTACTCCCAAGACCTGAAACCCTTTCTGTCTGTAGTGCTGCAGTGTCCTCCACCCTTCCCCCACTCACCTCCTGCTGAGGTTCAGCTCAAAGACCACCTCTTCCTTGAAGCCCCCCCCCACTGCAGTCCTTCTCCCTCTGAACTTCTAGAGCAAACTTTTTCTGAAAATGGGCCAGACAGGAAACAGTTTAGGTGTTGTGGGCCATGAAGTCTCTGTTGCAACTAGTCAAGTCTGCCAAAAAAGCCACAGATGAGGGCTTCCCTGGTGGCGCAGTGGTTGAGAGTCCGCCTGCCGATGCAGCGGACATGGGTTCGTGCCCTGGTCCGGGAGGATCCCACATGCGGCGGAGCGGCTGGGCCCGTGAGCCATGGCCGATGAGCCTGCGCGTCCGGAGCCTGTGCTCCGCAACAGGAGAGGCCACAACAGTGAGAGGCCCCCGTAAAGCCACAGATGATACAAAAATAAACCAGGGTGGCTGTGTTGCAATAAAACTTTATTTACAAAGACAGGCCAAGGGCCTGTCAGTGGCTGTAGCTTAGAGACCCTCGTCTGGCGCAGTGTTTGGAAGGCTGAGGCGTGAGCACAGCAGAAGCAGGAGTGAGCTAAGGCTGCAGGCCCAAGGGAGGAGGCTCTTCTCAGCAGGGTGAAACCGTGTGGCTGCAGGACAGCAGTCAGGGTCAGAAACAACCGTGGGGAGCAGGCCAGAGCTGCCAGGTGACATCAAGGGCGAGTCCCAGAGGCTGATGGGAGGCACGGTGAGGCAGGCATAGGAGGGAGCAGAGACAGCCCACAGCTGAGGGTGCAGACTTTACCAGGGGAGCAAGAAGGATAACAGGAGAAGAGACCTCCAGGCAGGGCAGCCCAGTCCAGCTCTGCCAGGTGTCGCCAGGTCCAGCGCTGCGACACCCAGGCTGAGCTCCTGAGACAGGACACCCACAGAGCCAACTTTGAGTGGGAGCGTGTAAGACCCTCAACAAATGGCCACATGGGTCAGTGAACAGGCACAGCAAAGCTATCTTGCTAGTAAAACTAGATATTTCACTATGAGAATGTTCTCATAGTGAAACATTTTTTTAATTTTTTCATCTTTACACGGACATTTTTCTTCAAAAGCAACAAAGAACCAGGTGGAGGCTTAACAACACACTGAATTCACTGTTATTACATTGTTCAAGGACAGCCCACACCAGCACACATGCAGGAAAGAAGGCGGGGATGGACGTTTTTAAATCTATCTTTAGATATTTTAAAATTTGCTCACAGAAGCTATTTCGTTACCATTCACTCTGAACATCAAATGTTCTCAACCTTAGACTCCACAAATGCCCAAAGACTCTCCTTAAAGTGTGTGTGGGGGGTCCCTCCTAGTCTTAGTGTCACACAGATAAAGGGGATGAGATGAAGTGATCTAGGGTAAGGCTAAGATACTCTTCCTAGACCTGAGAAAGAGAACCATCTCCTTGGGAAACATGACGAATTTTTCCACTTTGTTCTGAAGCAAGTTAAGTTATTCCTTCCAACAGCTTAGCAAGACAGAATGTTACAGCACTGATAATGCCAAGTCCTCATTTTCTGGTGCTTATGCCCTCACTGTCACTTAGTTTGTTAATAAAGTATCTTTTCCGTTACAAGGATAACACTGTGAAGTATAACAACAGGGATTCCCTGGTGGCACAGTGGTTAAGAATCTGCCTGCCAATGTAGGGGACACAGGTTTGAGCCCTGGTCTGGGAAGATCCCACATGCCGCGGAGCAACTGAACCCGTGTGCCACAACTACTCTGCCTGCGCTCTAGAGCCCGCGAGCCACAACTACTGAGCCCACGTGCCACAACTACTGAGCCTGTGCACCTAGAGCCCGTGCTCCACAACAAGACAAGCCATCACAATGCAACGAAGAGTAGACCCCGCTCTTAGCAACCAGAGAAAGCCCACGTGCGGCAACAAGGACACAACGCAGCCAAAATTAATTAATTAATTAATTAAATTATAAAGAAAAAAGTATAACAACAATGGCTTTGATAGTTTAATTCAAGTAGAGAATTACCCAAGAACTGCTCGACATCTCATTTCTGTCAACAACAATCCTATCTACCTCCCAGGACAATAAGTACTGCAGGATTCTAGACTGGTTCATTAGAAGCTTTCTTCTTCTAAAAAGATTTTTAAAAACAGTTCTATATGATAATTTATCTAAGTACATGAGATTTGTTCCTCGTTTACCTTTATAAAGACTTGTTTCTCCAAATATGACCCCAGCTTGCACAAGAAAAGAGAGCCACAGACCTCAAGTTAGTGTTAAACTAAGACGAAACAGCCGACCCAGTGAGTGCACCCTGGAAACCAGATCTTGGCAGCGATAACAACTCCTGACTTTTCTCAACACTGACAACAAGGCACAATGAATTCACCGAGTCCCCACAACCACCCAGGGAGCCCAATATTATTGGTGCTCCCATTTTACACATGAGGAACCAAAGGCAGAGTACAAAGCCAGTAAACAGAAGAGTCATGACTCAAAGGCAAGCAGTCTGGCTCCAGAAGCCGCCCTCTTCTCCCCCCTGTTCTCCAGTCTCTCCAGACAGCTGACTAGACAAAGTGCAGGCAGAGAGACCCAGGGCCCTGCTCATTCCCAAGCCAGCGCGCGGGGCACACAGTCCGCGCCAAGCTGCTTTATGGAATGAGTCTCCTTGCTTCACATTCACCCCTATCAAATCTCCTTCCCCTCCCCCAACGAGGAGAAACACACCTTGCTCACTGTGAAAGGGGAGCCGCTGACCGGGAACCACCTGCTGTTTACAGAGGCACCCAGGATGTACAGGGTGCAATTCCCCTCGCTGGCTTCAAAGACAAACCTCCTATTGTCTGCACCAGGGGAGGAACAAGAAGCCTTGCAACTGTAGGTTTCTGTAAAGGTCACAGGAGGTTTGGTTAAACCCTAGGACAACGAAGCGGGTGAGGGACGCCGCATTTTTGCTGCTGAAGGCTGCGCAGCGCCCACAGCAGCTGCTGGTGGAAGCAGCATGTAACACACCCACAGCTGCGGCGGCCTCCCCGCCAGCTGCACGTTTTAAAATAAAAGACGTCCTGACCCCCAAGATGCGCACAGCCTGCCTCTATCTCGGCCCTCGCGCGGAACACTGCCTCCACCCACACCAATCCCGCAACCAGGGAGCCACCGCGGGAATTCCAGCTCCGGGAGGGCGACCGGGAGGGAAGTAGGGGACGCCCCAGCCCGCCTCCCTGCAGAGGCCAGATCGGCGGGGCCGGAGGCCACGGCCCGCACCCGGACACGCGCGTCCCGACTCCCCGGCCCTGCACCTCCCCGACTGCGCACCCGAACCGCGCCGACACCACGCGCTCAGGCCCGGCACTCCACTCACGCCCACCCTAGGCCGGGCACGCTCACACCCCAGGGCCGGCACACTCACCGACCCGCACCCCGGGCCGGGCACACTCTCACCCACCTTCACCCCTAGGCCTGACCCCACACCCACCACACACCCTGGCCCCGCGAGGCCTGGGCCCCTCGCGCCCCTGCGCCGCCCCCCCAGCCGGACCTCTACACACAGAACCCGCCCCTCCCCGGCCCGGTCGCGGCACCGCCCGCCCCCTCAGTCGCCAAGGACCCGTATCCTCGCGGGCCGGGCCGGGGACCTCCAGGAGACCGGGCAGGGGCCACAGCGCCGGCCTCTCCGCCATCTTCCCGGCCCGCGCCGCCCACCGTCCGCGCTCTCACCCGCAGGCTGCGCGCGGGCCGCGCGGCCACAGCCCCTCATCCCGGCTCGCACGCCGCGCGTGAGCTGCTCGCGGCTCTCCCGCGCCGCCGCCGCCCGCTCGGTGCGCGCCCTCCGCCGCCGCCGCTGCCGCCGCCGCCGGCCCAATGCGCCGCGACCGCGCGTCCTCCCGTCACCAGCGCAACCCCCCGCCTCCGGCCCCGCCCCCGCCCCGCACGGCCCCCGCCGCCAGGGGACGCCGCCGCGAGCCCCGTGCACATGCGCCGGCGCGCGGCACGCCGGGAGCAGGAGTCCCGCCGGGGGCGTGCGCTGCATGCCGGGAGTCGGGAGCGTAGTCGCGCTGGCTCCGCCCACAGCGCGCGTGTGGGGTACTCGCGCTGTCCGGGCGAGTCCGGGGATGCTTCGGGCGAAGAGGGGCGACCCCGGCCCGGGTCACCCGGGGCCCTGGGTGCGACGGGCGGAGAGGGGCGGCTGCTGGCCAGGTGATGCCGAAGCGCTCCCTCCCGCCCCGCGGTCCGCACCACGGCCGACGATGCCTGTCAGATCGCTCCTGAGATTCTTCCGAGCCCCTTCGGTGCGGTGCAGTTGACATTTCCTAGGTGTCGGTGTGGATTTGGTGTAATTTTACCTACTCAAACCATGTTGGACTTCCTGGAAAAGATTTCACTTTTCCTCGATTCTGGAAAGTTATCAGCCACTGTCTCTTAAAATATTGGCTCTCCTCCATTCTTATAGGTTCTCCCTATGTATCTGTCAAGCTAAACTGGACGGCCTGTGTCCTCCGTGTCTCTACGATTTTCTCTCTTTTTGCTCTGTCATCTTAACTCTTGGTAATTGCTCAGTTAAGCTTTACTGTTGTTCTATTTAGCGTTTTCTAATCTGCGTTTAGCCTGCTCTTCAGGCTTTTAAAAATTATTATTACCTATACAGTATTCATTTCCAGAAGCTGTAGTATTTGACATGCATGTCGATATAAATGGAAGCTAACCAGCCTGAAACTCCCACAACAAAACAGAGAAGCCCACACCACTCCGTGGCCACAGCCCGGATCCCATTCGCACAAGGAACTGCCAAGGGCTGAAAGCTCAAGCTCAGAAGCGCTCAGTTGAGTTCCGCTTCCGGCCTGCAGCTCACTCCCTCAGTGCGCCGCTGCTGCAGTGCTTTGCCTCCGGCTCTGATCGGGACTCGCCACCACTCTTTGACTTCCCTTTTGGCCCATCCTCACACTGCACTCGCATACACAGGAAAAATGGTCTCTGCTCTCCCGTCTCTAGCTCCCTCTCCGTTGTGCACACTTGAGAAAGCCCAGTCTGGAGGAACCCCACCATTCTCCATCATGAATGCTGCAGAAGCATCACAGACCTGTGCTGGCTGGCTTCGCTTTAAACTTAGAAGGAGCACTTCACGCTCCTTGGCAATCTTGTGATTTTTCTCCAGAGGGTAAGTCTCCCGTTCCCCAAAGTGAGCATAGGAATTTCTTAGGCCTCTCTAGTTCAGCCTCCCAGATGAGAACAAAACTTCTTATCACCAAACCCAAAGGCCCGCCCATATCTATCCCTGCCCTTCACCTGCCCTCCTGAAAATGGGCAGGCAGTTTCCCTGCTCCTATACAAGGCAGGCCCTCCTCTGATGAACTGGGACCCACTGCCTCTTGCATTCTCAAAGATTTTGTTTATCTGTCTCCTCTCAGCATCATCTGTTTGTCTCTCTCTGTTTTATTATTTGCATGAGCATACAAAGCCACTGATATTTCTCGTTATAGAAACAAAATGCCTCCTTTAACTCCACTTATCCCTCCCAGGTCCTTGGGTCCCCTGGTGGCCATGCTTCACAAAAGACTTACCTGAACCTCACCATAATATTGTTTTTGTTTGTTGGTTTTATTTTGTCTTTTATTGAAGTATAGTTAATTTACAACGTTGTTAGTTTCAATTGTATAGCAAAGTGATTCAGTTATACATATTTTTTTCAGATTCTTTTCCCATATCACAAGATATTGAGTATAGTTCCTTGTGCTACACAGTAGGTCCTTGTTGTTTACCTATTTTATTTATAGTAGTGTGTATCTGTTAATCCCACACTACTAATTTGGGATGAATGGATAAAGATGTGATACATATATACAATGGAATATTATTCAGCTATAAAAAAGAACGAAGTGATGCCATTTGCAGCAACATGGATGGACCCAGAGATTATCATACTAAGTGAAGTAAGTCAGACAGAGAAAGACAAATATCATATGATATCACTTATTTGTGCAATCTAAAAAAATGATACAGGGAATTCCCTGGCCGTCCAATGGTTAGAACCTGGCGATTTCACTGCTGTGTCCCGGGTTCAATCCCTGGTCGGTGAACTTAGCCACAAGCCATGTGGCATGGCCAATAAATAAATATGTTTTTAAAGATACAAATGAACTTATTCACAAAACAGAAACAGACTCACAGATATAGAAAACAATCTTATGGTTACCAAAGGGGAAGGTGAGGAGGGCTACATTAGTAGTCTGGGATAAATTAACTACATTAGTAGTTTGGGATAAATTTATAAATAAATAATAAATTATTGAAAACATAGATGTGGAATTCGTACATAAAAATTGTTAACTGAATGCCAACATACAAAAACACAGAATGCTTAAGGATATACAAGAATGTAAGGATAGGGACTTCCCTGGTGGTGCAGTGGTTAAGAATCTGCCTGCCGATTGCAGGGGACATGGGTTTGAGCCCTGGTCCGGGAAGATCCCACATACCGCGGAGCAACTAAGCCCATGTGCCACAACTGCTGAGCCTGCTAGAGCCCGCGAGCCACAACTACTGAGCCCATGAGCTACAACTACCAAAGCCTGTGTGCCTAGAGCCGGTACTCCGCAACAAGAGAAGCCACCGCAATGAGAAGCCCACACACCGCAACGAAGAGTAGCCCCTGCCCGCCACAACTAGAGAAAGCCCGTGGGCAGCAACGAAGACCCAACACAGCCAAAAATAAATAAATAAATAATTTTAAAAAAGAATGTAAGGATAACATCAGAAAAACTCTGTCCGTGTAATTTAGCATATCATCAGACTAAGGATAAAATCACCTCCTCTCAATTGTTGATAAAAGTCAGCATCTCTTTATGATCAAAAAATTTTTAACTGAGACTACAAAGGAAACTTTATTAACCTGATAAAGGCTATATACCAAAATCCCACACAAATTATTTTCAACAGAGAATCTTTGGATACAAACCCTTTAAGGTCAGGAGCAAGAAAGGATGCCTTTCTTGGTGGGTGTTGGTGGGTGGAGGCGGGTGTACTCAGCCGATGCAACAATAAAAGAAAAAAAGGAGCCTAAGGATTAGAAGAGAATAACCTGAAGTCTCAAAAATTGAAGATAATATGAAATTCTACACAGAAAATATACAGAATCAACAAAGTATTAGAATCAGTGAGTTCAGTAAGATCTGCTCACAAAACCCAACAATGGTTCTCTACAGATGAGAAACCACCAACTGGAAAATATGATGGAAAGTGAGATGCCCTTCACAACACCAACGGAAGCTATAAACCATGTAGGCATTAAGCTAATTAAACATATACAAAACCTTTATAGAGGACACATAAAAACTCTATGAAAGTATCTTAAAAGAAAGCCTAAATAAATGGAGAAACATACAATGTTCATGGACCAGAAGGCATAACACTGTAAAGATGTCAATGCTCACTAAAGTGGTCTAAAAAACCAAAATATTAATAATCTAGTTCTAGTAAGATTTTTTGAGGAATGTGAAAAACATATTTTTTAGATATACATGGAAGAATAAAAGTCTACAAATAGCTAGTTCAGTTTTGAAGGAGGACATACAGCAGGCAGGTACTCTACCAGATGTTAGGATCTACTCCAAAGCAATGGTACTTGATAGGCTCAGGAACACAAATGGACCAATAGAACAGAAAAAAGAATTCAGAATCTCACTAATGTATAAAAAGTAATGGGGAAAGATTGATTATTTAATGTATTCTTTGTTGAGGAATTATTTGAAGAAACATGAAGCTGGATCCACATCTAATATGTATAAAATTGGGTTCCCAGTAGATTATCCACATAAATATGAAAAGTAGAAGAAAGTAAAACTGAAATACTTCTAAAAAAAATAGAGGTGAATCTTTATGACCTTGGAGAAGGTAAAGACTTATTAAAACCACAAAACTACAAGCCACAAGGTAAAAAATTAACTAATTTGACTACCTCTGATTTAATTTCTACTAAACAGATGACAGCACAGTTAAAATTAATAGATGATGGACTAGCAGAAGACATTTGCAGTCTAAATCTGACAAGAGATTGGTATCTAGAATATACAAGAGCTCTTGCATATCAACAACGAAACAAAACAAAAAACAGGAACTCCAATAGCAACATAGGCCAGAAACAAAAACAAAAAACATATACATATGAAAAGACAATTCACGAAGGGGGAAAGCCCACATGTTATTTGAGGAGATCATGAAACTCACTAGGAATCCATTAAGGACAAATTGAAACAACCATGATATGCATCTGATTGGCAGAAATAAGAACACTGTGTAACACTTAGTGTTGGGGAGGGTGTAGTGAATTGGGAACCCTCAGGCACGGCTACCGGGAGTGTAAATGTACTCAGCAGCTCTGAAGGGCAACCTAGCGGTAGTCAGTGAAATTAAGCGTGCAGATACCTTATGAACAAGCAACCCGTTCTTGGATAGATAATCCAGAGGAATTTTCATTCCTAGGGACCAGGTAAAAAGATACGCAGCACTACGTGATTTGCAGTGATGGGGAATAAGAGGCAACTTAGGTGTCCATCATCAGGGACAGACGCGCAGACTGACAGTGCTACGCAGCAGTCAGGGACAAAGAACCAGAGGTATGGAGAACAAGAGAAGATCCTAAAAACAAGGCGCTGCGTAAAAAATTAAGTGAAGTGGGCTTTATAGCACAACATGTAAATTAAGTCACATACACCACACAACAGTGCATATTTTACAAGGAAAAAACATATTAAGGACGCGTATAAAACACCTGCACCTACGTGACGGAAAGGAAGAGCTGCGGAGTCAGGGACACGTTGATAAACGAGGAGAATCGCCTGCTTCAGACAGGAAAGGGCCCGGGGCCTGCGTGCAAAGGCGCCGCCTCCCCTCCGCTGCCCGGCCGCACGCAATCCCACTGAGGACCCCTTTTCTTCCCACTCGCCCCTGCAGGACGGGGCCAGGAAGACAGAGTGCTCCAGCATCACCTCTGGCTCCGTCCCGGCTGGGCAGCGGCGTGGGAACAGCGGCCTGGCGCCCCGAGGGCCCGAGCACAGGCGGGACAGCGTGGACCCGCTGGGACCCGCTCCGGCCTCCTGACCACGCCCCTCACGACCGCCCCTGCACCCGGTCACGCCCCCAACACCCTCCTCGCCCCTTCCTTGACCGTGCCTCACTCGGGACCCTGGCTTCGCCGCGTTCCTCAGATCCCAGTCACACCTTCCCGGGCCACGCCCCTTGCCCAAGGACGCGCCCCCAGGAGACAGCCTCTTAAGCTCCTCGACGCTCCGCCCTGACCACGCCCCCGTGGACTTCACCGGGGCCACGCCCCCACGGCTCACTCCCTCAGGGGCCCCTCTCCCTAGCTGGCTCTGGGCTGTCAAACCCAATCAGATCCCTTCCCTCCAGTCCGAGGGCCGCTCCCCACCTGCAGTGGGCTCTGTGCCAGGTCTGGGGCTCTGCCCACGAGCAGGGACAGGCTGATGGTCCCCTGGGTTGGTGGTAACTGGTTTCCACCTTAATCCGCTTACAGCTCATCAGAAATTGCTTAGGTGTTCTATCAGGGACGCTCTTTATTCCCCAAGGAAGCTGCCTCGGCACACCAGGCTTGGTATAATTTTTCCTTTACGGTAGGTACTGTCATCATTCTCTCTTCCGGGTGGAGACGCTGAGCACAGAGTTGAGAAACTTGGCCAAGGTCGCCCAGCAGTCCGCTGATAGGACCAGGGGCTCAGCCCCACGCGTCCTAGGGAGTTTAGAGGAGAGGGGTGGACGCGCCCCGACCCGCTCTTTTTTCTCCCCTGCAGGAGGCTGGTTGCTGAGACGTCAAACAGCCTTCAGACCTCCTTTGACTTTGCTGCCTGGAAAATAAGACAGGCTGACTCATTTTTTAAAATATTTTTAACTTTCATTGAGATATAATTGCCATACAATAAACCACACAAATTTAAAGGGTACAATTTGCTGATAAGCTTTGATGTATTGTTTAATTTCACATCTGTGAAAGAATTACCACAATCAAGACAGTGAACGTGGCCGGCACTTCCCCAGTCTTGCAGGCCCCAATGAATCCGCCCTCTTACCCTCCCCCACCCCATCTCCAGGGAACTCTGCTTTCTGTCACTACCTATTAGGTCAGTTTCATTTTCTAGAATTTGGTGTAAATGGAATCCTTTTCTCCTAGGGGAAACATCTAGGAGTAGAATGGATGGCTCATATGCGAGGTGTATGTTGGACTTCTTATGAAGCCTCCAAACCATTTTCCACGTAGCTGCACCACTTTCCATCCCCACCAGCAGTGATGAGGGTTTCATTTCCTGCACATCCTCACAGACTCTTGACATGGCCAGTCTTTGTTTAAATTGTGGTAACACACACACACACACACACACACACCATAAAATTACCGTCTTAACCATCTTTAAGTGAACGGCTCAGTAGTGGTAAGTATATTCATAATGTTGTGCAACAGCGCTCCAGATCCAGATCTTGCAAAACTAAACCTCTCTGCCCATTAAACAACTTTTTATTCCTCCCTCCCGTCAGCCACTGGCAACCACCACTCTACTTTCCATTTTTATGAATTTGATTACTTTAGATACCTCATATAAGTGGAATGTATTTGTATTTGTCTTTTTGTGACTGACTTATTTCACTCAACATAATGTCCTCCAGGGTCATCTATGTTGTAGCATGTGTCAGAATTTCCTTCTGTTTTAAGGCTGAGTAATATTCCGTTATATATACACACCACATTTTGTTTATCCATTCGTCGATGGACACTTGGGTTGCTTCTACCTCTTCACTATTATGAAAAATGCTGCTATGAACATGGGTGTGCAAATATCTCTTTGAGATCCGTCTTTCAGTTCTTTTGGGTATATACCCAGAGATGGGATTGCTGGATCAAATGGTAGTTTTTTGGGTTTTTTTATAAATTTATTTATTTTTGGCTGCATTGGGTCTTCGTTGCTGTGCGCGGGCTTTCTTTAGTTGTGGCGAGCGGGGGCTACTCTTTGTTGCGGTGCCAGCCTTCTCATTGTGTTAGCTTCTCTTGTTGCGGAGCACGGGCTCTTGGCGCGCAGCTCAGTAGTTGTGGCAGCAGGCCTAGTTGCTTCGCGGCATGTGGGATCTTCCTGGACCGGGGCACGAACATGTATCCCCTGCATCGGCAGGCGGACTCTCAACCACTGCGCCACCAGGGAAGACCCTTTGCCCATTTTTAAATCTGGTATTTATTTTGTTGTTGTTGTTGAGTTGGAGTTCTTAATATATTTTGGATATTAACCTCTTATCAGATATAAGATCTGTAAATATTTTCTCCAATTCTGTGGGTTGCCTTTTCACTCTCTTGATTGTGCCCTTTGATGCACAGAAAGTTTGTCTGATGTAGTCCAATTTACCTATTTTTGCTTTCGTTGTGTGTGCTTTGGTGTCATATTCAAGAAATCTTTGCCACACGCAGCCCATTTGGGTTTCAGGAGAAGAAGGCTCCGGGGACCAGCACTAACTGCAGCAATGCTGCGCGAATCCACGGACCCGCGGACCCATTTCTCCATCTGCTTTTCTCTGTACATTTGATTCTTCTGTTCTTTGAGACCTGGCCACCTCACAGATCACTGGCTTCCCCTGCAGATGGGAATACAGCTGGCTTTGCCTCTGCCTGCACTCTGGTCTAAGGGCATCATGTCTCCCGCAGAGCAGGGCCACCCATGGCAAGAACTGGGTGGGGGGGGGGGTGTTTGTTTAACAGGGAGCATCCGGCAAGGGCAGGCACCCAGAATGCCCCCTCTGCCCGTGACCAGAGCCTTTCTTGTACCCGTTACATCCCATATGAGGGGAGTTTACAGTTAGACAGGTACTTGCTGCCTTGAGGGACCTCCACACTGGTCCATGTGCCTGTCCTGGAGCCTCCCCCAGGCCATGCTGACTGGACAGGGTGCTGCAGGCTCTCTGAGCCTCTGTACAGCTGAGCGGCAGGTGCCTGTCCCTGCAAGGGCTAGTGACACAGACAATGCACTGAGTGCCAGGGTGAGGGGCCCCACGTGGAGAAGCAGAGGAGCCAGCCTCCACAGAGAGATAGAGAGGAGAGAAAGTCCTGGGGACAGAGGGGTCCAAGGCTTCCAGGACAGCCTCCTGCCCTCTTTGTGAGCCAACTCTGTGTCCTCCCAGCTGGGTCTCCTCCTCACGGTGAGCAACACCCAGGGCCCCCACTCCTTGCGGTCGGATGATCGCAGACCTAAGGCGCAGGCAGACGTCCTGGACAGTGCACAGGTCCTGGGAGCCAGTCCCTGCCCTGGACACACCTGAGGACATGGCCTCATTGAGCAGCTGTGCCCACCAAACTGTCCGGCTTCCCTGAACACAGACGTGGGTCCACAAGTGTCCCGAGCCATTGCCTGCGCTCCGGCTAGTAACCCTGGGGAACAGAAGGTGGGACTCCCCCCAAGGAGCCCTGGGCACTCATCTCTGGGTCCAGTCCAGGTGGGAGGGGCCAAGGTGGCCCGAGAGGCTGGGAGGCTGCTGGACACACGTCCGGGTCCTCCTCTCCATTGCCCTCCGCCAAACCCCATCATTCAGTGTCATCCACTTGTCTCCTCTAGCCTGAAAACACGAGCCCATAATCCATCCCAATGCTCCCTTTGGGTCTCCTGCTGTGAGGAAAGGGACAAAGAGAAGGGACAGTCAGGCAAAAGATGTGAACGGATACCTCACTAGAGAATATTTATTTTTATTTATTTGTTTATTTTAATTTACTTTTGGCTGCGTTGGGTTTGGGCTGCGCAAATGGAGAGCAGCTGACAGCTTCCTACATTTCTGTACTAAGTTTCTAAAATCTGGAAGCATGCAAAAGGGGAGTTACCCCGCCTCCACAGTCAAGTGGATCGCTGGCTGCAGCAAACGCCGCATTCTAAAATCTGTGAAAGAATGTGCACGTGCAGCTCAATCCTCCCCGAAGTAATTAATGGTAATGACGTATATAATGAGGTCCTTACAGTAGAAAATAAAGGCTAGAAAGCCACCGTGAATTTCAAACTGTAGGTATAACGGAATAGTTGGTTGTTTACATAAAATGGTTGTTGAAAAGTTTCCGGCTTTTTCCACAGTGGATTTGCTCCCAGACACAGGCGTTTAAAAACCACCACTAGGGCTTCCCTCGTGGTGCAGTGGTTAAGAATCCGCCTGCCAATGCAGGGGACACAGATTCGAGCCCTTGTCTGGGAAGATCCCACATGCCACGGAGCAACTAAGCCTGTGTGCCACAACTACTGAGCCTGCGCTCTAGAGCCCGCGAGCCACAGCTGCTGAAGCCCGCTCACCTAGAGCCCATGCTCTGCAACAAGAGAGGCCACCGCGATGAGAAGCCCATGCACTGCAACAAAGAGTAGCCCCCGCTCGCCAAAACTAGAGAAAGCCCATGTGCAGCAATGAAGACCCAATGCAGCCAAAAATAAATAAATAAATTTATAAAAACAAAGCAAACCAAAAAAATGGATCTCCATTTCCTTACAAAAAATAAATAAATAAAAAACACCACTAAGCCCAAGCTTAAACGGGCAAGGAAAAGACGTCGTCGTCGCTGGATACGGAGCTCAGGTGCGTCCACCTCTCCTGGCTGTCTGCCTCACAGCTATGGTGGGAGTAACAAAGGAGCCGTGGAGAACTGTGGGGGGGTGGGGAGGGAGCCTGTGGGGACGGGAAGGGCTCCCCTACGTGGCTTCAAGCTCAGCATGAGCGCCATGTCCCCACCGGCCTCCCTGGGGAGACCCAAGACCAGCCAGCATTCTGTGACCATCAGTGACGCCCCAGGACACAGAGACATTATTGAAAACATGACCACAGGCGCATCTCAGGCTGTCTGTGCTGTCCTGGTTGTTGTTGCTTCTGTCTCCAAGAATGGGCAGACCCCTCCCTGAGCAGGCCCTCTGGCTTACACACTGGTGTGACACCACTAACTGCAGGTATTAACAAGATGGGCTCCACTGAGCCCCCTATACCTGGTAGAGGTGGCAGTGCAGTGGAACCGAGCTGCCCACAGCCCGTCCAGCTGACAAGCCCTCGCGTCCACCGCTCCAGCACATCCACACAATTGGTGCATTGGCACCAAGCCTGTGGGATGAGAGGAGATGGGGGTTCTCAAACCCAGCGGAGTGGTCACCTTTGTCCACGTGCACAGTGGTAGCTTTGAGTGAAGCTCTTCTTGGGGAGTGTGGACTTCAGCGTCAAGAACGTGTCTGTTAAAGTTGCTCATCGTGGCAACAGCAAAAATGATCCAGCAACGCAGGTGGCTGGCTTCACAGCCCAGGTGACTATCCTGAGTCATCCAGGCTGTGTCAACACTGGCTGGGCATCTGCTGCTTGCAAGTCTACTAAGGTGAAGAATGTTGATCACTGTTCTGGGAAGAGTCTGGAAGATGGCCCCAGATTCTTGAAACCTCGTGACGCTTCGTTCGTTGAAATGGTCCCCAGCAAGCCCATGTGTGTTGAGAGCTTCTCTGACGATCCTTCTCTGGGCCATTTTGGTATTTGTGACATGAGATGGACAGCAGCTGTGAGTGTCATCAAAGCAGTAGGCGAGAAGTCTGCTGTACTGGAGCTGGCAAGAAAGTTCAGAAGGCTAAACGAATACACTTAACCCTTGAGCCACGTGGGGATTAGGGGCACTAACTCTCCATGCAGTTGAAGATCCGAGTATAACTTTAGTTCCGTATCTGCAGATTCAACAACCCCAGATTTTTTTATTGGAAAAAAAAAAGCTGCATATAAGTGGACCCACAGTTCAAACCTGTGTTGTTCAAGGGTCAACTGTATTGTCCCTAATACCTGCCACCAACTCTTAGCCTGTGGTGGAAGAACGGTCTCAGGACAGTCTCAATTGGCCATTTTGGTTTAATAGTAAAAGACTGGCTAATGAGAACAATGCATCATAAAATCTTCAGAAGAAAAAGAGAATGTTTTGTGGACCGTTGTTGCAGGGGTGTTGCATGGCAGTTTCAAGTTACTAGTTTTTAAAATCAGAACCACTTTTTTCTTAATATTTATTTGGCTGTGCTGGGTCCTAGCTGCGGCACACGGGTTCTTCGTTGCGGCATGTGGGATCTAGTTCCTTGACCAGGGATCGAACCTGGGTCCCCTGCATTGGGAGTGCGGAGTCTTAGCCACTGGACCACCAGGGAAGTCCCCAAATCAGAACTTTTTAATGGAAACAACTGGACCAAAACTCTGTCACAGAATTTTGAGACCCATTAAAACAAGGTTTAATGAGAAAAAAAAGTTTTGGATCAGATTTCCCAAGTTGACCCAATCCAAGGGGAAAGGAGGAAGGCCTGAGAGGAACAGGTGTGAGGCACAGCCACCCAGACCTCCTTCCCACCAGGCCGAGCCAGGAACACCGGGTCTTCAGAAGTCGGGAGGTGCGGATGAAGGCCAGCAGGGTGCCGGCCCAGGGGCTCCCCATTGTCAGGCCTGGGGGGAGGAGCAAGGTGTTGCCTCACACAGGTCAAGAAGGGAACGGGAAGGGGGATTTCTGAGTCCTGTCCTCAACTGTGGGCTCCTCGTGGGGAGAGGGAGACGCAGCCTGTCTGGTGCTTCCTCGGGTCCCGTTGGGGGTAACACAGGAGTGCGGTGGAGGCAGTGGTAGAGGCCAGGAAGGCTTGATGAAGGAGGACTGGAACTGCCTTGCAGACGGTGGGATGACGGCACAAGGGGACAGAAGCGGCACAAGCAAAGGTGCAATGTAGCAAAGATGGGAATGTGACTCTGGAGCTGGCAGGGCCTGGCTTTTTGTCTCCTGGAGACTATGGGCTCTGTCCTGGAGGCCGTGGAGCGTTTGCAGGTTTTGAGGAGCGAGGCATCGTCAAGGAGGGCTTCAGAGTTAATCTTCAGGCCATCCAGGAATGAGGACTGTGTGGGATCCGGAGAGGTGCTCGGTGAGGCTCATCTCACCTGTCTCCCGGGCGTAATATAGAGGCTTCTCTGTTCCTCAGAGATTGTAAATCAGTTTCTTGGTCACCCAAACCTCATGATCCATTTCCTTCACGTAGGATTTGAGGGTAGAGAAGCTCTCGTGCAGCTTGTGGCGGAGTGGGGCCCCTGTGGTTAGGGAGCCAGAGGGAGGCTGTCCAGAGACAGGCTCACCAACCCTGGTCTGCTCCTCAGGTTTGCCCTGGTGCTGAGACCAGGTGCCCTGTCCTCCAGGAAGTGGACACAGAAGAGCAGAGAGCCAGGGCACAGGGGAACTCACCAAGGGCCCATCCGTTGTCAGTGGTACCAGTGCTGCTGCCAGGAATGCAGCCCTCTTTGAACACAAGTTTCAGGGGAAGCTGGGAGATCTGGGAGTGGGTCTTAAGATTCAAATTTCAGTGGCTCCAAGCACTGACAGCTGCTGTTTCCATCCCCATTGTAGGGATCAGACTACAGATGTGGTCACTGCCCTCGGCTGTCCGGCCACAGGTCTCCCAGACAGTGCCTGGGTGGCGTCTGCACACATCCGGATCTTCACGTGTCCATTTTCTTTTTTCCTCTGAGGCTTGGAGTCTAAGCGGAATGGAGGTTTCCTCAGACTTTCTCTAATGAGTGAACAAGTTTCTGCTGAGTTAAAGTCATTTCTCTTGCCCTCTTGGGAAGTAAGTTTAGGGCTGATGAAGCTTTAGAGTGACTCCAAACTATTCGGTAGCACACCTGCAGTCTCTCATCTGTCCTCACAGAAGCCCAACTGCACCCACTGTGAGTCCCTGGGGGGAATAACAGAAGCATGGGTTTGGGGCCGGACAGATGGATCTGAATTCACTTAGTATGCAGTCATAGACAATCTGTGTAACCTCCAACCTTAGTCTTCTTACCTGTAAGATGGTGATGTTAATACCTGCCTGGTGCGTGCGGGGCACTCAGCACAACCTGGCACGTGGCAGGTACTCAATGAATGTCAGATACTGTTCTCATCACGTGGATTTTACCAGGTTCATGCCCAACGGGCAGCAATATCTCTATGAGCTCTGAGTGCTTAGGAGATAACTGTTTCCTTCAGTTAGTGACAAGACCCAGGTTCTGACTTAAGCTCCTCGGCTCGTGCTGTGATTTTATCTTTAACCACAGCCACCGAGAAGCCCTCCCAAGGGCTACCAGAAGTAGTTCTGACTCTCCACAGACCCCAGCTGGTCCATGAGGGTTCCCGCCACCAAGGACCGTCCCTACAGTCCTCAGACCCCAGGGTGCCGCCTCCCTCATCATCTGCGCAGAACTTAACAAGCCCCAGGGGACCAGGGCCTCTTCAAGTTGGGTGATCAAGTGCCTCAGTGGAGTCAGCGACCGTCCTACGCCTACAATTGTATCGCAGCCCGCGCGACTCCTTTACGCTCGGCAGGCCCTGCACTCGGAACCCGGCCCACCCGGGAGGCCTCGTTAGCCGACTCCCGTCGGCCGCCCGCCTCACCAGCCAATAAGCAGCCCTGTGCCCGCCTCCGCTGGACCGACCGCAGGGGAAGGTCCCCTGGGGCCAAGTCGCCTCCACCCTGCGGCAGCCGCCACTGCTTACGATGCTGGGCCCTAGCGATCCCCAAGTCAAGGGCTGAAAGAGAACCGCCGGAGCCCCGCCCGGAACCCCGCTCTCCAGCCCTCGGTTTCCCCAGCCCCTCTGCCACAGCGGACCGAGGAGGGCGGGACGCCGAGAACCATAGAGTCGAAGGTCTTCCCTGCGTCCTAGAGGGACTCGAGGGCGTACGCGCAGGCCCCGCCCCGGGACTACTTCCGGCGGTGCGGCCAGTCCCGCGGGTGGGCTCGGCCTCTTGGGGGCGCCCGGGTCTCCGCGAGGCGCGGGGGCAGCCGTCTGATGTTGGTTAAGGGCGGATGTGACTGAGGTCCCCTCAGCTAGGGGCACCTGGGCCTGCGGAGGCGGAGGTGGCCCAGGCGGCTTCCGCGATATGCTCGGTCTAGGGAAAGCCCCTCAGAACGCAGCTCAGTGCGAACGAAAATCCTGTATCTCCAGGCTGACTTCTCGAGCACGTGTCAAACTTTCCCAGGGTTCCGGTCCGATTTACGGTCTCATCCTGCATCCGCTGGGACTGCGGCCCTTGAGGGCTCGAGTCTCCAGCCCTAGTTGACTCCAGTTACTGTCCGTCTAGGCCCGGCGAGGCGTATCTCCTTGTGGTTGTGACTTGCATATCCCTGAGAGCTAATTATGTTGAGCATCTTTTCACGTGCTTGTGGACCATCTGTATATATTTTTTGCCCAAATACCTATTCAAATCCTCTTCCAATTTTTAAATTATTTATCATTTTACTGTTGAATTGTGAGAGTTATTTTTGTGTTCTGGATACAAGTCCCTTATTTCAAATATATGGTTTTCGAATATTTTCACACTTCCGTGCGTTGTCTTTTCACTGTCTTGATAGTATCATTTGCAGCACAAAAGTTCTTAATTTTAATGTGGTCCAATATTTCTAGTTTTGTTTTGTCATGTGCTTTTGGTGTCTTTTTCAAAGAATCTGCTTTTGGTTTTATTCATCCACTCTGTTTCCTTTTTTTTTTTTGGCGCACCACTGAGGGATCTTAGTTCCCCCACCAGGGACTGAACCCTGCCGACAGTGAAAGTGCCAAGTTCTAACCACTGGACTGCCAAGGAATTCCCTGTTTTTATTTATTTATTTATTTATTTATTTATTTATTTATTTATTTTGGCTGTGTTGGGTCCTCGTTGCTGCGCATGGGCTTTCTCTAGTTGCGGTGAGTGGGAGCTACTCTTTGTTGCGGTGCATGGGCTTCTCATTGCGGTGGCCTCTCCTGTTGCGGATCACGGGCTCTAGGCACGCAGGCTCTAGAGCACAGGCTCAGTAGTTGTGTGGCGGCAGGGCTTGGTTGCTCCGCGGCACGTGGGATCTTCCCAGACCGGGGCTTGAACCCGTGTCCCCTGCATTGGCAGGCGGATTCTTAACCACTGCACCACCAGGAAAGTCCCAGTTCATTTTCTCTTTATTATTTCTTTCTACTTCCTTTAGGTTTGGTATTTTTTGTCTAGCTTAAGTTGAACATTTAATTTGATTTTTAAAATTCTGACTTACAATTATTAAAGGACAAGTTATTTGCTAAAAGCTTATAAATTAATGGTCAGAAAATTGGACTTAGTGATAGGCTGGTTTCTTCAAGCTTCTAGGTAATAGAAGTTGAAGAAGGTAGTAAGGGAAAGGGAAGCCCCTGGATATTTTATGGGAGGGAAATGGGCAAAAAGAGAACAAAATTCAGGATAAATGGAAGAAAAGGGCTGCCTTTTTCTCCTGACTCTCTGGAATTTGTTTAATAAGTATGGAAACAGAAGCAAGTACTGTGGTTTTTCTATAGCTATCTTTTACAAGTCGATATTTCTTGCTTTTGGATCACATGGATTTAGAAAAGATATCGTTTTGTTTTTAGCCTTTTTTAAAATTTTATTTTATTTTATTTTTGGCTGTGTTGGGTCTTCGTTGCTGTGCGTGGGCTTTTCTCTGGTTGTGGTGAGCAGGGGCTACTCTTCATTGTGGTGCACAGGCTTCTCATTGCTGTGGCTTCTCTTGTTGAAGAGCACAGGCTCTAGGCGCGTGGGCTTCAGTAGTTCTGGCACGGGGGCTCAGTAGTTGTGGCTTGTGAGCTCTAGAGCGCAGGCTCAATAGCTTAGTGGTTGTGGCGCACCGGCTTAGTTGCTCCGTGGCATGTGGGATCATTCCCGGACCAGGGCTCGAACCCATGTCCCCTGAATTGGCAGGAGGATTCTTAACAACTGCGCCACCAGGGAAGCCCTGACATTAAAATACCACTTTATGGAGATAAATGCACATCCCATCAATTCACCTATTCAAAGTGAACAACTGAGAGGCAAAGTTCGCGCGCATTTTTGTGCAGGCGAGCCTCCCCGCCCAAGGTCTGTACTGGGCACCCCCCCACCCCCAGGCCCAGGCCCCCCACCCCCGTGCCCCCAGACCCCGGCAGAGAACCCCTGCTTTTCGAGTGCAAACGAGGCATCAGCCATCCGAGCGGAGGACAACCGGAGGTGCGTCCTGCGCGGTCGGACCCGTAAGACCAACCCGGCGGCCTAGGCCCCGCCCCACAGGCCGCGGATCACCGAGGGCGGGTCCTCCCGCTGTCCTAGAGGTGCCCCCCGGAGGTGGCAGGGGGTCTCTAGGTCGCTTCCGGGAACCAGGCCGCGCTTCCGGGAACCAGGCTGCGCTTCCGGCTGCGAGCGCCTTTCTGCTCCGCTTGGGACCCCGCGACAGGTACGGGGGCGCAGCGGGAAGCGGGGATGGGTATGGGTCGCCCTGCTCGCGAGGCGGCGAACGCTCTGGAGGCAGGAGGCCGATCCAGCAGCTCGGGACCGGACCACAGGGCACTGACCGCGGCCGGGGCGGCGGCTCGGAAGAGCTTGGGTGGCCGCCTCGGGGCGCTCCTTCCTCCGGGCCGGAGGGCAGCGCGCTGGCCTCCAGGGACCGGGGCTTGAGCGGCAGGCGGCGGGGCTGCGGAAGGCTGTCCCGATACTGGCCAGGCCCTGAAAGAAAACCCGTGGGTGGTCGTTGGCAGCCGGGGTGAGGGGGCCCGGCCTTCCCGGGAGAGTGGGGTACGAGGAAACCAGTGGGGAGTTCCCCGTGCGCCCGGGCCCGCCGCGCTGAGGCCCGCAGGCCAGGGGTGGGGGCGCCTTGGGGACAGCTCTGCTCGGCACCTGGCGCGGCTGCGGTGGGCCGGGCGCTCCTGCAGAAGCAGGTGTGGGGTGTCGTGCTGTCCTTCAGGTGACGTCTCAGCCCTTTTCTCCAGGTACTGCACCCACCTCTCTTAACACCTGCGCCTCAGCCCTTCCTGCCTAAGGGACGCCGTCTGGTCTCCCCCCTGCAGGGACTTCTGAGTGGACGGGCCTGGGTTCTAGTCCTTGACTTGAGCAGTTGATTCCGCCTCGATTTCCTTGTTGGTGGGGTGAGAACGATAACCCGCTCGTGCAGAGCCGTGTGCGGCTTGGAGGTGGAGTAGCTGAGTGATCTTGGAGTGGTCAGTGGCAGCGGCAGTGGCTGTTGGGTCCTTGTGTTCTCTGGACCTTTCTTCTCTCTCATTCTTTAATCCGTTATTTATTTGGAGAACTTACGTTGCTCTCCTGTTTCCTGATTCTCTTTCTTCTCTCCTCCCACCTCATCTCCCTTTTCTCCTGGCTCCTGCCTCCCCTCTTCCGGGACTGGAGAGGGGCCCCTCCGCCACCTGCTTCCAGGGCACCTTCCGTCATGCTGGCTGTCATCAGTGGTTCACACCATCAGCATCTGGGAGGTGGAGACCATATCAGTCCTCATTCACTGGCCCAAAGGACATGGGAGTCACTGGGCTTCTCTTCCGCCCCCCTTCCAGGCAGTTGCTGCTGGGACCTCCTACCTGGGCTGCCGGTCAAAGAGCAGGAAGCAGCGATGTCTGCCATGGGTCCTGCAGCTCCACACCTGCATCGCCCTGGTGACAGTCACAGTGGCTGCGTGAGTTTCCTGGGCGCCCAGCTGCCTCCAGAGGTGGCAGCAATGCCCCAGCTCCTGAGGGGCCTGGAGAGGGGCACATTCAGAAAGTTGCTGAAGCTGGTGGTCAGCAGCCTGCGGGGGGAAGACTGCCGTGAGGGCGTGCGGCGCCTCGGGGCTGGTGCACACCTGCCTGAGGAGCGTCTGGGTGCCCTGATCGCTGGCACACACACCCTGCTCCAGCAGGCCCTCCGGCTGCCCCCGGCCAGCCTGAAGCCCGATGCCTTCAAGAACCAGCTCCAGGAGCTCTGCATCCCCCAAGACCTGGTCGTGGACTTGGCCAGTGTGGTGTTTGGGAGCCAGCGGCCTCTCCTTGACTCTGCGGCCAGGCAGCAGGGGGCCTGGCTGCCCCATGTTGCCGAGTTTCGGTGGAGGGTGGACGTGGCCATCTCCACCAGCGCCCTGGCCCGCTCCCTGCAGCCAAGCGTCCTGATGCAGCTGAAGCTCTCGGATGGGTCGGCCCTCCGCTTCGAGGTCCCCACGGCCAAGTTCCAGGAGCTGCGGTTCGGTGTGGCCACAGTCCTGAAGGAGATGGCCGACCTGGAGAAGAGGTGCGAGCGCAAACTGCAGGACTGAGCCTTGCTCGCCAGTCCCCTTCTGGTCACCGGGGATAGCTGGCTCAGACAGGTGTCTCTAGAGCAAAGGCCGCCCTTCCCAGGAGGCACTCCAGTGAGTGTTTGAGTGTAATCGTGCATTTCTCTAAGTGAAGAAGACAGCTGTGTCTTTCCCTTTCTTTGGAAGTAAAGCAGCTACACAAAATATGTTCTCCTGGGTAGGCATCAAACTGCAGGCCCCGTCCCCCCAGCTGTCAGTTGGTCTTGTTGCCAGGTAAGGGCACCCAGTGCTCCGGTGTGGCCATGTGTGGTCTAGTCACAGTCTGGGGTCCAGGCCAAGGCCTTTGTGAGGACACAGAGGTTGCTCAGGCTGCCCCCACCTAACGACTGAGCTCTTGCTCCTGTGATTTGGGGAACCCTGTGCTTCAGGGTGCACATTTCATTCCCCTGTCTTAAATCCCTGACCTTATGGAGAGCATTCTAGTGGGGCGAGGGAGGCATTACGAAGTGCATAATACAAACAAGTGGTGTAGCTCGTGGGAGGATGGGAAGTGGCGCAGGAGGCAGAGCAGCCTTTGGAGATGGGGGGCAAGGCTGTGGGAGAACTGGGCTGTCATTTTAAATTGGGTCGTGGGGGGACCTCCCTGGTGGCCCAGTGGTCAAGAATCCTTCCAATGCAGGGGACGCGGGTTCGATCACTGGTCGGGGAACTAAGATCCCACATGCCGTGGGGCAACTAAGCCTGCGTGCCACAACTGCTGAGCCCACGCGCCGCGAACTACAGAGCCCACGTGCTCTGGAGCCCGCGCGCTGTAACTAGAAAGAAGCCTGAACGCTGCAACAAAAACCAGACACAGCCAAAAAAAAAAAAAAAAAAAATCAGGGCATGGGTTGCGCCTCCTTGAGGACATGGTACCTGAGCAAAGACTTAAAGGAGGCGAGGCGGAGGGAGCAGCCTGTGATGCACAGGCCACGTGGCTGCAGCAAAGTGGGGGCAAGGTGAGTGGAGGGCACAGGGGGCAGCCCTGAGGGCCTCTCAAAGAGCTTTGGCTCAATTCTGAGTGAAATGAGTGTGATGTGACAGTTGTTTTCAAAGGATCACACTGGATGCTGTGTTGATAGCAGAGCCTAGGGCAGCAGGGTAGGAATTGGGAGTCTGGTGGAGTTGGCGGTGGCAGGGGAGACAGGAGCAGGGGCCTCGCCTGGGTGCCTCTAGGGTGGGAGTGTGCAGAGCCCGTGGCCAGCCCTGCACCCTGCAGCATAACCACACCCCAGGTAGGGGCCTGGCGTGTCCCTGCCTCCATGGTCTGCCACGAAACCAGGTCACAGGTCTGGTAGTATTAATAGGCCCGAGCATCATGCAGGAACCTCCTCTGAAAACAGAAAATGAGCTTGGGTGCCCACCTGGCACCTGCCCTTCCCCGGCGCCCCCTTCCTGCCCCCTGCTCCATGCCACGACCCATCAAGAGCGGCAGTGTTTGCTCTGTGCTGTTTCCAGAACACTCCCATGATCTCGGTTAATTAAGGCCTTTCCCTGAGTGAGGGTCCTAGGAAGTTAGGTGTGGGCCAAGGGCACAGAGGAGGCCACCCTAAGGTGCTGCTGTGCGCTCGGAGCTAGAGTTTCAGAGGCCAGGCTGCAGGTGGGGCCCCGTCTTGGCTCAGCTGAGGAGTGCAGACTCCCCAGGTCTCCTTCAGCGTCAGCTGGCATCCTTGGGCTCTGCTCCCCTGAGGACAGGAGCTGGACCGGGCTGTGCTCGCTGTTGCCCAGGCCTGCTCAGAAGAACGTGCACAGGTGAGCTGAGCACCACATCTGCCTCCACCAGTGATGGAGACTTTCCTGTCAGTCACTGTGCTGTGACGTCTTCCTCGACCACTGGGCATGTGTCAGGAACATGTGCTCATTATGATACATTTGGAAAAGCCGAAAAAGTAAAACGAACAAAAAAGTAAAAAGATTCAAAAAGCTCCTTTGCCCATAGACGGTCATGGAGAAACTGCCTTGACCAGACTTGACATTTACGCTCTGTGCTGTCTCTGTGTTAACACAGCTCTGTTCATGTAACTCTTCCTGATATGAGGGTCTGTCTAATGGCAGCAGAACATGCATCTTCCTGGTGGGCGTGCCAAGTTTCTCTTGGGCAAAACAAACAAAGCACCACAGACCGGGCAGCCTATAAGACAACAGACATTGATTTCTCACAGTGCGGAGGACTGATGTCCGAGGTCAGGGGGCCAGCAGGGGCGGGTGAGGCCCTCTTCCTGGCTGCAGACTTCTGTGTCCTCCCGTGGAGGAAGGGGCAAGGGAGCTCTCTGTGGGGTCTCTTATCAGGGGGACTCCACCTTCGTGACCGAAGCACTCCCAAAGGCCCCACCTCATAACACCCTCACATTGGGCATTAGGATTTCAACATATACATATACATTTTGGGGACACAAACATTCAGACCAGAGCAACTGCTGTGTTTCATTTTTTTCTTGATTAAAAAATCACTGATGTTGGGACCTCCCTGGTGGCTAAGTGGTTAAGACTCTGCGCTCCTAATGCAGGGGGCCCAGGTTCGATCCCTGGTCAGGGAACTAGATCTCACATGCTTGCTGCAACTAAGAGTTTGCATGCCACAAGTAAGGAGCCCTCGAGCTGCAACTAAGACCCGGCACAACCAAATAAATATTTTTAAAAATCACAGTGAGGACTTCCCTGGTGGCGCAGTGGTTAAGAATCCACCTGCCCATGCAGGGGACACGGGTTCGTTTCCTGGTCCAGGAGGATCACACATACCGTGGAGCAACTAAGCCCATGTGCTGCAACTACTAAGCCCATGTGCCGCAACTACTGAGCCCTCATGCTTTAACTACTGAAGCCCACACACATAGAGCCCGTGCTCCGCAACAAGAGAAGCCACCACAATGAGAAGGCCATGCACCACAATGAAGAATAGCCCCTGCTCTCCGCAACTAGAGAAAGCCCGTGCGCAGCAACGAAGACCCAACACGGCCAAAAAAAAAAAAAAAAATCAGTGATGTTATGCAACTAGATATGCAACTAGAGATTATCGTACTAAGTGAAGTCAGACAAATACCATATGATATCACATGTTTGGAATCTAAAATGCATACGATACAAATGAACATATCTATGAAACAGACACATGGAGAAGAGACTTGTGGTTGCCAAGGGGGTGGGGGTGGGGGAGGGAAGGACTGGGAGTTTGGCATGAGCAGATGCAAACTAGTATATAATGAATGGACAAACAACAAGGTCCTACTGTAGCGCACAGGGAACTATATTCAATATCCTGAGATAAACTGTAATGAAAAAGAATATGAAAAAGAATATAACTGAATCACTTTGCTGTACACAAGAAATTAGCACAACATTGTAAGTCAACTATACTTCAATAAAAAAAATTTTAATCATTGATGTCAATAGGAAACGGTAGAAGGATTTTATATTAAAACTATTTAGAAGCAGAAACAGAGGAGGCAGAATGTGACCACTTTCCCCATTGAATCATTCCATGTGTGGACTTTTGTTTTGGCTTCTTAACACAGTGTTGTAAGAAAAGAATGTGATCATTTTAGGGGCTTCCCTTGGTGGCACAGTTGTTAAGAATCCTCCTGCCAATGCAGGGGACACAGGTTCGAGCCCTGGTCCGGGAAGATCCCACATGCTGCGGAGCAACTAAGCCCGTGCGCCACAACTACTGAGCCTGTAGTGCCACAGCTACTGAAGCCTGCTTGCCTAGAGCCTGTGCTCTGCAACAAGAGAAGCCACATCAATGAGAAGCCCACGTGCCACAACGAAGAGTAGCCCGTGCTCTCCACAACTAGAGAAAGCCCGCGCGCAGCAACGAAGACCCAACGCAGCGAAGAATAAAGTTTTTTTTTAAAAGAATGTGATCACGTTAAAGCCCTTGGTATTATGTCCCTAACGACCCAAAGCACCACCTCGAGCGCCCCCTACAGGCTAGACGCTGTCGACCAGGCCCCAGCCGAGCGCAGAGAAGGTACCGGTGGAACCACCAGGTGCAGGCCCTCTGCCGGGCGCGTGTTAACTCATTAACTCACAGGCACGAGGCCTCTCCGCCTCACGGGTGACTAAGCGCAGAGAGGTTTGCGTCTTGCCTAACGACACACAGCTGATGGGGGAGCTGGCAGTCCGTTCTCCGCCAGCCTTCCCTCCCCACCTGTCCTTAGTCCGCCGACTCTGTGGGCATGCGAACCTGGTGGCAGGGCAGGCTCTTGGTGCCGGCTCCCGTGCCCTGAGCTGCTGTGTCCAGAGTGAGGACACACGTTTAGGGTCGAGGGCCACGGGCTTGGGGGCGTCTGTTTTGCCGGTTACCGCAGCGAAATTGGACCAGTGCAACCAGGAACGGAGACCTGGGGTCCGAGCCCGGCCGACGTGCCCCAGCAGGTGCTCTGAGCTCTGCTGCCACGGAGTGGCCCCGTAGCTGCGACGCCGTGGCTCTAAGTCACGTGCCTGGCAGGGACGCACACACCCCCTTCCCGAGGGACCCTCCCAGCATCCTCTCGGTTGTCCTGGCAGGCAGGGGTGCTTTTCCGACTGAGGCTGGGAGTCCCGCGAGTCAGCACCAGGATTTGCACACCCTTTTGCCCATCAGGCGGCAGAGACCCCCTTGTCCTTGTGCTCCTGGCGGGGGCTGTCTGGCTCTGTCTCCCCAGCCCTGTGGGTGTGTCCACCCTGCTGGTCTACGCCCTGGAGGGTCGGCAGACTGGGAGGGCCCTGGGCCCCTTGAAGTCACCGTGTCTACACGCGCTATCTGCTCCCATCTCCACCCTCGGGGGTCCCAGCCAGCAAGTGGGGGTGTAGAGCTCTGCTCGCTCACCTGCTTCCCTCCCCCTCTCCCAGAAGGCACCGTCTGTGCCTTTTAAGTCACTGGTCAGGAACGTCAGGACCAGAACATTATCTCCATCCTCAGGAGGCTGGAGGTGGTGGCCCTGACGGCGCTGCCCCTCCCACAGCGGCTGTGGGGCAGCCCCTTCCCCCGCTTCTCCAGCTGCTCAGCCAGGAGAGGGTCGCAGAGCCCTGCCTCGGCCCTCGGAGGAGCTCTTGACAGCTCTGATACTGCAAACTCTGGGTTGTTCATTTGTGAGCCTTCATGTTTCTGTCTCAAGGAGGGACACATGGGCAAACAGTGACACAAGGCATACAGGTGGTAAGTGGCTTTCATGAGACGGAGAAGATGGGCAGCAGGCTGTTCCCAGGACTGTTGGCTCCTGGGGCTGGACAGAGCCAGGGGATGAGAGCCACCAGCCTCCAGGCCGCTCACAGATTCTGGCCTCACCGTGGGTACGGGGAGGCAGACGTGATCCAGCTTGAGAAGGTCCCTCCAACTGCGGGTCACAGGCTTGCGGGCCAGCAGTGGTGGCCTTCTCACCTGCGTCGAGAGTGGCTAACTTTTCTCTAAAGGGCCAGAGAGTATTTTAGCTTTTCAGGTCATAATGATTCTCAGTTCTGCCATCGTAGCTCAGAAACAGCCAGAGACATCTAAACCAATGGGCATAATCATGTTCCAATAAAAATGTCCTGTGGACACTGAGATTTTAAGTTCACATCACAAAATTTGTTTCAACCATTTAAAACCCATTCTCAGCTCCAGGGCCGTACAAAACCAATTGGGGGGTGGGCGGTGGCTCTAAGTGCTACACTTCCCTGTGCGCCTGCAGGGCTCCCTCAGGCTGCAGAGGGACCATCCACCTTCACCTGCGGTCAGTCTCTACCCCAGACCTGGACTTGAGGGCAGGGGCCAGCCCAACCCACCTTTGTCCCCAGGCAAGAACAAGACCTTGTACAGATGTTTGTACCTGGAAAATTACAACTGTGTTGACCTTATTTAGATCTCTGTGGAAACTCTTTTTGCTGGAGAATTTTCTCTCTTCTGTGGGCCTCTGAAGCCTCGCCTCAAAGCCTGGATGTGCCCCAAATGCATCATTCATTCATTCAACAAACATTTCCCAGGCTCTGAGTGCAAGCCACACACACAAGGGGACACAGGGATGTGAAAACCCACCTGGGCTCTGCACACACACCCCATGTTATTTGTGAAGCTTCCAGAATGCTCAAAATGTCATAAATCAAAGCTTAATCTGATAATTGAGACAAAAAGCAATTTCAGGTCAAAATTAGGGGTTTAATTTGTCTCCAAAAGAGAAACGCAAAGTATTTTAAAATCTACTCTGGAATAGTTCTGGAAATTCTGTTTTTGGGCCATGTTGGGCGTCTTGAGGGATCTAGTTCCCCAAAGATTGAACCTGGCCCCGCACACAGTGAAAGATGGGTCCTGACCAGTGGACCGCCCGGAAATTCCCGGAAATTCTTAAAATGAGTTTAGTGTTGCATTTACTGAAGCCCCAAATTGGGAGCTATAGCTTGAAAGTAGAGCAGAATAGTCCAGAACTCGCACTACCCGGCAGGCAGCCCTCTCCTCTCCCTCCCTGCAAAGCGACCAGCACACATGATGTGCGCAGATGCTTTTCCTGTGCTCTGGGATCTCAAACCTGTGCAGTAGTTTGAACTCACAATGTCTCGCCAGGTGACACACGAATACTACACATCTTTTTCACATGGACTCAGCTAAGAAAGGACTCCTCACCCTGTACTTCTGCAGTCGATATTCTAGACTGGAATGCAGAGCTTGAGATGTATTTCTGTTGAATTCTTGGTTGTATTGGGACATTTAAGTGAACAAAGCACACTATGAAGAGAGAGGAAAAATAATCCCTCAAAGGCTGGAGGCATGAAGTTTTTACCCAAGTAAACGAGGCAGGACTGCCACTCGGTCGGAGGCAACCGGCAAACAAATGGGACAGCTGTGTTCCAAGAACCTTTATTTGGTCACACTGAAATCTGATTTCAATATAATTTTCAAATGTCACAAAATAGTCTTTCCCCCCCAACCACATAAAAACGTAACCCACCCTTAGCTCGTGGCCTGATAAAAGGTAAAAGCAGGCACATGAAAACCCTGACGCTGATCCGAGCAACCATGGGTTGGGAGCAGCACCAAAAGCTGAAGCGCTCAGGAGCCCACAGGGCCCTCGGAGGCGGAGCCAAGAGGCGGAGCCAGAAGGCGGAGCGTCAGATGGGCTACAGCTCAAGCAGCTGCCTTACTCCTTGGCTGTCTGTGATTGAGTTCCTGGACATGAGGGCATTTGCAGGACTGACTCTGGCTCAGGTTCTGGGGGCCGTGTAGGTCCCAGTGGCTTCAGGCTGATCAGCAGGCCTCACAGATGTGGGCACAGGTCCGCATTTGGCCCACGGGCCACACAGTCAGCCAACCCGACTTAGGACCGTGCTGATCCAGAAAGAATCCAGGTGCTGAAACAGATTTAAGGCTGGTCCCTCTGGCCCTTTTTGGCGAGCCTGCAAGTGCTGTTAGGGGAAAACAGAAGCATCCTACCCAGTGCAGAACCTGGAGTCCAGAGGCCTTCCACCCCTTTGTCCATCATTACCAGAAAGTGGCCAGGAGACAAATCCCTTGTGGGGACGGCACACCCAGCGACAAACAGCCTTCACAGAGCCAGAAGGCGAGAGCACGGGGCCTCGGGAGGCCCTTCCAGCACATGGTGGCACCAGGCGCCAGTGGAGGGCGCGTGTGGCACGAGCACCGGGACCCTGACTCTTGTCCCATCCTTGGGTGGCTCACAAAGCCTAAGATGCAGCCCACTCACATGTGCCCACCCTGTCCGGCTCTGATGGCGGTGACCACCTGGTTGAGCACACCAGCCGAGGCGGGAACATGATCTCTGCACAGTCTGTAGAAGTCCCTGCGCTCTCGCACTGACCCTTCAGACACAAGCTCTGGGTGGAGCAGGGGACGGCCAGGGAGATGGGGTTACAGCTGCTGCAGGGCCACAATGACTGCATGGTGTCCTCCGCCCAGGGCGGGAACACCCCCGAAGGTGCAGGTTGGGGGATGATCCTCATCCCCAGAGACAACACTGCAACCTGAGAACATGTCATACCTTTTGTCAGGTGAACTGGCAGATCAGGCTGAGCTGCCGTGGGGCTGAGTCCCTGTCCACGTGCTGAGAACGAAAACTCACGTGAACTCGGCCACCCTGAACTCCACTGTCCCCAGCCCCACCAGGCCCTCCAGTACACACGGAGCAGCAGTTTCCCCTGATACAAACCCATGGGCTGATTCTGGGCCATGTCGCACAAGGCGATCTGGGCTTCACCCAACCAGTGTGATGGTGACCCAAGTCGTGTTGCAATAAATCCTGAAGTGACCTATGTCCCTCAGGTTCACCTGTCCGTACATGGGAGAAGTGGCTTCTCTGTGGCAGGCCGCCCTTGGCCTGTGATTACTGGCAATGGCACCAAAGATTGGCAGGTCTCGGGGGGTGGTCCTGGGTGGCAGCCTGTGCAAATGACACACCTGGTCCCGAGTCACCACTGCCGAGTCCAGGGCCCCAAGCAGGGCTGGACTTGATGCTACATGTCAGCCTCATCCTGTGGCTCACAGGCCTTGATGAGATGCTCTGTGAGCTGCTCCGCAGCCCCAGCCTGTCAGTCAGGTTCACCAGAGGGGTGGGCGGAGCGGTGATCTCCCCAGCACATTCTTTCCACCCGTGCCAAGAAACCAAGGGCCCTGACCACTCTACCCTGGCTGTTTCTCCAGGCTGGGCTGGCAGAGAAAACCCAGGGAGAAGGTGATGTGGGCGGAGCAGGCTCGCTCACGCGCACCCGTTGCTCAGCACCCGTGGGGCCCTCTGCCCTGGGACCTGTGGGGCCCACAAGACCACGCCGACACACTGATCCTGGTGAGCAGGCATCTCCACCGTCCTCAGGCCTGTGAGAACGCACGGGCTCGTGTGTCTGCTCGCAGACCCCCCAGTTTGGGCAGTCCCCGTGGCTGGAGTTTTGAGGACGTCTGGCCAGCAGCAGCCAACAACACACATCCCAGCCTCTGGTGGTGTTCTCGGGACTGAGGTGAGTCTCCTGCAATGCTGAGGGCCGGGCTGGGAATCCCAGTGAGGGCTGCGCATCTGATCCTTGTAACCGAAGCAGCTGGGCTCTGGACGTAGGGTGGGCCAGTGACACTGTCCCTGGGCCCGGGCACTGCTGCTGGAGCCAGCTCCTCCCCAGAGGCCCTGCCGGGGGAGTCAGGTGAGGGGGACCGGCCACGCTGCCTGGGGCCCCGCGGACACAAGTGAGCATATCTTGCTGCTGAAGCCAGTCTGAGTACCTGGTGCTTAAGGAAGACGTCCTGGGTAACTTCTTTCAATCCACTCGTCTGGCGGGGCTCACGGGGCTTTTCTCATGCCTCTTCCTCGTCCGCAGGACCTGGGGTCTTCCCTCTGTGAACTCAAATGCTACACATGTGCACCTTGATGTGAGGGACACGGGCTTTACTGAAGGTCAAACGTGCCAGCAAATAAACATATACCTCATGTGAATCTGGATGTTCTCTCTCCTAAGAGAGCAATTCTGAATCTTTCACAACATTCTAAATCGTCAGTATAAATGATCCCATAATAAGTTAAGGCTGTAGGTTTATTCACATTTATACACATTCGTAAAGGTGAGTGGTCTATCCCATGTGAATTTTCTGATGCTGAGTAAGCCTTGAGCTCCTATTAAAAGCTTTGCCACATTCATTACATTTATAAGGTTTCTCTCCAGTGTGAATTCTCTGGTGTATAATTAGATGCGAGCGCCATCTGAATATTTTTTCACATTCGTTACATTTATGAAGTTTCTTTACAGTATTAACTTTCTTACGGCTCACGTGGGTAGAAGCTTCCAGAGTATTCCCATACTCGTGGTACCACTGGGCTCGAGTGTGGATCCTCTGGTGCTCGATGAGGTACGAGCTCCGGCTGAAGGCTTTCCCACACTCGCTGCATCCATAGGGCTTCACCCCAGCGTGAATGATCTGGTGCTGGAAAAGGGTGGAGTTCTGACTGAAGGCTTTCCCACATTCACTGCACTTATAGGGCCTCTCCCCCGTGTGCACCCGCTGGTGTATTGTGAGCTGTGTGCTCATACTGAAGGCTTTTCCACATTCGAGGCACTCGTAGGGCTTCTCCCCTTTATGGATCCTCTGATGGTAAATGAGGCTTGAGCTCTGGCTGAAGGCCTTCCCACAGTCACTGCACTCATAGGGCTTCTCTCCAGTGTGAATTCTCTGATGCTGAATTAGGTGTGAGCCCTGGACAAAGCCTTTCCCACATTCTTCACACTTAAATGGTTTTTCTCCAGTGTGAGTTCTCTGGTGGCGAATAAGCCGTGAGCTGCAACCAAAGGCTTTTGAACACTTGTTGCATTTATAAGGTTTCTCTCCAGTATGCGTCAGCTGATGCTGACTAAGGCGGGAGACCCACCGGAAAGCCTTCCCACACTCGTCACACTTAAACGGTTTCTCGGTAGCATGCAACCTCTGATGTGCAACCAGGCTGGGGCTATCCGGGGCTCTTGGGAGCTGAAGTTTCTCCCCAGCGTGCATCCGCTGGTGCTGAGCTAGGGTTGAGCTCTGGCTGAAGGCCTTCCCACACTCCTGGCATGGGTAGGGCCTCTCTCCCGTATGGGTCCTCTGGTGCCTGGCCAGCTGAGACTGCTGGCTGAAGGCCTTCCCGCACTCCCGGCAGCCATAGGGCCTCTCTCCCGTGTGGACCCTCTGATGGTGGATGAGGCTAGAGCTCTGACCAAAGGCTTTTCCACATTCCTCACACCTGTAGGGCTTCTCCCCAGTGTGAATCCTTTGATGCTGAATGAGTTTCGAGCTCAGACGAAAGGCCTTCCCACACTCGGTGCATTTAAACGGCTTCTCTCCAGTATGGATCCTCTGATGCTGAGTAAGCTGTGAGCACAACCTGAAGACCTTCCCACACTCCTCACACTCATACGGCTTCTCACCATGCAAGGTACTCAGATGTCTCCCCTGTAAGCAATCAGGTAATTTTTTTTGGCACTCCTGGCAGCTGTTAGGTCTCTTCTGTGTATTAATTTCCTGATGCAGAGAGACATCTGAAGTAGATCGGAAACTCCTACCACAGATGTCACATCTTCGCAAGGACCCCTGACTTTGATCACGTCGACAACCCAGGCGGCCACCGCTCCCCCGCTCGCCACACCCCTGGGCCTCTTGCTCAGCGAAGGTCTCCCTGGGAGCCACAGTCCCTATATTCAAGCAGTTTTTCTGGAAGAGGGAGGTTGGCTGACTCTCTGAACAGACCTCGGGATCAGAGGCATCTCCAAAGCCAGGACTCTGGGGGAAGTCCTGGGACGGGGTTTTGACCATGACCACATGGGATTCTGATTTTAGACGGTCAATGTCTTCACAGGCCTGCTCACTCTCGGTCCCGATTGTAGAATCTGAAATGAACAGGAAGTAAACTGCTGCTTATCCCCTGTGCTCAGAGGAAGGACAAAGACTGGAGGATGGGGCAGGGGTGCACACCACCCCTGGGACTGAGCCCCCTCCCAGACAGTCTGCATTGAGCACATGGAAAGACGCTACAAGAAGTCAATGCCTTTGACAGTTCTCAAAATTTGGTTTCATTCATACTTCATTTTATGCACTCATTCAGTTACAGTGTACTTGGCAGAGTGCAAAGAGCTTCCCTCCTACATGGGGGAAAGGTCCTCCCACGTGGAACTAGCATGAGGAAAAATCTACAAAGAAGCAAAGTGAGCTCGATAGGGTGGGAGCTTTAGTGAGAGGCAGGGCTAGGCTGAGAGGTCAGAGGCTCCTGGTTGCAGAGAACGTAGAGTGAGGAGGAAAGAGAGACTGAAAACTGTGACTAGAGGGATGTTAGATACCAAGAAAAATGAGGTGCCAGAGCTGCTGAGGGGCACACAGGTGGTGAGCCCAAGAGAACTGGGCCTCCAGCTGTCCACTGGGTGGGGTTCTGAGAAGGACCCCAGGCCTGAACCCTGTGGCATCCAGCTGCCGCCAAGCCACGCCCTCTGACGCACACCTGGCCGCATCCCTTGCTAGTCTGCCCTTCAGCTTCCAGGTGGCCACACCCGCTGGCCATACTGACTCCTCCTTCCCATGGGTTTCTGGAGGGTCCACCTACGCTGCCTGCCCTCCATATGGAGGTTTGGAGTGATGTGGCCACCAGCCAAGGAATACCTGGGGCCCAGAAGCTAGACTAGGCAGGAAGGATCCTCCCCTACAGGTTTCATAGAGGACATGACCCTGCCCATACCTTGATTTTGGACATCTGGCCTCCAGAACTGAGAAACAGTAAATCTCTGCTGTTTTAAGCCTCCAGTTCGTGGTGCTTTGTTACAGCAACCCCAGGACACTAACACAGCCCTAGAGCCTTATCTGAGAGGTTGGGGTCACCCAGGGCCCCAAGAAGTTCCAGAGGGAGCATGGCGGAGGGAGGGGACAGCTGCTCAGAGCCACACTTAGTGCTCAGAGCCACACTTAGTGCACTTAGAGCCACATGTGTGTACCTGAGCTCAGTAAGACTATTAGTAAAATTACAGGGGCTTCCCCGGTGGTGCAGTGGTTCTGCCAATGCAGGGGACATGGGTTCAAGCCCTGGTCTGGGAATATCCCACATGCCACGGAGTGACTAAGCCTGTGTGCCACAACTACTGAGCCTGAGCTCTAGAGCCTGCGAGCCACAACTACTGAGCCCAAGTGCCACAACTACTGAGCCCATGTGCCTAGAGCCCGTGCTCCGCAACAAGAGAAGCCACTGCAATGAGAAGCCCATGCACCACGATGAAGAGTAGCCCCTGCTCGCCACAACTAGAGAAAGCCCGCGTGCAGCAACAAAGACCCAATGCAGCATTCCCCCCCCGCCAAAAAAAAATTACAAACTGAGCAAACAGTGGTTCAAAAACAAACCGTTTTTGCCATAATGCGTGGGTGTTTTGTGCCCTCGCTTTTCTGTAGTTCAGTCTCTCCTGAGGCTGCCCCACCACCCGTCTACACTTCCGAACCCACCCCATGGCATTCCCAGGCAGCCCAGCAAGCCCACGTGGGTGGCACCTGGGGTCTGCCTCCAGCCTCCCGCCTGCAGCCCTCTCACCCTGTGCCCGGAAACCTCACCTGCCTGGGAGGTCCTGGCTGCCTCTCTCCCCTCCGCTCCTTGCAGGTCGAGGACCCATGGCTCCTGCCCCTGTTCCAGCCGGGAGATCAGCTCAGGCTTGAAGACCAGGAATCCTGCTGTGGAGGCGGCAGAGGAGGAGATGGCATTGGTGTGGCTGGGAGTGCAGCTCAGCCCTCCCTTGTTCCCAGGAGTGAAGGGCTGGGGGCTACTGGGGCACAGGGGCCCTCTCTGTCCAGGTCTGTCGCCTCCTGAGGCTGGACACAGAGGAACTCCTGGACTCCCAGCCTGTCCCTGTCTCCATCCACACAGGGCCAGGATCCCCAGGGAGCCCTGTCACACGAATCTGCCTAGTACAGGCCAGCTCTAGCCCAGGGGGAGAGAAGCCAGGCACTGCCAGCACTTCCCTCAGTCCCTCAGTTCCGAGAGCAAGGACACCCCAAGAGATTGACGTGGTTAAAAAACAAGACAAACAACAACAACAAATCAACAAACAAAATGGATTTTAAATCAGAAGGTGTGAGGACTTCCGTGGCAGTCCAGTGGTTAAGACTCTGTGCTGGGCTCCCCTGGTGGCGCAGTGGTTGAGAGTCCACCTGCCGATGCAGGGGACACCGGTTCATGCCCCGGTCCAGGAAGATCCCGCATGCTGTGGAGCAGCTGGGCCCGTGAGTCATGGCCACTGAGCCTGCGCGTCCGGAGCCTGTGCTCCGCAACGGGAGAGGCCACAACAGTGAGAGGCCGGCGTACCGCAAAAAAAAAAAAAGACTCTGTGCTTCCAACGCAGGGGGCACGGGTTTGACTTCTTGGTCTGGGAACTAAGATCCCACATGTCGCGTGGTGCCGCCAAAAAATAAAATAAAATAAATTAAAAAAAAAAATCAGGTGTGAAGTCCAATGGTCACCCAGAAGCCCCAGCCTCGAGTCCTCATATAAAGCCCTGGGGGGCCTCGGCAGAGGGGTGGAGAGCTGCAGGCACCCACCTGGCACCTGCCTTCTGGGGCCGCCAGCCCCCATGCTGTGGGCCAGCCGTGTGATGTGCTCCCAGCCCATCCAAGGGCTGGCCAAGCCCTCTGGCTGGAGCACACCTCAGGTTTCCAGCCGTGTGGATGGAGAAGGGCAGGCATAGAGAGCCTAGGTCGAAGTCTCAGGTGATGGCAGGACCCTGAGTTGACCCACAGTCAACATGAAACAGGTGTTCTTACCAAGCACATGTGCAATGCTCACAGAGAAACATCCCTGGGCCAGCCAGGAAGGGGATCAGGCACAGGCCACAGAACAATACCACAGACTGCACCTGATCTAAATGCAACTGGACATGACAGCCACCACAACAAGTAGCTCAAAACTATTAGCTACCTGAAAACTAAATGATGAATTATTAAGTGGTATTTACTGTAAGTAAATTGTATTTACTATAAGTCAAAATTTGTAGGGCGCAGCTGAAGCAGTACTTACAGATAAAATTTCACATTTTAAAATATGTTGACCAGAAACAAGAATGATTGGGGGCTTCCCTGGTGGCACAGTAGTTAAGAATCCACCTGCCAGTGCAGGGGACACGGGTTCGAGCCCTGGTCCGGGAAGATCCCACATGCCGTGGAGCAACTAAGCCCGTGCGCCACAACTACTGAGCCTGCGCTCTAGAGCCTGCAAGCCACAACTACTGAGCCCACGTGCCACAACTACTGAAGCCTGTACGCTTAGAGCCGTGCTCCGTGACAAGAGAAGCCACCACAGTGGGAAGCCCATGCACCGCAACGAAGAGTAGCCCCGTTCACCGCAGCCAGAGAAATCCTGCGCGCAACAAAGACCCAATGCAGCCAGAAATAAAATTAAAATTAAATTATAAATTTATTTTTAAAAAACGAAACAAGAATGATAAACACAGAAAAGGTAAATATTAAATTCAAGGAGTTGTAAACAAAATAACACAGCAAACACAAATAAATAAAAAGGGAGAAAATAACAAAAGTGGGCAAGATTCAATGAAAGAGCACCCCTTCCCCCCAAAAAAACCCAAAAGCTGGTTCTTCAAAAAGATAAAAAGCATAGTCTTGTGGCAAAACCAATCACAGGGACTTCCCTGGTGGTCCAGTGGGTAAGACTCTGTGCTCCCAATGCAGGGGGCCTGGGTTCCATCCTTGGTGGGGGAACTAGATCCTACATGCATACCACACCTACGAAGTCCGCATGCTGCAACTAAGAGTCCACATGCCACAACGAAAAGATCCTGTGTGCTGCAACAAAGACCCAGTGCAGCCAACATAAATAAATATTTTTTTAAAAAAATAACAGTCAACACAGTGAAAAGATGCTGCCAAAAAATAAAACAAACAAGGGAAACAAACACAAACATAATAGAGATTAAAAATAAAGAGTATTACGAACAAATACACGCTAAAAAAATTGAAAATCTGAAGGAGTAGATCTATCTGTACAAAAACTAGAAATGACAAAATTGGCACAGGGGAAAATCCGTAAGCTTGATAGACCATGAGGCATTAATAAAACGTAAATTCCAGTCAAAGACCTTCCTTCCCCAAGGGCCCAAGGCCCAGGTGGTTTTACAGGTGAGTTCAACCAAAAACTCGAAGGTTCAATTAATTCCATCTATATAAATTCTTCCAGAAATTAAGAAAGACAACAAAAGCTTCCCAGCTCATTTTATGAAACTTATATGCAAAAAATGTCAAACTATATAATGACAATTCACCAAAAAAGAAAAAACAAACAAACAAAAAACCATACAAGTCCATTTGGCTTAGGAACAGGGATGCAAAAATCCAAAATACAATACTGACTACCTGAGTCCGAAAGGTTATCAGAATGCATATGTAAATATCATGACTTAAGTAGAGTTTATTCCAGGAATATAAGGAAATATGCCAATGTAACTTATTAGACTAACAGGCTAAAAAAAAAAAAAACATATGGACATCTCAATTAATGTAGGAAAAGAATTTGAAATATCCACCTGCCAATGCAGTGAACACGGGTTCTATCCCTGCTCCGGGAAGATCCTACATGCCGCGGGGCAACTAAGCCGGTGCACCACAACTACTGAGTGTGCACTCTAGAGCCTGTGAGCCACAACTACCGAAGCCCGCGCGCCTGGAGCCTGTGCTCCGCAACAATAGAAGCCACTACAATGAGAAGCCCGCACACTGCAACAAAGAGTACCCCCGCTCGCCGCAACTAGAGAAAGCCCGCGCACGGCAACGCAGCCAAAAACAAAAAACAAAACACCGAAACTCTTCAGCCAACTTCTGTCCTTAGTTACATGCATTCCCTTTAAAATCAGAACAAAACAAGCATGCCCACAGCACTCCTAACAGCACGGGCGCTCTGGCCATTGCTAAAGATCAGGACACATGGGGGCCAGGAGGGAAAACACCAAGCTTTCACTTGCAGGCCCCTCCTTAGAACATGATACCAGAACTAGCAGGGAGTCCAATGAAGTGGCCAAATACAAGGTCTATCCTCCAAAATCAAGAGCATTTCTCTACAGCAGCAATAATCAGCTAGAAATATAACAGAACAATGATACATTCACAAAACAACCTAAACTGAAGATCAAACACCAGACCACTGTGGAGGAAATGCCCACACTCTAATAACGTCTGCAGAGGTAAGTAGGTAAATGGAGACACAATGCATGGTCTTGGGTGGGAACAGTTAACAGAAAGGTGCCAGTTCTCCTCACATTATCTACAAATTCAAACCACTCCCCTATAAAAATTCCAGTGCAATTTTCAAGGAACTCAAACTTATTCTAAACTTACACGAAAGAACTACTCTGTTAGCCGTAAGTAAGTGAAATTTTAAAAAGAATAAAGAGCGAGAGCTGCCCCACCAGGTATTAACATGCCACAAGCCAAAGCAATCAAAAGTAATACTAATAACAGAACAACCTAACAAAAAGCAGAGAGCTGCCCCCTAACAGACCAGAGCTCAGAAACACACCATCACACATATGAAAAAGACAGCTCTACAAATCAACGGGAAAGGATGGATTGTTTAGTGCTGGGGAAACAGCTCAGTGTGTGGACAAAGATAAAAAAGGATTCTCGGGGCTTCCCTGGTGGCGCAGTGGTTAAGAATCCACCTGCCAGTGCAGGGGACACGGGTTCAAGCCCTGGTCCAGGAAGATCCTACATGCTGTGGAGCAACTAAGCCCCTGCGCCACAGCTACTGAGCTTGCGCTCTGGAGCCCGTGACCCACAACTACTGAGCCCGCGTGCCACAACTACTGAAGCCCACACGCCTAGAGCCCATGCTCCGCAACAAGAGAAGCCACCACAATGAGAAGCCCGCACACAGCAACGAAGACTGAATACAACCAAAAATAAATAAAATAAAACAATAAATAAATAAATATATATAACAGAGGCCTGGCTAGGTGGGTGCTGACCGATGACGCAGGGGCTAAGGGTGTCCAGATGAAGCCTCACCTAGTCCGGCCACACTGCTGTGGTTCTCGAGCATCACCTCCTTGTAGAGGGCCCTCTGGCCAGGGTCCAGACACTGCCATTCCTCCCGTGAGAAGTGCACAGCCACATCACCAAACGTCACAGCCTCCTGAAAGGACACACACCAGTCCCCCAGGGACCCCTGGGTGTCTCAGGCACATGGACCACAAGGTTGGGTGAGACAGTCACCAGGCCCCTTTGGCTCTAAAATCAAGGGGAGGAGAGAATTCCCTGGAGGTCCTATGGTTAGGACTCCGCACTTCCACTGCAGGGGGCATAGGTTAGATCCCTGGTCAGGGAACTAAGATCCTGCAAGCCACGCAGTGTGGCCAAAACAGTAATAATAATAAAAGAAAAGAAAATCAAGGGGAGGGACAGTATGGAGAAGGGGGAGGGACCCAGACTACGGTGATATACAACCTTCCCCAGAGAGCCTCAGGCAAGGCCCGGTCTGGGCAGGTGTTTGCTCACTACCTTGGCAATGGGCATGCCGGAGACCGGCAAGGGTCACAGTGTGGAGCCAAGGGAGGGTCTAGGTCCAGGCCCAGTGGGCAGGGAGGGTGCGCAAAGGAGGAGGAAGGGGCCCTCCCAGAACGAGGGAGGGAACGGGGGAAGTCAGACTCCTACCATGCGCCTGCGTGGGTGGGGATCCGCGTGTCCCGGCCCAGAGACCTGCTGGAAGTAACGAAAAGGTCAGAGATCAGTATCCTGGAGGCCCCAACCCCTGACTTCCAGGCTAACCGAGGGGCGTGGTACTACGTTCCCCCATCCTTTACCTCCAACCCCAGGTGTTCTCTGGCAGGGACTTGGGGCGGGGCCAAAGTCACCATGGCACCTGAGTACCTGCCCCCCGAAGCTCCATTCATCTTTCAGAGTGTGTAGTATGTATGAATCACTCCACAAACATGTAATGGGTGGTTGCCACGGGTGCCAGGTGCGCAACCAAGCAATGGGGATACAGTAGTGAACAGTACACACAGACTTTGCGTTCACGGAGCAGTCTACTGGAGAAGAGAGTTAAGTGACCACAAAAACAAATGCAAAATTACAGCTGTGATAATAGCACCGAAGCACAAGAAACTCTGAAAGCACTTAAACGAGGAAATTCTGACTTAATCTGATGGGTCACTTCCCCTAGGTGCTAACTTGGCTAAGGTAATGGAGGTGGGGAGGGCACCGCAGGCAGCAGGAACAACGTGTGCAAAAGGCATGAGGCAGGAAAAACCGGGGCTGAATGAGCCTGTGGGGCCGCAAGAGGAAGCATGATGCGACTGGAGGCTCGAATAGACAGGAACCGGAAGGACGGACTGCAGGGACAAGAGGAGTGGGCACAGGACCCCACCCCAACCCCAGTATATAAACTTGGCCCCTCCCCAGGCATCTCTCTGGGAGGTCAGAATGAGAAGCGGGCTTCCTAGGGGAGCTTCTGGCTCTCAAATCGGCTTGAGGGCCGAAGCCCCAGGCCGTGAGGGCAGCAAGGCTAAGGCAGCAGTGACCACTGTCAGGTGGGTCCCCACCTGGGCCTGGCCAGTGCTGTATCCTGGGTCCCCTGTAGAGAATCGCAGGCCCTTAGCGGCAACCAGAATTCAGAGAAAATACATATCTTATTCCCCCAAGGTACAGCCCTTTTTGCCACCCTCACTAAGTCTAGGCCTTCGACGGACAGTGAGGGAGGGAAAAAGAGGGCCCTAGAGGGAGATGATTATGCAGGTAGGATAAGCAAGGATGCCCCTGGAGCAGGCCTAGAACCGGCGGGAAGGTTACGAGGCTGCCGCGAGGCCGGATCTGCGGGACTCCCCCTCCCGCCTCCTACCTCTGCCGGGCAAGACGGCCGAGGCTCGACCACCACCCCGCCAGGCGCCCACGGGCTCTAGAGAGCCGCCCGCGCCACCCGCGCTTCCCCGCGGAGAGGCCGGGGAGCGCGGGGCCTGCAGAGTCGGAGGCGGGAGGGCGCTGGGGCTGGTAGGCGGTCTCTCCGCCCGAGGGCGAAGAGCACGTGCAGCGCCCCGACACTAATCCGCGCGTGTTGCATCGACTCACCCTCCCCCGGGCCGCTCGAGGACCCACCCGCGGGACGACGCCGGAAATGGGCCTCGGCCGCCCGCGGCCGCTCTGCCCCGCAGCCTTCCGGCCGTTCTGGGCGGTTCGGAGGCTCGGCCAACTCGGTGGTTCCCAGCCGGCCCCCGCCCCCGCCTCGGAGCCGGCGAACGGGCGGGGCCAGATCGCTGGGGAAAGGATGGAGCCCGGAGAGGGCGGGGCGGAGTCCGGTAAAGGGCGGGGTCACAGTACGGGGAGGGCGGAGCCGGGGCCCAGGAAAGGCGTGGGTCTGGGCCCGGTGTCTCTTGGCCTGGGGTCGGGGAGCGGACCCGGGCGAAGCGGGCGGAGAGCCTGAAGTTCGCCTGGGGACGATCCCGCGCACCTCCGGTCACCAGTCCGAGGGCGCTGGTCCCCGCACCGGTTCTATGTGCTGGTTTTTCCATAGCAGAACGCACCCGCTGGGCACGTTCGAGGCCCCAGGACTACGGAGACACCCCCACCCAGGCCGTGTCCGGGGCAACGGCCTGCTGGGGGCGCAGAAGAGCCGTGTGCAAAGAGCAGGTGTTCTGCACCTGGTAGGGCAGATGGTCCAGGCGGAGGTCACCGCAGTGCGGCGGGGCACCGACAGCTCAGAGATGAGGCTGGGAGGGCCCCAGAAAGGGTGAGGTCCACCAGGAGAAGGAGAGGCCCAGGGGAGGGTCGTCACCCGGGACTCCGGGCTGGGGTCCCTGGGTGCATCGCGGGGTTCGGGGCAGCAGGACAGCCCAGGACCTGCCGAGAGACCGGATGGGGTGGGACCGGATGGGGTGGGACCCCGAGGTCAGGTCAAGGCTTCTCCTCGCTGCGCCCCCACCCATCCCCAACTTCGTGTGGCCCCCGGGGCCACCTGTTCTGGGTGTTCTCCCAGATCCACGCTGTCCTGTGTGTAGGGGCGGGCACCCCAACTTCTTTGGAACTCAGCAGGAGCCTCCCCAGGTCCCTGCAGCCCTGGGGAGGACGCTGTCTGCGTCTTCGGAGGCCTCAGCTTTGTGCGGCCCCGGTCCCTGGAGCTCTTCACACTGGACAGCCCTGGAGAGGGAAGGGCGGGGGAAGGGTGCGCAGAGCTTTTCGCGGGGAGGGCCCTGACACCCGACTTGTCGACGATCCAAATCCCGGGGTCCCAGGCAAAGCCACTGTGAAATTGGTGCAAACCAAAGTAAGGAAATGGTCAGAATCAGCTCCCGGACCGACTCCTAGGGGAGGTGGAAGAGAAAAGCAAGTACGCTCGGAGGAACTAGCTCCTCTCCCTGGGCCCCTGTGCGGCATGGTCCCGGCGCTCCCACCCCACACCTCCCAGCTCGAACTCAACTCTCCCGTCCCCACATCCTCCCTGCTCACGCTCAGAGAGCATCTGTGCAAAGTATGAATAAACGAAGGAATGGAGAATGGGAAAGGGCTGGGAATATGCCTGCTTCCTAACCTTAATCGCCAGCCAAGCGCTCAGGTACCCTGAGCTCACTGGTGGTCCTGATCTACTTACTGGGAGACTTCCTGCTGGAGGATCTTCACACTGCTCCATCTAGAGGAGGGGCTGGCAAACCTGGGCCCTAGCCTGGCCTCCTCAAGGTAAGGATGACCCAGGGAGCAAGAGGGGGAGCCAGGGCTGATGCTTGGGTCTGTGGACCCTGAGGACAGAGCCATCTCAGCCACCACAAAAGCCTGGCCCAGAGTGTCCACCCAGCAGACATCTGGGCAGTGTGGGAGGTGCAGGTACCAGGGCACTGAGGGTGCTGCCCGGGAGTGGGGTGAAGGAGACTGCTTCTATCCACTGCAGGCCATTCCAGGGCCTCCGTGGCTGAGTCCCATCATCCTGAGCAAACAGACTATTAACAGTAAGGGGCCTGGGGAACTTCCCTGGTTGTCCAGTGGCTAAGACTCCGTGCTCCCGATGCAGGGGGCCGGGATTCGATCCCTGGTCAGGGAACTAGATCCCGCATGCCGCAACTAAAAAAAGAGTTCACGAGCAGCTAAGACCCGGAGCAGCCTAAATAAATAAATAAATAAATAATATTTAGGGACTTCCCTGGTGGCGCAGTGGTTAAAACGCCACCTGCCAATGCAGGGGACACGGGTTCGAGCCCTGGTCCGGGAAGATCCCACATGCCGCCGAGCAACTAAGCCCGTGCGCCACAACCGCTGAGCCTGCGCTCTAGAGCCCACGAGCCACAACTACTGAGCCGGTGTGCCACAGCTGCTGAAGCCCGCACGTCTAAAGCCTGTGCTCCGCAACAAGAGAAGCCACTGCAATGAGAAGCCCGCGCACTGCAACGAAGAGTAGCCTCCGCTCGCCGCAACTAGAGAAAGCCTGTGCGCAGCAACGAAGACCCAATGCAGCCAATAAATAAATTAATTAATTAATTTAAAAAGATTATTTAAAAAATAATAAATATTTTTTTAAAATGTCAGGGGCCTGCATGGTTCCCCAAATGGTCACAGTGCCCTTTCTCTGGGCCAACCCAGATTACTTTCCAGCTATTTCCGGCCTGCGATTGGGATTCCAAGCTGTAAGTGTTCCCAGGGGAAAAGCCCAGTTTAAAAATTATTTTTGGGAATTCCCTGGCAGTCCAGTGCTTAGGATTCCACGTTTTCACGGCCATGGGTGCAGGCTCAATCCCTGGTCAGGGAATTATGATCCCGCAAGCTGTGCGGCCAAAAGAAAAATTATTTTCAAAGAGCTGTGTTTCCAAGGCCAGTCTGGGCCATCTACTAGATTTTCTGTAGTCTAGTAGATGGCCCAGAGCAATAACACTTTCAATGAACCGGAACAGACGGAGCCCCTGAAGGCCATCACCATCCCTGAGCACTCAGGAACCTCATGGTGTGCTAAAATGTACCTCGGGTTTCTTTTTTTTTTTTTTTTTTCCTCGGGTTTCTTTTAATCGGGGATGGTAAGACATACAGACTCGGAAGTGAAGGAAGACATTTATACTCACGGGTCTCTGGAATGGGAGGCAGGGCACACCACATGGGGCCACACAGGGAAGCACTAGGTTGGTGAGGAGGCAAAAGAGGGGAGGGAAGGTGTGGCCCAGAGCCTTCACTGGGGTTTCCGCAGGAAAGAATGGGCAAGGCAGAGCAGGCACGCTGAGTAAGCTGAGAATCATGTGTTTGAATAATTTCAGCAGGCTGCAGGTTATCAGGTTATGGTTGGTCTCTAGTTGTCCCATACCTGGCGCTGGGGTGATGTAGGGCAGGGAAACATTGGTGTGGGGTGTGAGTCTCATAAAGGAGACAGCTGGGAGTGTGGGCTCTGGATTGGTTGGTTTGTGCCAAAGCCTCGCTCTAAGGTCCTTTGCTGCCTCCAGGATTGCCTTTTGGATTTAGCCTCGCTTGACTCAAAAGCTGGCAGGAGGAACCGGGAGACCCCAAGCCCTGAACAGAAGCAGAAGCTCCCTGAGTCCCCCAGGGAAATGTTACCTGAGGAGGTCAGGGGCTTGGGGTCCTGAGAGCAAAATGAACGAGGTGCCGGAGGGGGCCTGAGGAGGTGGGCAGCAGGGGCTGCGGGTGACAGGCCTGTGCCCAGCACAGAGAGGCCTTGGCACCACCTGCTCCTGTCTGACTCCTGCCCTGTACTCAACTTTTTTCCCACGTGGACCGGAGTCCCTTGAAGGCAGGGTTTGTGGTGTTTCCATCTTGCCTCTCTCAGGGCCGCCCCCCCATACTCCATCCTAGGGACCCCACAGCCCACAAGTCCAAGCACTGTCCCCACCTCCATCCCACTCTTCCTCTGCCCTTCTGGTCTTCCAGGCCTATCCCGAGCTGACCCCAGAGTCCGTCACCCTGCCCCAGGGCGGCCCCGGTGCCCCTCAGCTCCTGGCCCTGCTGTACGCTGTGCAGCCTCCGGATGAGCTATCTGCCAAGAGTCGGCTGTCTCTCCGGGCGCCTCGTGCTCCCCTGTGGCTTCAGCATGTGGCCACATGGACCCTTCCTTCCCTCTCCTGTCACCTTCTCCTGATGTCTCTCTGGCCTCCACCCCTGCAAAACCCACCTGCCCGCACTGGTGCAAACACACCACCCCAGAGCCCTGAGTGCAAGCCCCTCTGCTCCCTGAGACCCCTGCCCTCACTCTCTCCCTACCTCGCTGGCTCTCCCTCCTCAGGCGTCACCTGCACACCCACTGCCCTGGTCACTAAGCTCTCCCTGTCCGCGCCTACTGACAGGTCTCACTCAGGGGATCCACCGCCTCTTCGGCTAATTCCAGGGATCCTCTCTGGAAGGACCCCTCCCACTTCTCCAGAAGCCCCCTGCCCGAAAGATGTGCCCTACTGGAGACTCCCTTTCTGGTAGGCTTGCCCGCCCACTCGACGGCCCCGCGGCGGGAGAGCAGCATCCCCGCCAGACCACCGGAGCCTCTGCGCACTGCGGGACCAACCACCTCAGTTCGCCTGCGCTGAGGCCCCGGCGCGAGGGAGGGGCCACTGGCGCCCGCGAGAGGACTACAAGTCCCGGCGTGCCTTGCGGTGGCGGCCGCCGCTCCTGGCCGGAAGGTTAAGGGTTCTCGGCCCCACCCCGGAAGATAAGGCGGCTCTCAAGGGCCGCGTCTCCTCTTTCGGCAGTGCCCGGCAGCAGGTAGGACGTGTTGGTGCCGCCTGGTGCCATCCGGTGCCATCAGGCGCCATGCGGCGCCCTACGGCCCGTGAGGGACCCCAGCCGGCTCTGCAGAAGGCGCCAGGTCGCACGGCCGGGGAGGGGGGCGCGAAGAGTGCCGAGACCTGGAGGGAGGAGCCGGGGGAGCGGGAGCCCTGAAGTCGGGGTGGTGGGGGTGCCTGGGCCGCCCGGCCGCTGACCATGAGCCACCCCCAGACCGCCGCGATGGGTCGCGTGATCCGTGGGCAGAGGAAGGGCGCCGGCTCCGTGTTCCGCGCGCATGTGAAGCACCGAAAGGGCGCCGCGCGTCTGCGCGCCGTGGACTTCGCCGAGCGACACGGCTACATCAAGGGCATCGTGAAGGTTCGGGGCGCGGGCTGGGGCGGGTGGGGGTGTGGGGCGCCCGGCGGGACCCACGCCACTCAAGCCGCCTCGACCCGCAGGACATCATCCACGACCCGGGCCGCGGCGCGCCCCTTGCCAAGGTGGTCTTCCGGGATCCGTACCGTTTTAAGAAGCGGACGGAGTTGTTCATCGCCGCCGAGGGCATCCACACTGGCCAGTTCGTGTACTGCGGCAAGAAGGGTGAGTGTCGCGCCTAGATGGAAGGTGGCGGTGGGGAGGAACCTGCGGTTCCTTGAGGTTTACGCCTTGGGTCGGGGGAGGAACACTGAGGCAGCAGACCTGCTTGGCCACGCATACTCGGTGGGTGCCTGGAGAACTGTAGGAGGAGGCTGGCTGTGGAGTGCTGCGCTGGCTTTGTTTTTGGCAAGCAGTGGTTAGGACACCACCTTACGCTGTTGACTGCCGGCTGCTGCTGCTTCCCCTTGCAGCCCAGCTCAACATCGGCAATGTGCTCCCGGTGGGCACCATGCCCGAGGGCACCATCGTGTGTTGTCTGGAGGAGAAACCTGGTGACCGGGGCAAGCTGGCCAGGGCCTCTGGGAACTATGCGACTGTCATCTCCCACAACCCTGAGACAAAGAAGACCAGAGTGAAGCTGCCCTCGGGCTCTAAGAAGGTCATCTCTTCCGCCAACAGGGCTGTGGTCGGTGAGTGGAAGGTGTCGGTTGAACGCTGTGGGTCTCCTGTGGACAGCCAGCAGCTAGATAGGGACCTGGAACCCAGCTGCCTGCTTCACTGAAGTGTGGGCTGTGTAAGCTTGAGCACAGCTCTAAAGTGGGCATAGCAGTTCTTACTTAACTGCTGGTTGGGTATTGAATGAGACCGAACCCGCTGAGACTCTTAAGGCAGACTCGTCTGCGCTTGGGGATAACCTGGACTTATGTGATCCCTGCCCGTTAACATCCTACCAAGATATGTGTGATTTCCTTAAAGGCACCCAGGAAAAAAGCACATGAACCCAAGTTTGTTTAGTTTGGTTTTTGTCAACATCTTTGAATCCATGTGGCAAAGCCAGTCTTGCATGGGGGAGGCTCTTGAGGATGTGCTCACAGGATAAACAAAACAATGGCAGAGAAGTGGCAGGCTGGGTCAGCTGTCCTGTTTGGGGTGGGGAGGTGCTTGCAGGAGTGCAGTGTCAGACCCTGCAAAGGGGACGACTTCCTGGAGAACCGTGGATCAAGGCAGGCATTCCAGACGATGTGAATAAAGCCCTGGCTTAACGACCCTGCAGCGCCTGAAGAAACTTGTCGGCTGATAGGCTGCAAGGGCACTTGGTGCTTGGTGATGGTTTCGAGGCATTTCTGAGGTTCCTGGGAACGTGTGATGCTGTATGACACACGGGGGTGGGACACTGGCACGGACCAAGCAGGGGATGCTCTGCCTGATGGGAAGGTCCCCCAGTGCTGGGCAGGGTGTGATACATCTCCCTGAGGTCCCTGGTCTCCAACAGGTGTGGTGGCTGGAGGTGGCCGCATTGACAAGCCCATTCTGAAGGCTGGCCGTGCCTACCACAAGTATAAGGCAAAGAGGAATTGTTGGCCACGTGTGCGGGGTGTGGCCATGAATGTAAGTGGCCCAGAAATGGACAGTGGTGGGGGTATTCAGTGTACTGGGGCTGTGAGATGGGGTGGACAGGCTCCTTCCTGTAGTGTTCCCTCTTCTCTGTGGTGGGGGATTTGTACTGTGAGGCTCTCGGTGATGGTTTGTAAGCACAGGCTGGTTGATTATACCCTTCCCCAAGCCCTCCTAAGGCAGGTCGGGGCCACACCCAACACCACTTCCCTCTTCTCGCAGCCTGTGGAGCATCCCTTCGGAGGTGGCAACCACCAGCACATCGGCAAACCCTCTACCATCCGCAGAGATGCCCCTGCTGGCCGGAAAGTGGGTCTCATTGCTGCCCGCCGGACTGGGCGTCTCCGGGGAACCAAGACTGTGCAGGAGAAAGAGAATTAGGGCTGGAGGCTCAATAAAGTTTGTCTTTTTCACAGCTGAGCTGCGCTTTTCCATGGTTTCAGAGGGAAGGGTCCCTGCTGGGAGGAGTGCCTTGGTGTTCCACATAGGGAGGAAGGAGGAAGATGAAGTAGTTGCACTAGTGAACAGTGGAAGCTTTGGACAGAGAAGGTGGGGCTGCTGGGTTGCTTCACATCTTGACTCCTGGAATCCCCCACCACCTGCACGTGGAGCAGAGAAGCCCACTCACAAGGAGTGTAGCCCCCAGACCTCTGTTCACTAACTTTTCTTGAGCACTTGGAGAATCTGGATGAGGGTTTGGGTGCTGTTGGGTGAGAGAGTGGTGTCCCTGGAGCCACAGGCTGGAGAGCAGGGGTGCTGCCTTGCAATGGAAGGACCAGACTAGTTTCTCAACAGATGGGCTTCCTTTTTGGCAATAGCGCACTAGCACCTTGTCCCAGACTAAATGATAGACTGGTCAAAGCTGATAGAGCCAGGGCAGACTGGGCACCAGAATGGGAGTGGAGGCCCATCAGTGCCTCAGGACCAGGACACTTGCTTCCCAGAGGCCAGCCAGAGCCTCCTGCCCCTAGTGGTACCCCTTGTGAGCTGATGTGAAAGCAGGAGCTGCAAGCCAGTGTGCCTAACTGACCACTGGAGTGAGTGGTAGGCCGATTGGGACAGCAAGGGTGGATGGCAGGCTGAGGTGGGATGCACCTTTACAGAGTGGGCACAAGGGCACTGGCTGGAGTCTCTGGCAGCCACCTTCCTGAGTCTCACGCATGAGAACTGGTCCCCTTGGCTGTTCCGGGAGACTGGCAGGGTTCCTCCTGGGTAGTAGGGCCTCACTGGTTGCCAGGTGGCTACTTGTTTTCATGGTTCATACCTGTCTCTAGTGTGAACCTCAGTTCTAGTCTTGCCTTCCTGGGGCCCCGAGTGTCCTATGCCACCCACGCCTAGACAGTGACCCAGTAGGGCTAGGACCTCGGTCATGAGAGGAGGGCAATGGTTCCTTCTGAAGGAAAGGGTACTGGACATGTTTGCCTGAACCATAACCTGCTTGCAGTATTGCTCCCTTCTGGGTAAAGTGGCCTGGGGCTTTGTCCAGGGGACTGGCCAACAGGGAGAGTTTGCTCCAGGAGCATTCGGGCACTCAGACCCTGAGTGGACACTGGACCCCATTTATACCCTAGAGCACGGGCTCTAGGCATGCGGGGTTCAGGAGTTGGGGCTGGGGGCAGTGGGTTAAACTAAAACGGGCTGCTTTGACCAGTAAGTATCCTCTTCACATGGCCCTGAGAAAAGGCGTGGCTTTCTGCCTTTAGCTGCAAAGGAAAGGGCCTGCCTGAACTTTTGTTGGTTGCAGTGCCTTGAGTTTCACTGAAAAGGAGAATTACTGGAAATCTGCTGGTCACCAAAGCCTCCGCCTTGCCTTCGCTGCGAAGCCTGGGGGTCGTGGTTCCAGACTGCCACCTGGTGGCAGCGTTCCCGATCTACGATGCAGCTTCTACTTTCCTCGAGGCGGCCGACCACCGAGACGCGGCGTCCGTTTCCCAGAGCGACCCTAAGGCGTCTTCCGCCGGGATCCGGGAGGAGGGCACGTCACTTCCGGTCGGGTTTCGGTCGGCTGGGCAGGAGCAGCAGGCGGGGCCTGGTCATGCAGGCTGCTGTTGGGCGGCGCTGAGGTGAGTGTGGGTCGGTGGGGGTGGGGGCGGGGGCGGGGGCAGCGGCGGCTGGGCCTCCCGGGAGCCGAGCGCGGACCCTCCCTTCGACACCGAGAGCTCCCGCCCCGGGTCCCACTGCAAGACCCCGAACCCTACTGTTCTCCCCCGGTCGGGGTCGTTGCTTGCCAGGCCCCTCTCCCGCCGCGGAGTCTCCGTCACCGGTCCCAAGCCCGCCCTGGGGTCTCTCCACCGGACTCCCCTCCCGGGTCGCCCCAAGGGGCTGCTTCCGCGGCGCGAGATGCCGCCGGTAACCAGGCGCCGCGCGCGCCGGCCTCGCACTGTTGTGCTCCCCTCTCCCCCTCCGCCCCCAACTCGTTCCGCCCCCGGTACCCTCCTCGCGGGTCTCCAGCTCGGGGGGTTCATGCCCGTGCACACTCCCGTCACCTCCAGCGTCAGCCCGCCTCCGCATTTCCCCCGCGGCCCTGCGGGTCCCGCCCCCCGCCCCACCGGACGTATCTCCCTTCCTTCCCACCCTTCTGCTTCTGGCCCACGGAAGCCTTTCTCCCAGCAGCCAAATTTTTGTTTCTCTTTCTAGAGGCTTTTATTCAAGGTCTGAAACCTTTTTATTTGCCCCATTGTTTTGTGCTTTTAAAATGTAGCATTAAAAAATCCTTTTCGTTAAAACTTAAGTACAGAGAATGGATTAGCAAACGTCAGGGACTGGGATTGCCAGTTCTCTTTTTGCTAGTTTTTTCAAACCCACCCACTCCCCCGCCCTTTTTTTTTGTAATTTAAGGAAACTGTTAAAAACCCTGGCGGTCCAGTGGCTAAGACTCTGCACTTCCAATGCAGGGGGCCTGGGTTTGACCCCTGGTCGGGGAACCAGATCCCACATGCCGCAACTAAGAGTTCGCATGCCGCAACTAAGACCCGTAGCAGTTTAAATTTAAAAAAAAAATCTACTTAGCAAATTTCAAAGTATATAATACAGTATTGTTGATTATAGTTACCTGGCTGTTAATTAACTCTCCAGAACTTATTCATCTTGCATAACTGAATGTTTGTACTCTGACCAACATGTCCATTTTCATTAATCCCCAAACGCTGGCGACCACCATTCTACTCCTTGAGTCTATGATTTGGACTGTTTTAGATACCACGTATAAGTGAGATCATGCAGCGTTTGTCTTTCTGTGTCTGGCTTATTTCACCTAGTATAATGCTCTCCAGGTTCATCCATGTTGTTGCCAATGGCAGGAATTCCTTTTTTTATGACTGAATAATATTCCATTGTATATATATGCCACATTTTTTTTCCTTGTTTTTTATTTATTTATTTTTGGCCACATTTACTTTATCCTTTCATCCATGGACAGACATTTAGGTTGTTTCCATGCCTTAGCTATTGTGAATAATGCTGCAGTGAACACGGGAGTGCAGATCTCACTTTGAGCTCCAGATTTCATTTCCTTTGGATATATACTGAGAAGTAGGATTGTTGGATCATATGGTGGTTCTACTTACAATTTTTTGAGAAACCTTCGTACTGTTTTTCATAGTTGATGCACCAATTTACATTTCCACCAACAGTGTGTAAGGGTTCCCTTTTCTCCAAATCCTCACCAATGCTTATCTTTTGCTTTTTTCTTTTAAAAGGTAAAGGATGTTCTTTTTTAAAAAAATAATTTATTTTTGGCTGCATTGGGTCTTCATTGCCGCACACGGGCTTTCTCTAGTTGCGGCAAGCGGTGGCTTCTCTTGTTGTGGAACACGGGCTCTATAGGCGCGCGGGCTTCAGTAGTGTGGCACTCGGGCTCAGTAGTTGTGGCTCACGGGCTCAGTAGTTGTGGCGCATGGGCTTAGTTCCTCCGTGGCATGTGGGATCTTCTCAGACCAGGGATCGAACCCATGTCCCTTGCATTGGCAGGTGGATTCTTAACCACTGTGCCACCAGGAAAGTTCCTCTTTTGCTTTTTGAGAGTAGCCATTCTAACAAGTGTGAAGTGGTATCTCCTTGTGTTTTTTTTTTTAATTAATTAATTTTATTTATTTTTGGCTGCATTGGGTCTTTGTTGTGGTGTGCAGGCTTCTCATTGCAGTGGCTTCTCTTGTTGCATGCAGAGCACAGGCTCTAGGCACGTGGGCTTCAGTAGTTGTGGCTTGCAGGCTCTAGAGCACAGGCTCAGTAGTTGTGGCGCATGGGCTTAGTTGCTCCATGGCATGTGGGATCTTTCCGGACCAGGGCTCGAACCCGTGTCCCCTGCTTTGGCAGGCGTATTCTTAACCACTGCGCCACCAGGGAAGCCCCTCCTTGTGGGTTTTTTTAAAATTAATTAATTTATTCATTTATTTAATTTTTGGCTGCATTGGGTCTTCGCTTGCACATGGATTTTCTCTAGTTGCTGAGAGTGGGGGCTACTCTTTGTTGCGGTGCGCGTGCTTCTCATTGTGGTGGCTTCTCTTGTTGCAGAGCACGGGCTCTAGGCATGCGGGCTTCAGTAGTTGTGGCATGCCGGCTGTAGAGCGCAGGCTCAGTAGTTGTGGCGCACGGGCTTAGTTGCTCCATGGCATGTGGGATCTTCCTGGACCAGGGCTCGAACCTGTGTCCCCTGCATTGACCGGCGGATTCTTAACCACTGTGCCACCAGGGAAGCCCTCTCCTTGTGGTTTTGATTTGCAGTTCCCTGATGATGAGTGATGTTGAGCACCTGAGCATGTAGCTGTTGGTCATTTGTATGTCTTTTTTGGAGAAATGTCTATTCAGGTGCTTTGCCCACTTTTAAGTTGGGTTATATGGTTTTTTTGCTATTGAGTTGTGTGAGTTCCATATATATTTTGGATCTTAACCCCTATCAGATATGTTGTTTGCATGTATTTTCTCCCATCTCTTAGATGCCAGAAAAATAACTCTGTTGATTGTTATTTTGCTGTCAGCATGTTTTCTTATACCTCTACACACTTAATAGTGTTTCTGTATTTTAAAATCTACTTACGTATCATACTGTTGATATTCTACACTTACCAGTTTTACTCAGTCTTATAACTTGTGTTCTGTCTCCTCTGTGACAATGATGTGTTCATTCCTTTCAACCATTGTGACCTTCCCTGTTCCCTGATGATGAGTATTGAGGTTGTTCCCTTTTTTGCTTGTACACAGACATGCAGGAACATCCTTGTGTGTCTTTTGTGCATTGGCAAGAGTTTTTATAGGGCGCGTACCTAGAATTAGGTTTCCTGACCCAGGGGTTTGCAGAGTTTCAGCTCTACCAGGTGGTGCCTGATCGATTTCCAGAGTGACTACCAGACTACCTACGGGACTCTGAGAGTCCATGTTTCTCATGTTTTCAGCGGACCACCAGGGAATTCCCTTTTAAATTTTTGATGGTTTGTTTCTTTTTGTTTTGTATATTTAAATATATGCTGTATATCTTTTATTACATATGTTTGAAAATATTTTTTTTCACCTTGCAGTTTGCTTTTAAGTTTTTAAAAATACTTCTTTACTTATTTGGCGGCGCCAGGTCTTAGTTGTGGCACTCGGGATCTTCGTTGCCACCTGCGGGATCTTTAGTTGCGGCATTCGAACTGTTAGTTGTGGCATGTGGGATCTAGTTCCCTGACCAGGGATTGAACCCAGACCCCCTGCACTGGGAGCGTGGAGTCTCAGCCACTGGACCACCAGGGAAGTCCCAGTTTGCTTCTAATTTTGTGGTGTCTTGTACAGAAGGTTTTTTTGATGGAGTAAAATTAAGCAACTTTTCCTTTATGGATGGTGTGTTTTCTGTATTATTTCCTTATAATAGCTGTAAACATTTTAAAGAAACATTTAGGCCTTCAGCCTGTCTGAAATATATTTTTTTGTGCCATGGAAGGCAGGATCTAATTTTACTTCCCTGTGGAAATTCAGTTGTGCCAGCTTCATTTATTGAATGGTGCATTGCTCTTAACATTGCAAGTATGTCATTAATATATGCGTGGATCTGTTCCATTATCCTCTTTCCTGTGCTCTTACAATCAGCCCTCTGTATCTGTGGGTTCTGCATCTGTGGATTCAACCAACTGAGGATTGAAAGTGTTGGAGGAAAAAAAATTGCAGAAAGTTCCAAAAAGTAAAACTTGGATTTGCTACACCTAGCAACTTTGTATAAATTTTTATTTATTTATTTGTTTATTTGTTTATTTATGGCTGCGTTGGGTTTTCGTTGTTGCGCGCGGGCCTTCTCTAGTTGCGGTGAGTGGGAGCTACTCTTCATTGTGGTGCTCAGGCTTCTCGTTGCGGTGGCTTCTCTGTGTTGCGGAGCACAGGCTCTAGGCATGCGAGCTTCAGTAGTTGTGGCACGCGGGCTTTAGAGCGCAGGCTCAGTAGTTGTGGCACATAGGCTTAGTTGCTCCGTGGCATGTGGGATCTTCCCTGACCAGGGCTCGAATCCATGTCCCCTACATCAGCAGGTGGATTCCTAACCACTGCGCCACCAGGGAAGACCCACCTGGCAAGTCTTTACATAGTATTTCCATTGTATCTACAACTGTTTACATAGCATCTACATTGTGTTAAGTATTGTAAGTAATCTAGAGATGATTTAAAGTATACGGGGGATGTGTATGTGTGTGGGTTATATGCAAATACTATGCCATTTTATATAAAGGAGTTGAATATTTTTAGATTTTGGTATCCTATTGGGGTCCTGGAATCAATTCTGCATGGACACCTAGGGACAGCTGTATCTCACTTTTATTACCACAGCCTTATAATAAGACTTGATATCTGGTAGGGCATGGCTCTGCCTTAGTTCTTCTTTGGCATTGCCTTGGTTAATCTTAGATCATTACTCTTGTGATATTTAGAGTCATTTTGGTCAGATATCATGATATGTCCCGTTGCAGTTTTGCTTATACAGAATTAATAGATTCATTTGGGGAGAACTGACATTTTTGTGATATTGAGCCCTCCTGTTTATGAACGTTGTCTTTTTCTCCATAGGTTTTGTTTTTTTATGTGTGTGTCCTTCAATGAAGTTTTATCATCTTGTCCATAAAGTTACATTTGTTTTGTTAGATTTCGTAGGTGCTGTATAGTTTTTGTAGCTGTTAGGAATGCTGTTTTTTTGGTTGCTGATTGTTAGTATATGGGAGTAATATTAATTAGTCTATTGATCTTGTATATGGCAATCCTGTTGAACTTTTATCATCCCAACACTAGGTTGATACTCTCGGATTTTCTATGTAGGTTGTCTTTTTTCTTCTTCTTCTTTTTTATTTTGGTTGCGTGGTGGCATGTGCAATCTTAGTTCCCCAACCTGGGATCTAAACCCGTGTCCCTTGCAGTGGGAGCACGGAGTCCTAACCACGGAACTGTAGCTTCTATTTCTTTTTCTGTGACTTAATGCATTGGCTAGGGTCTTTGGTACACTGTTACATAGCAGCTGGGTGAGGGAGCAAGCATCTGCCTCTTGTCGCTGACTAATGCTAATGCTTCTGTTGTGTTCCCTTAGCGTTGTTATGAAACAGACTTGAGTGCTAGGAGTGCCAGGGTCTTGGCCTGCACTCTGAGAACCACCACTCTTAATGTGTGGTATGTAGAGTTGTGTTCCCTTTTTTGTTCTTAATAGTATTTCCTTTCCCACCTTTTCCCCTTCCCCACATTGGACTTGCCAGACATTTGTGTATTTTATTAGCATTTTCAAAGAACCAAGTTTGAGATTATTTTCTGTTTCTTTAAACTGTGTTTATTTTTTTTCATCTTCTTTCCTTGAATTGCTTTCTTATTCTGTGCCTGGTTTCTTGTTGAACGCTTAGATTATTATTTCAATCTCTTTGTTAAAATAAATGCATTAAGGTTTCCCTTAGGTAGTCTCTGTTTCCATTTCCACCTTAATTTCCATTTCTATGTTTTTCTTGAAGGGGGGGTTCTTTTTTAAATCAGATATTTCTAGTGGAACAACAATATGAAAGTTTGCCAAATGATATCAGCCTTTGGAACTTTTTGTGTTTTTTATATATATATGTATATATATACACACACACATATATATATGTACACACATATATGTATGTATATATATACACACACATTTTTTAAGATTTGTTTATTATTATTATTATTTTTTTTTTGTGGTATGCGGGCCTCTCACTGCCGCGGCCTCCCATGTTGTGGAGCACAGGCTCCGGATGCGCAGGCTCAGCGGCCGTGGCTCGCAGGCTCAGCGGCCGTGGCTCACGGGCCCAGCTGCTCTGCAGCATGTGGGATCTTCCTGGACTGGGGCAAGAACCCGTGTCCCCTGCATCGGCAGACGGACTCTCAACCACTGCGCCACCAGGGAAGCCCATATTTTTTATTATTTATTTTATTTTATTTATTTTTGGGTGCGTTTGGTCTTAGTTGTGGCACGTGGGATCTTTTGTTGTGGTGTGCGGGCTCTTTGTTGTGGCGTGTGGGCTTCTCTCTACTTGTGGTGTGTGGGTTTTGTCTTCTAGTTGTGGCGCGCAGGCTCCAGGGCGTGTGGACTAAGAAGTTGTGGCACGCGGGCTTAATTGCCCCGTGGCATGTGGGATCTTAGTTCTCCGAGCAGTGATCAAACCCACATCCCCTGCATTGGAAGGCAGATTCTTTACCACTGGCCCACCAGGGAAGTCCCTGGAATATTTTGAAACTTTCTTTTTTGCCTGGTGTGTGTTGTTTCTTACAATTTCAGTGTACATTTTGAAAAAGTGTATTCTCTGTGCTTTAAGTAAGTATCCTCTATTTGATCCACTCATTTCTGAGGGAAGTGTGTTAAAATCTCTCATTCCAGGGGAGGGTTTGCACGTTTCTCTTTGGCACTGCACTTAGCTTTGGCTTTCTACGCTTCAAGGATTTGTTTGTAGATACACATGTTTGTAATTACAGCTTTTGGTGGATTTTTCGTTTTATTAATTCCCGGTGTCTGCTTTTGTTCCTAATAATGATTTTTGCTTTCAGTCTTGTTTTGATTGGTATAAACATCGCTAAGGCACATGCAGCAAAGCATGTTCAGCTCGCAAACACCGTGCTAAGGAGAAGAAGGCAGCACGGAGTGCAGAAGGCATAGCCCCTCTGACAGAGTCTGCAGGGCGCTGATCTGTGCTGCCAGGAGCCCGGCAGAGGCTCTCCTGGGAGGCCGGCAAGTAGGCAGAGCCTGCAGCGGCGGCAGGGCTGCCAGGGCCTGGTTCTGTGGGCCGGGCCCCTCGAGCTGTGTGTTCGGGTTGTCAACTCTGCTGTATAAACGTCATACTCCAATAAAGAGCTTTAAAGATACAGAAAAGGTAAATATAGCTATTATAGCTTTATTTTAATTAGTGTTTCTTTGGTCTGTCTTATATTTAGCCTTTCTGTGTTATTTTAGATTATATACGTGCATTTTGTGTATCTAATTGGAGAGTCTTGTGCTTCCAGTAGGTGAGCTTAATCCTTTTACTTCTAACTGTTACACATCCATTGGTCTTGTTTTTACTAGTTTTGTATTTTTTGCCTCATCTTTGACTTTGCTTTATGCTTTCTATTGATTTTTTTTTCGTTTAACTCCTTTTTTTTTCCTCAGCCCTTAATGTGTTATCTTTATTCTTTCATGTAAAGTGAATGACTGTCTCCATCCTCCTCTTGAATGAGACTACTTGGTGCCCGGGAGGAGGTGGGGGCAGATGACTTGAAATGTTGTACGTGTCTGCAGGGAGCAGAGTCTGCCCGGAAGGCCAAGCCCTGAGGCTGCGGCTGCAGGAGGGGCCCGGCTGGACCTCCACATGTGCCTCTCTCTTCCCTCAGCACTTGAGTGACTGGCTCCTGCCTCAATCCCCGGGAAGCCCAGGGTACTAGGCGATGGCAGCTTTGCATCTGTCTGCCCTGCCCCAGGTGAGCATCTGTTTTCCCCAGAAGGCGTGAGGTCTTCTCCCAGGGCTTCCCTGTCTGCTTGGCCTCAACAAACATTGTCAGGCGTCTCTGCTGTGGGGTGCTGAGAAGAAGGAGGGTGACCCTGGGAATCCCCCAACCTCCCTGAGTGAGCTGGCTCAGCAGCCAAGGGGTCAGGTCACCCCCTAGGGCCACGCTGAGGGATCAGGCCTGTGATCACCCCTGTGCTGCTTCTCTAGCCCGGGCCCAGCCTGAGCCACGCTTGGGCCTGCAGCAGCTCTTGTTGTTCCAGGCTGAAGTGACCTTCGAGGACGTGGCCGTGCTCCTCTCCAGGGAGGAGTGGGGCCGTTTGGGCCCTGTTCAGAAGGGCCTCTACAGGGATGTGATGCTGGAAACCTACAGGAACCTGGTCTCTCTGGGTGAGGCCCCTTCCTGGGATGCAACTCAGGGAATAGTCCTGGGGGCTCAGGGCTCAGCAGGGGCTGGGCTGGGGGCCTCATCCCCTGGGCCCAGAGGTGGGTGTCACTGACCCTCGTCCCAGGCAGGCCTGGTCTGCACAGAGGAGGGCCCTGGGTGGGGCTGGGTTCGCCAGCACCAGATAAGACTGCCTCCCTGCCCCAGGCCCAATGTAGGTGCATCTCCTGGTGGAGAGAGTCCTCTGTGCTCAGATCTTCATCTTCATGACCACATCCACCTCTCCAGGGAGTTTCCAGACTTCCCATCACCCCCTGTACCTGTGTGTCCTCTCCCCCGCCAGCCCCAGGGTGAGCCCACACTGTGTCCTTGGCATCAATCCCAGGCCCCGTCTCCTTCCCAGGAGCTGGACCTGCAGGCCCCAAGCCAGAGGTGATTACACAGTTGGAGCGAGGGGATGAGCCGTGGGTCCCAGACGTGCAGGGGAGAGAGCGACCGACCATCGATGGCTCAGGTGCGTAGGGGGGCTGACTCCCTGACTCACTTGCTGAACAAGCATGTGTGGGGGTCCACGATATGTAGTGTCAGCCGACTCATGAATTTGGAGGAGGATGCATTATGGCCAGTGCAGTAGCCCTGGGAGTGGCCTCTGCTGAAACCCAGGTCACCTTTGCCAGCCTGGGTGCCACAGTGGGGTGACTCTTTTTTTCTTTTAGTTGAAGTATAGTTGATTTACAATATTCTGTTAGTTTCAGGTGTCCAGTGTAGCGATTCAGTATTTTTACAGATTATATTTCATTTAAAGTTGCTACAAAGTAATGGCTATGTTTACCTGTGCAGCACAGTATATCCTTGTTGCTTATTTATAGGGTGATTCTTGAGCTGAATCTTCTAGGAGGGTAAGAGGGGGCAGTGTTGGTGGAAGAGAAGAGGGGAAGGCACTCGGGTGTGCTGTGAAGGAAGGCCAGGCCCCCAGGACTCCATGGAGCCCTGCTGTCCAGGGCTCATGCCCTCCGAGGGGCGTCAGACCGTCAGGCGGGGCCATAGCGATGGAGAACATCGCTTCGTTTGCTCTCTTCTAAGTTAACCTACTAGATGATTACAGGCTATTATAGGAAAGGGAGGGAGTACGCATCACCCCAGATTTCAGCACCCAAATACAAATGTGTTCCGGTGTGTACGTGCTGTCCATTTTCCAGTGAAGTCTGGTCTGTACCCGCACACAGACATCGCTAGGAATGCAGTGATCTGTGTGCATTGAAGGGTCGCTGGATTTTTCACTGAATGCATTTCTATTTCTGTGCGCATGAGCTGCGGTCACTGCTCTCAGTGGGAGTGCTATGGGGAATGGTGTGCTGTGGGGAATGGTGTCCTCTGGGTTCATTGCCACAGAGAACGCTGATGAGTGACTTTTTGCAGGTGTCTTGCTGATGTCCTAGGAAGGAACTATTGGCTCAAAGAACTTGAATTTCACGTTTGTAAATTTATTTATTCAAATATAAATACTTACAGAAATGGGACAGACCCTATTTACAGCTCAGTCGATTTTTACGAAAATCCATCATCCAGATCAAAATAGAGAACATATCTAGTTCCCTGGGAGCCCACAGGTCCTCCTCCGTCATTTCTCACTGCTCCCCACCGGCCCTTCTGTCTGACTCCTATGGGGCACCTGCATGTGGTGAGCCTGCCATGTTGTATGGAGTTTGTTCAGTCTGTTCGCTGTTCTGTCGTGAACACACCACAAGTATTTTCCATTGTACTTCTGCAGGGCATTTGGTTGTCCCCATTTTGGGGCTGTGTGTGTGTGCATGTCTTGGCTCACAGAGAATGCATTTCTGGTGAGTGTAGTCCTGCAAGTGGAGTCACTGTGTGCCTCGTCAGGGAAGAAAGGGTGGAGACATGGGCCTCAGACTTGAGGGCATCCCGTGTTACATCTTGAGTTTAAGGTGCTGGTGGCTCCCGGCCTCTCAGGCCCCTGGGAAGAGCCCTGGGAATGGGCGTGGCCTGCTAGGGAGGGCTGAGGGACCCAGCCTCTGTGTGCTCTACCCTCCCTTCCTCAGTTGGCATGAGCTCTGCTCTCTGCCCTTCTGGGGAGGCAGCTGGTTTTCCCACCATGGATTTTGGGGTGGATTAGCTATTGTTAGGCAGCCTTACACTCGCTCAGCTTTAATTTCTTTGTCAGATATCCTTCATGAGTTTTGGGACCCCTCCTTGCTCTGGTTTCCATGATGCTATGAAGCTTCCATCTTCTGTCCTTTTGTGATGAGGATAGGTATCCTGCAGTCCCAACCAAGCATGCTCTGTGGGCAGAAGGCAGGCAGGAATGGTGTGGGTGTTAAGAGTTGGGCAGATGCTTGTGCTGCTGCGAGATTGCAGCCCTGGGCGAGGCTTTTAAGCCTCTGGGCTCCAGGCTCTCATGTCTGCAAGACTTTGGAGATGGTGTTTTTGTGACTTTGGAGATGATAGAGATGGTACTTCACAGGTGGTCAGCAGCATCTTTATACCTTCCTTCCAGAGTCAGAACAGGTGACCCTGAGGTGTTCCATTTGTTGTTTCAGCTCATGGGACCAGGACTGAGAATCAGGAGTTGACTTCAAGCGAGATGCTCTATGGGGAAGAACTGGACCGACTCAGGGGGAGTTTTCTCCGGGGACCTGAGCCAGGAGAAGCCTGTGAGCATGTCAGGGAGCCAGAGGGGAGCATGGACGGGCCTGTGGAGCAGAGAGGCCCCAGGCCAGTCACACTGGCCAACAAGGAGAGTGGCCTGGAGTCTGGGGGAAACCTCAGGTTGGGGTCAAGCACTCTCCCTGATCAGAGACCTCACAAATGCGATATATGTGAGCAGAGTTTTGAACAGAGATCGTATCTTAATAACCATAAGCGTGTACACAGGTCCAAAAAAACAAATATGGTGCGTGATTTAGGGGAAGTTTTCACTGCAAATTTAGTTGTTAAAGAAGATCACAAAATTCCTATTGGAAAAAAATTGCATTATTGTGGTTGCTGTGGGAAAGCCTTCAGGTACAGTGCTAACCTTGCCAAGCACCAGCGGCTGCACAGCGAAGAGAAGCCCTACAAGTGCGACGAGTGTGGGAAAGCCTTCCACCAGAGCTGCGAACTCATCAATCATCGCAGGATGCACTCCGGGGAGATCCCCTACCGCTGCGATGAGTGCGGGAAGACGTTCAATCAGAGGCCAAATCTCATGAAGCATCAAAGGATCCACACTGGGGAGAAGCCCTACAAGTGTAGTGAGTGTGGGAAGCACTTCAGTGCCTACTCGTCCCTCATTTATCACCAGAGGATCCACACTGGAGAGAAGCCCTACAAGTGCAACGACTGTGGGAAGGCCTTCAGTGACGGCTCAATCCTCATCCGACATCGTCGGACTCACACTGGAGAGAAGCCATATGAGTGCAAAGAATGTGGCAAAGGCTTTACCCAGAGTTCTAACCTTATTCAACATCAAAGAATTCACACTGGAGAAAAACCCTATAAATGTAATGAATGTGAGAAAGCCTTCATCCAAAAAACCAAGCTTGTTGAACATCAGAGAAGCCACACCGGAGAAAAGCCCTATGAATGTAATGACTGTGGCAAGGTTTTCAGCCAGAGCACCCACCTCATCCAGCATCAGAGGATCCACACAGGAGAGAAACCCTACAAGTGTGGTGAGTGTGGGAAGGCCTTCCACAACAGTTCCAGACTCATCCACCATCAGAGGTCACACCACGGAGAGAAGCCGTACAAATGCACTGATTGCAAGAAAGCCTTCAGCCAGGGCACATACCTCCTGCAGCACCGGAGGATTCACACCGGGGAGAAGCCGTACACGTGCGGCGAGTGTGGCAAGGCCTTCCGGCACAGCTCCAACATGTCCCAGCATCAGAGGATTCACCTCCGGGAAGACTTTTCCCCATGACTAGGGGAGGCCCCTGAGGTCTGCTGTGCACTTCCTGCATGTGACCCACCCAGCCCTTTACCTGCTGTCCACATAGTGTTGTCACAGGTGAAAGAGCATTTCTGTCTAATTAAAAAAAGTCTTAAAACAGAAGCAGTGCATGGTCACTTCAGAGAAATCGAGTGAGAAACGTAAGCAAACAGGAGAAACTCCTGTAGCTTCCCCTTAGACAAAGAGAACTCACCACCACTGCGCCCGGTGTAGGTTTCGTCCAGACACACCAAACAGCATCCTCTAGAGAAGTACTGTGGTGCTTTCTGTGCAGCTCGTTTCCTCAATCCTAGAAAACTCACACTGGAGAGACCTATGTGTTTACATTGTTTTACACATTGTAAATTTAAAAAAATTGGCATATTGTTCATACTTTTCTGTGTCACTTAATAGAATTAATAATTGCTTTTTTTATTGTGGTAAAATAATATACGATGTTACATGTACCATTTAAACCATTTTTGACTGTACAATTCAGTGGCATTAGATACATTCACAATATTGTATAGCTATCAGCAAATCTGTTTCCAAACTGGTTTATCTGAAACAGAAACTCTGCACCCATTAAACAGTAACTCTTCACTCTCCCCCTTTCCATTTTTCTGTCTCAGAGAATTTGCCTATTCTAAGTACGTCATATAAGTGAGGTCATACAACATTTGCCCTTTATGTCCTGGCTTATTTCACTTAGCATAATGTCCTCAAGGTTCATCCGTGTTGTAGCAGGTGTCAGGACAACATTCTTTCTTTACAGCTGAATAATAACTGCACTGTTTGTAGATACCATGTTTTGTTTACCCATCATTTGTTGATAGATTACTTGGGTGTTTCTGCCTGTTGATTATTGTGCATAATGCTGCTATGAACATTGGTATACAGATCTGTACTTGTACTTTCCCTACTTTCAGTACTTTGGGGTATAATCCTAGGAGTAAAACTGCTGGATCATATGGTAATTCTATGTTTAAATTTCTGAAGAATGGCCACACTTTTCCACAATGGCAGTACTATGTTATATCCCCACTAGCAATTCACGAAGTTTCCAGATTCTCTACATTCTTGTCAATACTTGTTATTTTTCCATTATTTTGTTCATAGTCATCCTAATGGGTGTGAAGTGGTAACTCACTGTGGTTTCGTTTTGCATTTCCATGATGACTAATGATATTGAGCATCTTTTCATGTGCTTTTTTTTTTTTTTTAAATGACTTTACAATCTGGCTTCAACCTTTTTTTTTTAAATTTATTTATTTATGTTTGGCTGTGTTGGGTCTTCGTTTCTGTGCGAGGGCTTTCTCTAGTTGCGGCAAGCGGGGGCTACTCTTCATTGCGGTGCGTGGGCCTCTCACTGCTGTGGCCTCTCTTGTTGCAGAGCACAGGCTCCGGACGTGCAAGCTCAGCGGCCATGGCTCACGGGCCCAGTTGCTCCGCGGCATGTGGGATCCTCCCAGACCAGGGCTTGAACCCATGTCCCCTGCATCAGCAGGTGGACTCTCAACCACTGCGCCACCAGGGAAGCCCTCATTTGCTTTTTGACCATTTATTTCTGTGCCTTCTTTGGAGAAATGTCTATTCAAATCCCTTGTCCATTTTTGAATTGGGCTGTTTGTTTTTGTTGTTGAGGTGTAGGAGTTCATGTATTTTGCATAGTAATCCTTTATCAGATATACTACTTGCAAATATTTTCTCATTCAGTGAGTTGTCTGTCTACTCTCTTGATAGTGTCCTTTGATGCGAGAAGGTTTTAATTTTTATGATGTTCAGTTTATCTATTTTTTCTCTTGTTGCCTGTGCTCAGGGTGTCATATCCAGGAACTCATTGCTAAATCCAAGATTATGAAGATTTGCCCCTACATTTTCTAAGGGATTTTATATTTTTAGGTATTATGTTTTAGTCTTTGATCTGTTTTGAGCTAATTTTTATATATGGTATAAGATAAGGGTCCAACTTTAAACTTTTCTGCGTGTGGTTATCCAGTTTTCCCTGTAACATTTTTGGAAGTCTTTTTTTTTTTCCCCCACTGAATGTGTTAGCTTAAGCTGCCATAACAAAATACCACAGACCAGGTGGCTTAAAAACCAGAAATTTATTTCTCACATTTCTGGAGACTGAGAAGTCCAAGATTGGGCTTCCCTGGTGGTGCAGTGATGAATAATCTGCCTGCCAATGCAGAGGACATGGGTTCGAGCCCTGGTCTGGGAAGATCCCACAGGCCACGGAGCAACTAAGCCCCTGCGCCACAACTAGTCAGCCTGTGCTCTAGAGCCTGCATGCCACAACTACTGAAGCCTGTGTGCCTAGAGCCTATGCTCCTCAACAAGAGAAACCACTGCAATGAGAAGCCTGCGCACCTCAACGAAGAGTAGCCCCTGCTCGCCACAGCTAAAAGAAAACCCTCGTGCAGCAACAAAGACCCAACACAGCCAAAAATAAATAAATTAAAAAAAAACAAACCAAGTCCAAGATCAAGGTGTTGGCTGATTCAACTCCTGGTGAGGATTCCTTTCCAGGCTTACAGTACAGCCGCCCCATTGTGTCCTCACTTGGTGGAGAAAGATCTCAGGTGTCACTTCCCTCTTCTTATCAGGGCACCAGTCCTATGGCATTAGGGCTCCACCTTATGACCTCATTTAACCTTTATCACCACAGGCCTTACCTCCAAATACAGTCACATTGGGGGTTAGAGCTTCAGCTTATGAATTTTGAGGGGACACAAACATTCAGTTCATAACAAATGGTCTTTGGCATCCTTGTCAAAAATCGATTGTACGTGCAAGGGTTTATTTCTAGGCTCTATTCTCTTCCATTGGTTATATGTCCTTATGCCAGCATCACACTGTTTTGATTAGTGTAGCTTTGTAGTAAGTTTTGAAATCAGGAAGTGTATGTCCTCTAACTTATTAATTAATTAATTTGGCTGCACTGGGTGTTAGTTGTGGCATGTGGGATCTTTAGTTGGGCATGAGAATGCTTAGTTGTGGCATGTGGGATTGTGTTCCCTGACCAGGGATTGAAGCAGGGTCCTGTGCATTGGGAACACAGAGTCTTAAGTCCCTGGACCACTAGGGAAGTCCCTACCTGTTCTTTTTTAAGGTGGTTTTGGCTGTCCCTTGAGATTCCATATGAATTTTAGGATGGGTGTTTCTCTTTCTGCAAAAAAATGTCATTGGGATTTTGATAGGGATGGTAGTGAATCTGTAGATCGCGTTGGGTAGTATTCTGCCTCAGTTGGCATGATTAAGTGGGGTTTTTTCCTCATTTTATTAACGTGATGTATTACAATGGTTGATATTCATATGTTGACCCTCCTTGCATTTTGGGAATAAATCCTGCTTGGTCATCATGCATAATCCTTTTTAAATGGGGATTAAAAAAATTAATTAATTTGGCTGCGCCAGGTCTTAGTTGTGGCATGCAGGATCTTTGTGGCGGCATGCGCGATCTTCAGTTGTGGCATGCGAACTCTTTTAGTTTTTATAAATTTTATTTATTTAGTTTTGGCTGCGTTGTGTCTTTGTTGCTGCGTGCGGGCATTCTGTTGTTGCTGCGAGCAGGGGCTACTCTTCCTTGCGGTGCGCAGACTTCTCATTGCGGTGGCTTCTCTTGTTGCGGAGCACGGGCTCTAGGCACGTGGACTTCAGTAGTTGTGGCACGTGGGCTCAGTCGTTGTGGCTCACGGGCTCTAGCGTGCAGGCTCAGTAGTTGTGGCGCACGGGCTTAGTTGCTCCACGGCATGTGGGATCTTCCCGGACCAGGGCTCGAACCTGTGTACCCTGCATTGGCAGGCAGATTCTCAACCACTGTGCCACCAGGGAAGCCCGCGTGTGAACTCTTAATTACGGCCTGTGGGATCTAGTTCCCTGACCAAGGATGGAGCCCAGGCCCCCTCCATCGGGAGTGTGGAGTCTTAGCCACTGGACCACCAGGGAAGTCCCCATGCATAGTCCTTTTAATATGTTGAGTTTGGTTTTCTAGTATTTTGTTGAGGATCTTTGCATGAATACTCATAAGGGTATTGGTCCATAGTTTTTCGTCTTTGTCTCTCATTGGTATCATGGTAATGCTAGACTCATAGGATAAGTTAGGAAGTATTACTTCCTCTTCAGTTTTTGGGAAGAGTTTGAGAAGGGTTGGTGTTTATTCTTTTTTAAATGTTCTGTAGACTTGAAACCCTCTCTGTTGGGCTTTTCCTTGATATCCTTATATCTAAAGAGAGTCTCTTGTAGACAGCATGTAGTTGAATCTTGGCTTTTTTAAAAAAATTTTATTTATTTTTGGCTGCGTTGGGTCTTCATAGCTGCACGCAGGCTTTCTCTAATTGCGGTGAGTGGGGGCTACTCTTTGTTGTGGTGCGTGGGCTTCTCATTGTGGTGGCTCCTCTTGTTGCAGGTGGCTTCTCTTGTTGCAGAGCATGGGCTCTAGGCACGTGGGCTTCAGTAGTTGTGGCACACGGGCTCAGCAGTTGTGATGTGCGGGCTCTGGAGCGCAAGCTCAGTAGTTGTGGTGCATGGGCTTACTTGCTCCGCGGCATGTGGGATCTTCCCGGACCAGGGCTCGAACCTGTGTCCCCTGCATTGGCAGGTGGATTCTTAACCACTGTGCCACCAGGGAAGTCCTTAGTTGATTTTTTTTTTTTTTTTGTAGTGTACCATTTTAATTCCCTTCTTTACTTTTCTGTATATTTTTTAGCTATTTTCTTAGTCTTTACTTTGGGGATTACATTAAAAGCTGATAACAACTTAGTTGGAATAATACTGACTTAGTTTAGTAGTGTAAACACACTCTACATCTCTGTCCCCCCTTTATGTTGTTATTGTCACAGGTCACATCTTTGTATGACACACTACGATTATTGTCATGCATTTGCCTATTAAATCATGTAGGAAAAGGAGACGTTACAAGCTGTAACAAAAGTATAGTAATACTAGCTTTTTATATTTACCTATGCAGTTCCTTTTACTAGTGTTCTTTATTTTTTCTTGTGGCATTGAGTTGCTATCTAATCCCCTTTTATTTCACTGTACATGAGGAGCCATTCTTCGGTTGCTGCTTTCAGAATTGTCTCCGTCTTTGGGTTTTGACAACTTGACTCTAATTTGTTTCACTGTGGACCTCTGTTTATCCTGTTTGGCATTGGACGTGCATATTCACATCTCAGATTTCAGAAGTTCCTGTCCATTATTTCTTCAGATATCTTTTCTGCCCCTTTCTCTTCTTTCTAGGAGTCCTGTAATGTGTATGTTGGTACATTTGATAGTGTTTCATAGGTTTTTTGGATCTGTTCATTTTTCTTCATTTTTTTCTTTCTGCTCCTTATACTGGGTAATTCTAATTGTCATTTTTTTTTTCTTCACATCTTTATTGGAGTATAAATGCTTTACAGTGTTCTGTTAGTTTCTGCGGTATAACAAAGTGAATCAGCTATATGCATACATATATCCCCATATCCCCTCCCTCTTGAGCCTCCCTCCCACCCTCCCTATCCCACCCCTCTAGGTCATCACAAGTTGATCTCCTTGTGCTATGCAGCAGCTTCCCACTGGCCGTTCATTTTACATTTGGTAGTGTATATATGTCAGTGCTACTCTCTCACTTCATCCCAGCTTCCTCTTTCCCACCGTGCCCTCAAGTCCATTCTCTACATCTGTGTCTTTATTCCTGCGCTGCTACTAGGCTCATCAGTACTGGTTTTTAAAATTCCATATATGTGCATTAGCATACGGTATTTGTTTTCCTCTTTCTGACTTACTTCACTCTGTATGACAGATTCTAAGTCCATCCACCTCACTACAAATAACTAAATTTCGTTCCTTTTTATGGCTGAGTAATATTCCATTGTATATATGTGCCACATCTTCTTTATCCATTCATCTGTTTTTTTGTTTTTATTTTAATTTTTATTTTATTTATTTATTTTTGGCTGCATTGGGTTTTCATTGTGGTGTGCGGGTTTCTCATTGCGGTGGCTTCTCGTTGCAGAGCATGGGCTCTAGAGTGCAGGCTCAGTAGTTGTGGCACATGGGGTCAGTAGTTGTGGCTCATCAGCTCTAGAGCGCAGGCTCAGTAGTTGTGGCGCGCGGGCTTAGTTGCTCCGCGGCATGTGGGATCTTCCCGGACTAGGGCTCAAACCCGTGTCCCCTGCATTGGCAGGTGGATTCTTAACCACTGCACCACCAGGGAAGCCTATGGCAGGTGGATTCTTAGCCACTGCCCCACCAGGGAAGTCCTCCCATAGGTTTTGGATTGTCGTGTTTTTGTTGTCACTTGTTTCTAGGTATTTTTAAATTTCTTCTTTGATTTCTTCAGTGATACCTTGGTTATTTAACAGTACACTGTTTAGCCTCCATGTATTTGTGTTTTTTACAGTTTTTTTTCCTGTAATTGATTTCTAATCTCATAGTGTTGTGGTGGGTAAAGATGCTTGATATAATTTCAATTTTCAGAAATTTTCCAGGACTTGATTTGTGACCCAAGATGTGACCTCTTCTGGAAAACATTCTGTGTGCACTTGAGAAGAAGTATATTCTACCACTTTCGGGTGGAATGTCCTAAAAATATCAATTAAGTCTGTCTGGTTGTTTGTGTCATTTAAAGCTTATGTTTTCCTTATTTATTTTCTGTGTGGATGATCTGTCTATTGGTGTAAGTGGGGTGTTAGAGTCCCCCACTATTATTGTGTTACTGTCGATTTTTCCTTTCATGGCTGCTAGCATTTGCCTTATGTATTGAGGTGCTCCTATGTTGGGGGCATACATTTTAAAAATTTTTTGTTTATTTATTTTTGGCTGCATTGCATAAATACAATTGTTATGTTTTCATTTTGAATTGATCCCTTGATCATTATGTAGTGTCCTTCCTTATGTCTTGTAACAGTCTTTATTTTAAAGTCTATTTTATCTGATATGAGTATTGCTACTCCAGCTTTCTTGTGATTTCTATTTGCATAGAGTATCTTTTTCCATCCCCTCACTTTCAGTCTGTATGTTTCCCTAGGTCTGAAGTGGGTCTCTTGTAGACAGCATATATACAGATCTTGTTTTTGTATCTATTCAGCCAGTCTGTGTCTTTTGGTTGGAGCATTTACTCAGTTGACATTCAAGGTGGTTATTGATCTGTGTGTTCCTATTACCATTTTCTTAATTGATTTGGGTTTGTTTTTGTGGGTCTTTTTCTTCTCCTGTGTTTCCTGCTTAGAGAAGTTCCTTTAGCATTTGTTGTAAAGCTAGTTTGGTCGTGCTGAACTCTCATAGCTTTTGCTTGTCTGTAAAGCTTTTGATTTCTCTGTCAAATCTTAATGAAGTCCTTGCTGGGTAGAGTAATGTTGGTTGTAGGTTTTTCCCTCTCATCATTTTAAATAGGTCCTGCCATTCCCTTCTGGCTTGCAGTTTCTCTGAAAGATCAGCTGTTAACCTTATGGGGATTCCCTTGTATGTTATTTGTTGCTTTTCCCTTGCTGCTTTTAATATTTTTTCTTTGTATTTATTTATTTATTTATTTTATTATTTTTTCTGCAGCACACGGGCCTCTCACCGTTGCGGCCTCTCCCGTTGCGGAGCACAGGCTCCGGATGCGCAGGCTCAGCGGCCATGGCTCATGGGCCCAGCCTCTCCGTGGCATGTGGGATCCTCCCGGACCGGGGCATGAACCCATGTCCCCTGCGTCGGCAGGCGAACTCCCAACCACTGCGCTACCAGGGAAGCCCCTGTATTTAATTTTTGATAGTTTGATTAATATGCGTCTCGGCGTGTGTCTCTTCGGGTTTATCCTGTAGGGGACTCTCTGTACTTCCTGGACTTGATTGACTATTTCCTTTCCCATATTAGGGAAGTTTTAAACTATAATCTCTTCAAAGATTTTCTCAGACCCTTTCTTTTTCTTCTCTTCTTCTGGGACCCCTATAGTTAAAATGTTGTTGAGTTTAATGTTGTCCCTGGGGTCTCTGAGATGTCTTCAATTGTTTTCATTCTTTTTTTCTTCATTTTGCTCCCCGGCAGTTATTTCCACCATTTTATCTTTCAGCTCACTTATCCAGTCTTCTGCCTTAGTTATTCTCCTATTGATTCCTTCTGGAGTATTTTTTTAAATATATATATTTTTTTTGTTTGTTTGTTTGTTTTGTTTTGTTTTGTTTGTGGTACGCGGGCCTCTCACTGTTGTGGCCTCTCCTGTTGTGGAGCACAGGCTCCGGACGCGCAGGCTCAGCGGCCATGGCTCACGGGCCCAGCCGCTCCGCGGCATGTGGGATCTTCCTGGACCGGGTCACGAACCCGTGTCCCCTGCATCGACAGGCGGACTATCAACCACTGCACCACCAGGGAAGCCCTTTAATATATTTTTTGTAATATATTTTTTTAATTTTATTTTTGGCTGTGTTGGGTTTTTGTTGCTGCACACGGGCTTTCTCTAGTTGCAGTGAGCGGGGGCTACTCTCGTTGCAGTGCGCGGTGCTTCTCACTGCAGTGGCTTTTCTCATGGAGCATGGGCTCTAGGCGCGCGGGGTTCAGTAGTTGCAGCACGCGGGCTCAGTAGTTGTGGCTCACGGGCTCTAGAGCACAGGCTCAGTAGTTGTGGCACACAGACTTAGTTGCTCCGCGGCATGTGGGATCTTCCCGGACCAGGGCTCAAACCCGTGTCCCATGCATTGGCAGCCAGATTCTCAACCACTGCACCACCAGGGAAGCCCCTTCTAGAGTATTTATAATTTCAGTAATTGTGTTGTTCATCACTGTTTGTTTGCTCTTTAGTTCTTATAGATCCTTGTTAAACGTTTCTTGTATTTTCTCCATTCTGTTCCCGTTATTTTGGATCATCTTTACTATCATTACTCTGAATTATTTTGCAGGTAGGTTGCCTATTTCGTTTTCATTTATTTGGCCTTGTAGGTTTTTACCTTTCTCCTTCGTCTGTAACATATTTTTTTTTGTTTGTTTGTTTTTTGAGGGATGGGGCTGTGTTCCTGTCTTACTGGTTGTTTGGCCTGAGGCATCCAGCCCTGGAGTTTGCAGGCAGTTGGGTAGAGCCGGGTCTTGGTACCGAGATGAAGACCTCCGGGAGGCCTCACTCTGATTGATATTCCCTGGGGTCTGAGGTACTCTGTTAGTCCAGCAGTTTGGACTCGGAGCTCCCACCACAGGAGCTTGGGCCCGACCTGGGCACCAAGATCCCGCAAGCTGCGTGGCACGGCAAAGAAAAAAAGAAAAGAAAAGAAAAAAAGGAGCAGTACAATAACAAAGAATAAAAAATAAAATAAAATTAGAAAGATAGAATTACGGAAAATAAAAATATAGTTGAGGGCTTCCCTGGTGGTGCAGTGGTTGAGAGTCCGCCTGCCAATGCAGGGGACACGGGTTTGCGCCCCGGTCTGGGAAGATCCCACATGCCACGGAGTGGCTGGGCCCGTGAGCCATGGCCGCTGAGCCTGTGCGTCCGCAGACTGTGCTCCACAATGGGAGAGGCCACAACAGTGAGAGGCCCGCGCACTGCAAAAAAAAAAAAAAAAAAAAAAAAAAAATATATATATATATATATACACACATATAGTTGAAACAACTGCAACAAGGTAGAACAACCACAACAGAAAAAAGAAAAAAAAAGCCAAAAACCAAAAAACCAGTTGTCTTATCTTCAAGTTCATTGATCTTCCCTCTGCTGCTCAGATCTGCTCTTGAACCCTCCAGTGAGTTTTTCATTTCAGTATTGTACATTTCAGTCCCACAGTTTCTGCTTGGTACATTCTGAGCATCATTTGATGCCGACTCTGTATTGTAAGTCCCCCACCCCTTGGGGTTGCTGCATCTTGCTTGTTGAGGGTTGGAGCCACCTGTGACTTTTCCTTACTTTTTCAAAGTGTAATCCCTGAAGTTTCTGTTTAACTTTCCATGTGGTCAGCCAGTGACCTAACAAAGATTTCCTTAAATATCTAGTTCCCAAAAGGGGAAGAAACAAGTATCTTTTTAATTCCCCCTGGAAGCCACTTTTACCCATTTGAAACCAGTGTTTAAAACAATGACAGCCAATGGGCTTCCCTGGTGGCACAGTGGTTGGGAGTCTGCCTGCCAACGCAGGGGACACAGGTTCGAGCCCTGGTCCAGGAGGATCCCACATGCCGTGGAGCAGCTGGGCCTGTGCGCCACAGCTGCTGAGCCTGTGCTCTGGAGCCTGTGAGCCACAACTGCTGAAGCCCATGCGCCTGGAGCCCGTGCTCCCCAACGAGAGAAGCCACTGCAATGAGAAACCCGTGCGCCGCAACAAAGAGTAGCCCCCACTCACCACAACTAGAGAAAGACAGTGTGCAGCAACGAAGACCCAGTGCAGCCAAAAATAAATAAATAAATTTATAAAAAACAAAACAAAAACAATGACAGCCAAACCTGTGCCAGCCCCGCAGTGGTCAAAAGCAGCAATCAACCGGCAGAACACAGTTCTCGTGCTTGGAGGATGGTGGCCTTATTGCCTGTCCTTCCTCCAGCAAAGCTGTGTCAGAAACGCAGGCCAGCATCCACATGGCTGTGTGCCACGGGCCAGGTGATGGGTGTGCTAGGTGCCGGCCAGCTGTGGATTCACTGGAATTTGCTGAAATTCCCTACCCTCTTCGTCAAGCTCTCTCCTGGATGCTGCAAGCGTCTGACTAGACTTGAGTTCCAGAATAGTTACTTTAGAGTTCCTGCCAGCTCAGTGGTCCTTTAGGTGGAGGGACAGAGTCCTGGAGCTTCCTACTCTGCCACCTTCCAGGACATCACTCCCTGATAACTGCCTTTGTAACAGTAACAAAATGTCTACCTAATTAACATTTTAGTTTTATAAAACTTATCATTTGGACATATATTATTCCACAGTGCCTACTTCAGGCCTTTTTTTTTTTTTTTTTTTGCGGTACGCGGGCCTCTCACTGTTGTGGCCTCTCCCATTGCGGAGCACAGGCTCCGGACGCGCAGGCTCAGCGGCCATGGCTCACGGGCCCAGCCGCTCCGCGGCATGTGGGATCTTCCCAGACCGGGGCACGAACCCGCGTCCCCTCCATTGGCAGGCGGACTCTCAACCACTGCGCCACCAGGGAAGCCCCATAGGCCTTTAACTTTTTCTTTTAAATTGTGTCTTTAGCACACATTCCTAGGAACAGGATAAACGTTTTAAAGGACACTGATGTAAGTATGCAAATGCTTTCCAGAGTGGTTGTGCCCAATACATAGTGTCACCAGCACTGAATCCCTGGAAAACTCTGCCTGCCTGCCTGTCAGGGTGCAAAGTTGAGCAGAGCACAGTCTGATTTCCACTCCACCTTCCCGCATGGACGTTGTGCTTTTAACCTCTGCTTGCAGATTAAACGGGCACGACCGTGGCCAGTGCTTCACTAACTGACTGATTACTCAGGAAACAGCATTTCTGTGTTTGGGTTTAAATGGGACCCTCCGCCCTGTCACTGCTTGTGGCCCAGATGATCTTTTGTTGGGTTGTCTAAGAACCCCTGCTCTGGGGGGGGGGGTCCCTTCCACTGGCGTGGATGTCCCCTGAGCCAGTGGCACCCGAGGGACTGTGGCCTACTTGAAGGGAGCCCCAAAGACCTGGGTTGGGGGGTAGGCTGGAGAGGCAGGGAGGGGCGGAGGGGCAGTGCAGTCTGAAGAAACATATTTAATGGTGAAGCGTACCTGGAAAAAGAAAGGTACGCTGTCGTTTTCATCGTGCGGAACCAGAGGACACAGTCTGACAGGTTTTCCTGGCTGTTTGGTTTTGGCTTAATAGGGCTGGTCACACGAGCTGGTGACACATTTTCACAGGGGCCAAGCGTCCAGCCGGTCTTGGGATGGGGAGGGAGCACGGGCAGAGGGACCCACTGGTTCTGGATGTTGGCACTGGGCCGTCTTGGGCGGCCGCCCCTGGGCACCTGGTCAGCTCACTCCTGTGCTGTGTCCTGTTGTCTCCTCAGCTCACGAGATCAGGAACCAATTTGTCAGCCTGCGTTTGCGGGTGACATCATCCCAGACCACAGGCTGCTTGTTAGATATTAATTGTTAACAGCTCTGGGCAGCTAGCAGTGAGTCAGATGAGCAGTTGGGGTCAGACAATCAGACAGTGAGGACCCTGGCCTGTTAGGGGAGGCTCAAGCGTCCCCGAGTAAAGAGGTCATGGCAGCCACCCTGAAGGTCATGGGGAGGCCAGGTGAGGTCATGCTCACGCGTGCATGTTTGGTGCTCACGTACTAGGTTTTGTGCCTGGCCCTGTGCACACCCTTGGGGCAAAGATCCAGACAGGACATCACATCTGAGCCACAGGGCTGCTGGGAGCTGGACCTGGGCCCTCCCAGCCCTGTCCTTGGGTTGAGCCAGTCCATGGGTGCCCCCCGGTTGAATGGCCTCTCTGCTCTCCTGGAGTGGCTGGAGTGGCTGGAGGGGGCCGTGAGGCCTCTCATGCTTGCCTGGGGAATCGCCTGCCCCAACCTGTCCCAGTTTCCTACGTGGGTCTCGGGGTCCCCTGGGGTTGTAGAGTGTTCGGACGCCTCCTCGTGGGGGTGAGTGGCTCCCCTTAACCCCTGTGGTGGTTGCACCTGTCCAGAGTCCCGCAAACTCAGCACGTGGACCACACGGACTGAGGCCTGGGCTGGTCTTCCTGCAGTGACTTAATTCCACACTGACCCTGTGACAGAACCCCAGGCTCACAAAGGGAAGTGATTGGCCTGAGGTCACAGTAGTTGCAGGCAGGTCTGGGCTCCAACCCACTCTTTTTTTTTTGGCTGCGTTGGGTCTTCATTGCTGTGTGCGGTCTTTCTCTAGTTGTGGAGAGTGGGGCTACTCTTCATAATGGTGCGCGGGCTTCTCATTGTGGCTTCTCTTGTGGAGCACGGGCTCTAGGCACGCGAGCTTCAGTAGTTGTGGCGCACGAGCTCAGTAGTTGTGGCGCACAGGCTTAGTTGCTCCGTGGCATGTGGGATCTTCCTGGACCAGGGATAGAACCAGTGTCCCCTGCATTGGCAGGCGGATTCTTAACCAGTGCACCACCAGGGAAGTCCCTCCAACCCACTCTTAATCACCTTTGCAGAAAAGACTACCCTCACCTCAGGAGAGGGCTGGCCTCTGTCCTGGGCTCCTGGATGGTTGGAATGTCCTGCCTGAGAAGAGTTATCTTTGTTTACCTGCAGCCTTGGGCCATGCGAGGTGGTCTACACCAACAATGACCTATGGTGGAGTCCTTGGGCTGCACGGCATCAGCTCGACCTCTGGAGGGGCTGGAGCCTGAGGTTGGTCATGTAGGCAGCCAGCTGTCACCGGCCCCAGTAAGAGCTCTGGATGCCAAGGCTCAGGTGAGCTTCCCTGTTGCCATACCCGTGCACTGTGTCCCACACCAGTGTCAGGAAAGTAATGCTGCCTGTGACTCTGCAGGGAGAGGACAACGGAAGCTCCACTTCTGGAACTTTCCCTGGATTCTGCCCCATGCAGCCTCTTGGCTGATTTGAATCTGTGTCTTTTCCCTGTAACACACTGTAACCATGTTATATCAGCTTTCAAGATGAGTTCTTTGTGTCCATGTAGCAAGTTATTGAACCTGAGAGTGATCTTGGGGAGCCTGAAACCTGTGAGTGGTGTCAGAGGTGAGGGCAGTCTTGGGGACCCTGAAATGCACACCATCTCACTGGCGCTTCTCAGCTCAGGAACTTTTACACATGAAACTAAAAGTGTTCCCCAAACTTATCCAGATGGGCCAGAGACGAGACCCCAGTGCTGTCCCCACCACCGCTCCTCTGACTTTCCTCTGCCCCCGGGCAAGTCCGACTCCTGGGCCTCCACCTCCAGCCTCTCTGTGCACGAGTGGACTTCAGTGCACTAAGCTTCCAGACCTGTGGTCCAGGAGCGCCGCTGCCCCTCAGGGAGCCTCTGGGCTGCCTGGCATCTGCCAGCCACGTCCTGGTGCGCAGTCATCTTCCTCCAGAGGAGACGGTCACGCTATTGTGTCCCCATACCCGACACAGGTGGACTGTATTGTCACCGGCAATGCATTTTCCTATCCCTTTACAGCTCTGCATATCACAGCATAGCCTTCACTGATCGACTGGCAGGGGAGGCACGGTTTTGTTTGGAATGGGCACCCATGAGCCTTTCTCAGGCTCTCCTGGTTGGATTGCCCACTCGTGTGCAACAGCCTCTGATGTGTAGGAGACCCTTAAGCCAAAGTCACTGATCTTCCTCCACGCGTAAATGTGGGTTCCAGGCATTGCTTTTTTATTGGAAAATGTCAGATTATACACAGTACACCAAATTCTAGGTGGTCTAAAATATTTTCCAAATAATAGAAAATTTGAAGAGAACTAAGCATCAGATTTTTGGTAACTGTAAGGAGAAATAATATAAAGAGAAAGATTTAAATACATAAAATATAAAGACTTCGAACTAAAAAAGAAAAAATCCAAAGTAAGTGTGAATGCTGCTGACAAGTCAGAGGTGGGAGATAATGGCTGAGAATGGTGTCACCAGAGTGAGGGGGACCCCAAAGGTCATTCCAACCTCTGATGGGACTTCCAAAAAGGGCAGACTGCCCTTAGGTCCCAGCAGGTCACGTGCTACTCCTCCTTCTTGGAAAGGCAAGTGGCAAAAATGCATGTTCCAGGCTCCTTCCCAGGGAGAGGGGCGCTACAGCTCGCCACCCAGGTCAGTGCAGCTGAGAGCAAGAATGACAGAGGAAGTGCGCTTCCTTTGGCAAGGTGGGAAAGCAAACTATACATTTTGCAATGATTTCCCCGAAAACCCTAACTTACTTGGAAGATTTAGCAATCAGAATGATTTGCACTGTGTAACTCAAGTTGTCCTGTGATGTTTCCAAAAAAACATCCCTGTACATTGAAACTACCTGACCTCTTATTTTCATCTTGACTACAACATGACCATTTCTTTTTTTTTTTCCAACAGAGCATTACCTTTTTCTTCCCTTTTTAAAAAAACAATATATATTTTTAATTGAAATATAGTTGATTAACAATGTTGTGTTAATTTCTGCTGTGCAGCAATGTGATTCAGTTGTACATATATATATATATATGTATATATTCTTTTCTAAAATATTCTTTTCCATTATGGTTTATCATATGATATTGAATATAATTCTCTGTGCTATACAGTAGGTCCTTGTTTATCCATTAAACATTAACATTATATATAAAAGCTTCCATCTGCTAACCTCAACCTCCCACTTCATCCCTCCCCAACCCCCTCCCCCTTGGCAACCAATAGTCTGTTCTCTATGTCCAAGATTCTGTTTCAAAAATAGGTTCATTTGTGTCATATTTTAGATTCTACATATAAGTGATATCATATGGTATGTCTTTTTCTTTATGACTTACTTCACTTAGTATGATAATCTCTAGTTGCATCTATTGCTGCTGCTAATGGCATTATTGTTCTTTTTTATGGCAGAATAGTATTCCATTGTGTATAAATAGACCCCATCTTTATCCATTCATCTGTCGACGGACATTTAGGTTGCTTCCATGTTTTGGCTATTGTGAATAGTGCTGCTATGAGCATAGGGGTGCATGTATCTTTTTAGATTAGTTTTGTCTGTATATATTCCCAGGAGTAGGATTGCTGGATATGATAGTTCTATGTTTAGTTTTCTGAGGAATCTCCATGCTGTTCTCCATAGTGGTTGTACCAGTTTACATTCCCACCAGCAGTGTAGGAGGGTTCCCTTTTCTCCACACCCTCTCCAGTATTTGTTATTTGTAGACTTTTTAATGATGGCCATTCTGACTGGTGTGAGGTGGTACCTCATTGTAGTTTTGATTTGCATTTCTCTAATAATTGGCGATGTTGTGCATTTTATCACGTGGCTGTTGGCCATCTGTATTTCCTCTTTGAAGAAATGTTTGTTTAGGTTTTTCTGCCCACTTTTTAACTGGGTTGTTTTTTTTTTTGTTGTTGAGTTGTATGAGCTGTTTGTACATTTTAGAAATTAAGCCCTTGTCATTTGTTTGTAAACATTTTCTCCCACTCTGTACATTGTCTTTTTGTTTTGCTTATGGTTTCCTTTGCTGTGCAAAAGTTTGTAAGTTTGATTAGGTCCCATTTGTTTATTTTTGTTTTTATTTCTATTTCCTTGGGAGACTGACTGCCTCAGGTACGATTTGTCAGGCAATGTTTTGCCTATGTACTCTTCCATGAGTTTTATGGTGTCATGTCTTATGTTTAAGACTTTAAGCCATTTTGAGTTTGTTTATGGTGAGAGTGTTCTAACTTCATTGATATACATGCATCCAACTTTCCCAACACCACTTGCTGAAGAGACTGTTTTTTTTTCTTTTACCATTGTATATTCTTGCCTCCTTTGTCAAAGATTAATTGACCATGGGTGTGTGGGCCTATTTCTGGGCTATTCTGTTCCGTTGACTCATATGTTGGTTTTTGTGCCAATACCACAGTTTTGATTACTGTAGCTTTGTACTGAGTTGGCCAAAAGGTTCAGGTTTTTCCATAAGATGTTACAGAAAAACCCGAACGAACTTTTTGGCCAACCCAATAGTATTGTCTCAAATCTGGGACGGTTATGCTTCCTGCTTTATTCTTTTTTATAAATTTATTTATTAATTTATTTTTGGCTGCATTGGGTCTTCATTGCTGGAACTTGTGTCCCCTGCATTGGCAGACGGATTCTTAACCACTGCGCCACCAGGGAAGTCCCCTGCTTTGTTCTTTTTCCTCAGGATTTCTTTGGCAATTCTGGGTATTTTATAGTTCTATATGAATTTTAGGATTATCAGTTCTAGAAGTTTTCGTGTGGAGTCTTTAGGGTCTTCTACATATTTAGTTGGTGAAAAAGTGCCTTTGGCTTTTAAGTAAAAATAAAAGACACACTTTTAATTTTCACCAAGAATTTTATTGAACAACGTATTCACTCTTTCGTTCTACCTTCCGCCATTTTTCAGGCAACTTCATAATTCCATCTTCCCAAAACTTTTTTTTAAAAATATTTATTTATTTAATTTATTTACCTTTGGCTGTGTTGGGTCTTTGTTGCTGCATGTGGGCTTTCTCTAGTTGCGGCGAGCAGGGGCTACTCTTTGTTGTGGTGTGCAGGCTTCTCATTGTGGTGGCTTCTCTTGTTGCAGAGCACGGGCTCTAGGCGTGTGGGCTTCAGTGGTTGTGGAATGCAGGCTCAGTAGTGGCTCCCGGGCTCTAGAGCACAGGCTCACCAGTTGTGGTGCACGGGCCTAGTTGCTCCGCAGCATGCAGGACCTTCCCGGACCAGGGCTTGAACCGTGTCCCCTGCATTGGCAGGCGGATTCTTAACCACTGCGCCACCAGGGAAGCTCCCACAAAACTTTTTGAGCAAAGAACTGTTCCAGGTGCCTTTTACAGTCTTCCAGGGAGTTGAAATTTTTTCTATTAAGAGAATTTTGTAAAGACCTAAATAAATGGAAATCCAAAGGTGCAATGTCTGGTGAATATGGCGGATGAATCAGAACTTCCCAGCCAAGTTGTAGTAGTTTTTGCCTGGTCATCAAAGAAACTAGTGGTCTTGCATTATCCTGATGGAAGATTATGCGTTTTCTGTTCACTAATTCCAGATGCTTTTCAATGAGTGCTGCTTTCATTTGGTCTAATTGGGATCAGTACTTGTTGGAATTAATCGTTTGGTTTTCCGGAAGGAGATCATAATAGAGGACTCCCTTCCAATCCATATACACAACATCACCTTCTTTGGATGAAGACTGGCCTTTGGTGTGGCTGGTGATGGTGCATTTCTCTTGCCCCACGATCTCTTCCATTTCACATTATTGTACAGTATCCACTTTTCAATCACCCATCACAATTTGTTTTAAAAATGGAACATTTTCATTATGTTTAAGTAGAGAATTGCATGGGAAATACAGTCAAGAAGGTTTTCTCTGCTTATGTGGAATGCAAACATCAAAGTGATGAACATAACCAAGCTGGTGCAAGTGATTTTCAACGCTTGATCTGGATATTTTGAGTACGTTGGCTATCTCCTGTATGGTATAATATTGACTGCTCTCAATTAATGTTCTCTGTTTGATCGCTATCAACTTCAACTGGTCTACCCGACCACAGAGCATCATCCAGCGAGAAATCTCCAGTAAGACTTTGCAAACCACTTTTGACACGTTCGGTCCGTCACAGCACCTTCTCCATACACTGCACAAATCTTTTTTTGCATTTAGGTTGTGTTTTTACCTTTTTTGAAATAATAAAGCATAATATGCTGAAAATGTTGCTTTTTCTTCCATCTTCAATATTAAAATTCAAGAGTTTTGATACGTCTTTTTTTAAATGCATGCTGATATGACAGCTGTCACATACAGGCTAACGAAATTGTTTTTAATGAAGTTAAAGACAATTAAGTGCTACTGAGCCATCTTAAAGAAAGAGCCGAATGAACATTTTGGCCCACCCAGTAGTATTCAGATCATCTGCAAATGATGGCAACTTTACCTCTTCCCTTCCAATTTGGATGACTTTTATTTCTTTTTCTTGTCTGATTGCTGTGGCGAGGACTTCCAGTACTATGTTGAATAGAGGTGGTGAGAGTGGGCAGCATTGTCTTGGAACATGACTGTTTCTTACTCTGACTTCCACACGATTAGGAATTGTGTCCTGAGTAGTGGTGGGCTCAGCTGAGTAGCACTGGGAGTCAGATGCCAGTCATGGACTGAGTCAAAAAGTTTGGTAGCTTCCCTGTGATCTCAGTTCCTCTCTCATGTTACACCTGAGTGATGTAAGCTCCTCTCAGCAGTGCCTGCAGAGAGGGGAAAACAAGCTTTCACCTGCATCAGTGATTGCTGTGGACCTAAGGATCAACACTCTAGGACTTCCCTGGTGGCACAGTGGTTAAGAATCCACCTGCCAATGCAGGGGACAAGGGTTCGAGCCCTGGTCTGGGAAGATCCCACATGCTGTGGAGCAACGAAGCCCGTGCGCCACAACTACTGAACCTGTGCTATAGAGCCCAAGAACTACAGCTGCTGAGCCCGTGTGCCACAACTAATGAAGGCCGTGTGCCTGGTGCCTGTGCTCTGCAATGAGAAGCCCGCACACCAGAACTAGAGAAAAGCACACGTGCAGCAACAAAGACACAACACAGCCAAAAAAAAAAAAAAAAAGTGATCAACACTCTGGTCCTTGATTTTTCCTGAGAAGCTGATATGTTCTCAATAGAGAGAAAAAACTTTTAAAAATTATGAATAAACTAGATTACAGTATACGACAATGAATACTAGACTCTCTTGGAACTAGGAGTAAAAAATGAAAGAAAACCCTCAGTCATAGCAAAAGAAATATCAGAAAGATTAAACAAAAAGCTATTTGAGAGTTTTGTTTTAAAAGTATGTGCCAGGGGCTTCCCTGGTGGCGCAGTGGTTGAGAGTCCGCCTGCCGATGCAGGGGACACGGGTTTGTGCCCCGGTCCGGGAGGATCCCACATGCCGCAGAGCGGCTGGGCCCGTGAGCCATGGCCACTGAGCCTGTGCATCCGGAGCCTGTGCTCCGCAGCAGGAGAGGCCGCAGCAGTGAGAGGCCCGCGTACCGCAAAAAAAAAAAAAAAAAGTATGTGCCGAAGAACTGTCTTTTTAGTAACACTATTTTTGGGAAACACCATAGTGTATAAAGAGGCACCCACGTGGTGTAGCAGCTGTAAGGTCTGGGCTCTGAGTGTGAAGAGGCCTCCTAAGCCTACATGGGCCCAGAAGCCCAAGACATCCCATGATTTCTGTGCACAGGTTTTGAGGAAAAGATCCATTTTTGAGTTGAATCTTCACTAATAAGTAAGTTAGGACCTCCCTTCTTCTGATCTTGAAAAGTTAAAGGAGTAGATGAAGGGTTTTCTAAATTTACATAATTTCTCACTAATTAATCTTTAGAGTCCCGCCCCCCCCACCCCCCCGCCACCCGGTTTTCATACAAAACAAGTGGTTCCACACACACAGGATTTTCAGCCATAATACATTACGACACTTAGTGACAATCTTTTTTATGTCATTTTATCCACACAGTATTGTAGTGCTTAACAGAATACTGAAAATATCGTCCAACATTCTAATTTTAAGTGCAATACTCAGAACAGTTGTTGAGTTTAGGAAAAAGGCATATAATGTTCTAAGAAAAAACCCTCTATTTGGAGTGTGAGGAAGTTTTACTGTGACAGTAACTTCCTTTACTTCCTCACTTCTAATAAACTAACGTTAAATAATGAATTGTAACTGTCTTCACCAAAATTCTCTACAATTGTGTAATTACTCTGCAGTGTAACCTCAAGGAGTTGAGAGAAAAAAATGAGGCATCCTCTGAAGTTCTTCCAGAGACATGTCAGTGCTTCCCTTCTCAGTGATACCTGGTGACGCTGACGGGCACCTCCCTTGGACTGGAGGCTTCCTGGGGCCGGGTGCCCAAGTTCCCAAGTGCAGGCTCGCGTGCGGCCAAGGTCACAGCTTCCTGTGTACCTTCTGGTGCTGGATCAGGTGGCCGTGCTGGTTAAAGGCGCGGCCGCACTCCCCACACTCATAGGGCCTCTCGCCTGTGTGGATGCGTTGGTGCTGCACGAGCACCGAGTACTGGCTGAAGGCCTTGCCGCAGCGGCTACACTCATAGGGCCTCTCGCCTGTGTGGGTCCTCAGGTGCACGATCAGCGTGGCCTTCAGGCTGAAGGCCTTGTCGCACTGTGCACAGCGGAATGGCCTCTCACCCGTGTGGACCCGCTGGTGCTGGACCAGGGACCTGCGGGCACTGAAGGCGTGGCCACACTCGCTGCACACGTAGGGCTTTTCGCCGGTGTGGACCCGCTGGTGCTGGGTCAGGTGGGAGTGCTGCACGAAGGCCTTGCCGCACGCGTAGCAGCCATAGGGCTTCTCCTCGGTGTGGATACGTTCGTGGTTCAGGAGGGTGGAGCGGTGCCGGAAGGCCTTGCCGCACTCGCTGCACTCGTAGGGCTTCTCGCCTGTGTGCACGCTGTGGTGCTGGATGAGGACGGAGCGGTCGCTGAAGGCGCGGCCACACTCGCCGCAGGCGTAGGGCTTCTCCCCGGTGTGGACCCGCTGGTGCTGGAGCAGCGTCCTCTTCACGCTGAAGGCGCGGCCGCACTCCGCGCATGCGTGCGGCTTCTCCCCGGTGTGCACCCGCCGGTGGCTGCGCAGCACAGTGCTGTGGTTGAAGGCCTTCCCGCACACGCCGCACACGTAGGGCCTCTCCCCGGTGTGGATGCGCTGGTGCTGGAGCAGGTGGGAGAGCTGTGTGAAGGCCTTGCGACACTCGAGACACTCATGTGGCTTCTCCCCCGTGTGGATCTTGTGATGCTGAGCCAGATCTGAGCTCACTCGAAAGGCCTTTCCACACTCGTGACACGCGTAGGGCTTCTCGCCCGTGTGGATCCTCCTGTGCTTGCTGAGGACCGAGCTCTGGCTGAAGGCCTTGCCGCACACGCCGCACACGTAGGGCCTCTCCCCGGTGTGGGTTCTCTGGTGCTGGAGGAGGTGGGAGCTCCGCCCAAAGCACTTCCCGCACTCCACGCACCGGTAGGGTCTCTCCCCGCCAGGAACGGCTGGTCGCTGAGCGACAGGCATGCCCTGACTCAAGGCCCGGCCTTCAGGGGGGCCGGCGTGGCTGGGACTCAGACAGAAGCTCTCCTCGGGCTCGCAGCTTCCCTGGTCACTCCACTCGGCTGGCGTTTTCCTCAGAGCCGTTGGTGCTTCCTGTGAAGTGAGCGGCCTCAGACTCAAGGCTCTGCCCTGGTCCCGCTCCGTGTTTTCACAGCCTGAAAAAACAGAACCAAAGTGAGTGTGTTAAACGCACTTGAAACTGCAGAGCAATTGCCGCCCTGAAGGCGCTTCACTGGAGCAGGGAGGCCCCTGAATGCCCGTGGCTGAGAAGCCACCAGCAGGTGGCACAAAAGGTGCCCAGGCCAACCGTGTGGCTGGAGAGAAGGCCGGCTCCAGTCCGAGGGCCCCTGTGAGGGGCACACGAGGTCAGAGCCCACTGCCACCCCAGCCCCGCCCTCCCTGGAGTGTCCAGAGGCCATTGGAGGTGGAATCGAGGCAGGACCACACCTAGGACCGTGGTGGGTGGGAAGGGGGCTGCTAGGGAGATGCGTGAGCACTGCGTGCGTGTCCAGAAGACTGCTTCCTGGGGGACAAGACAGGGCTTTCAGGTGTCAGTGAGGGTGGCAGAGAACGCCAGGGGATGTTTCTACAGTCAGGTCAGGGGCTCTGTAGGCTGAGTGGGCGGAGCAGGGGGTGCCAAGGACATTTTTTTAAATCTCGGAGACAGAGCCGCTGAACTGACATCACCAGGAGACAGGACTGTCCTGGAGGACGGCCTGCTCAGAGCAATGTCCATCAAGGACACTCAGCAGGTGGAGCTGGCCCGAGGCAGGGCTGTGACAGCACGAGATGGGGGACAGGACGGAGCCAGTTCTCCCACGATCCTCCCAGTGGGCATCTCAGCTCCCACTGTGCTGCTGCCTCTAGCTTCCCAAAGGCCTCGCTGGGGACAGTGTTAAAAACGGCGGTCGCTGAGGGACATGCCAGCGTGAGAAGCCCCGGGGGCCGAGGAAGATCCGAGGAGGGAACTCTCACTCCCTTGCCACACAGGACACTCCTGGGGCCTGTGACAGGTGCCAGGGCCGGCAGCCCTTGGGGAAAGCAGACTGACAAATGCTATCCCAGAAACACCAGGAGATCACGAGCTAGAATGGCACCAATGTGCGTGCCCGTGGTGCCTGCCTCTCCCTCCCCTCCTCTGGGACTTCTCAGCTCAGGGGACCTGCATTCTGCTTCACAGTGAAGACCCAGAAGCCCCTCCCTGCCTGAATCTGGTGGTTAAAGGTCTTTCTGGAGTTTCTGATTAGGAAGCATACTGAATGGCAACCAGGCATGTTGTCACCAAACTGCTTTTTCTGTAGTAAGAATATTTTCAAGTCCCATCAGCTTCTCTTTTCTTTTCTTTTTTGGTGGTAACAGCATTATTGAGATATAAGTTTTACTTTTTAATTCACTCAGAACTTGGTTTGAGAAGACAGGGCTCCCTCAAACCCCAACCAGGACCCTTGGAAAATAATGGGCTCGGAACGCAAGCAGTCCCTCCACCAAGCAAGGGAGCTTCTAAGGTAGTCTTTGACTGAAGTGTTTGGAAAGAGATTTGTGCCAACGGGGTCAACATGTGCTTGATTTGACCTGTGATGTCTTGTGACATCCAGGAAATGGTTACCTTGGAGGGACTTAGACATACCAAACGCTAATACTTCTTGCAAAAGGATGGAGGCAGGGGCTTCCCTGGTGGCACAGTGGTTGAGAATCCGCCTGCCAATGCCGGGGACACGGGTTCCAGCCCTGGTCCGGGAAGATCCCACATGCCGCGGAGCAACTAAGCCCGTGCGCCACAACTACTGAAGCCTGCGTGCCTAGAGCCTGTGCTCCCCAACAAGAGAAGCCACTGCAACGAGAAGCCTGCACACCGCAGTGGAGAGTAGCCCCGGCTTGCCCCAACTAGAGAAAGCCCGTGGGCAGCAACGAAGACCCAACGCAGTCAAAAGTAAACATAAATGGGCTTCCCTGGTGGCGCAGTGGTTGGGAGTCCGCCTGCCGATGCAGGGGACACGGGTTCGTGCCCCGGTCCGGGAAGATCCCACATGCTGCGGAGCGGCTGGGCCCGTGAGCCATGGCCGCTGAGCCTGTGCATCTGGAGCCTGTGCTCTGCAACGGGAGAGGCCACAACAGTGAGAGGCCCGCATACCACACACACACAAAAAAAATAATAAAATAAATTTATTTTAAAAAACCCCAAAAAACATTTAAAAAAAAAAAAAAAAGGATGGTGGCAGCCCGACTGCAGCAAACCCTCAGCAGAGGGTCATCTCAGAAGAGGCAGGACCAGGGCTGGGGAGACTTACCCAAAGCTCCTTAAAGAAGTCACACTGAGGGCGAGGGGCCCCCACAGTGGTGTAGAGGCTGGGGCCCCACCCCGAGCTTCAGCTGCCCCCGACACGGGGACATCCTGGCTTCCCCACCCACACTGCTCTCCAGGGCTCAGGTGGGTGTCTGCCTGCAGCCAGGCCGCTTCATCTGGAGGGGCCACCAGCACATCCACATCCAAAGTCCAGAAGGGAGCCTGGCTCCTCCCCCTGCAGCCGGGGGCCTTCAGGACCCACGCCTCTCTTCTGATTCCCTTGTTTTCTGGCCGCACCATGTGCCACGTGGGATCTTAGTTCCCTGGCCAGGGATCAAACCTGCACCCCCCGCATTGGAAGCGCGGAGTCTTAACCACTGGACCGCCAGGGAAGCCCCTCTTCTGTTCTTCTCTTCCTCCTCCAGCCCCAGTGTCCAAGCCCTTGTTCCTGTTGCCAAACAGTCACCGCCCTCTGCTTCCAAGCACTGCCTCTTCATCAGAGACAGTGGGGGCCCCTCCCCGGGACCCTCGGAAGAACACAACCTCAATCTGGCAAAGTCTCGTGACTGCACTGACCAATCCAGCTGTGATTCCCATGTTCTTCTACCAGTAATGTCATTATTGTATTATTTAAGACAACACGCATTATTATATCATTTTGTTAACGGCTTTCCCCCAGGGGCTAGAAACCTGGAAAGAGCATCTCTTCCACCCCGACAGCAAGAAAAAGCCAGACAATCTACAAAATCTTAACTTTTCTGAATCCATCACAGAACTAATGTCACAATAATAACCAACTGAGCTGAAATCTAGGGGAAGACAGGTGCTTGGAGACAGGTGTGTGGGGTGGCCCACGGCTGAAGGGAGGGTGAGAGGAAGATGGAAGGCAGGGCCACCACACAAGAGGCTCGGAGACTCCAGCTAAAACCTCAACAGATTGACAGAGAGCCCCTGGGAGCATGGGCACGAGGGCGCGGCTCCATGGACCGCCCCTGGGGGTAGTAGCACAGGGAGCCTCCCTTGGGGGTTCAGGTCTGAAAGAGGGGGGAGCCTTCTCTACAGAACAGAAGTTGTGAGTCACTGGGGGAGGGTAAGCAAACTTGACACTCTGGGGACAGATGAAAATCAGGGCTGGGGGAAGGGAAGACTACCCTGTGCTTGGGGGGTGGGGGTGGGCAAGGGGCAGGAAACGACCCTGGGCCCAGACAGTTAGAACCTCCTTCAGCTGGGGGAGGGCTGAGCCCAAGGACCGACCAGGACAGCAGGGGTGGCTCCATCCCTGCTTCCCCAAGTCTAACAAGTGCTGAGCAACAAGCCACAGCAGGCTACTGCGGGTGGAGGAAGCCTCTGAGGTACAGAGACACACGGGAGACTGAGCGTCCCCGGCCTGCATGAGGAAGTGCCTGTGGAATCTGCATCTGGTGGCGCCCTGAAGGCAACTATGGGCACAAAAGAACCCAGCCCAGCTCCTGACTGAACTGACTGCCTTTCACACTAAGTTGAGCAGGAGAGGCTGTGCTTCCAGACAGACAGTTTGCCTCTTTCGCTGTCCCATGAGTGATGGCTGACATTCAATAAAAAAGTAAGAGATACCAAAAAAGAAAAGGTTGTGTGAGTGCACGCACATGCGTGCACACACACACACACACACAATCAAGACACTAAGTGGCAATACGCCAGGCTCAGAGGTGACCCGTGTGTTGGAACGACCTGCATGATCAGACACAAGACACAGCGACAGAGGTAAAGGATGCCTTTGATGTGCTCCTCATTAGACTCAACTCAGCTGAGGAAACGACCAGGGAGCTTATAAATAGGTCAACAGAAATTATTCAAACTGAAACACAAAGAGAAAAATGAACAGTAAACAATAAAAACAACACTAAACAGAGCTGTGGGTCAATACTGAACAGCCCAACTTGCACGTTGTTAGAATCCCAGGAGAAGACAGAGGACAAGGAAGTAAAACATCTGAAAAGATAATGGCTGGGATTTTTCCAACAATAACGGATGATATCAAAACACAGATCCAAGATCAAAGAAACATAAACATGTTTCCTATTCAAACTCCTAAAAACCAAAGAGAAGGAGAAAAATCTTAGACGCAGCTACAGGGAAAAAAAACCACAGAGAACACAGAGGAACGAAAGTAAGAAATACAGCAGACTCGTCATCAGAAACCTTCACGTCAGAAGACAATGCACGGACATCCTTCGAGTGCTGAGAGGAAAACGCTTGTGAATTTACAACTCTGTGCCCAGCAAAAAATACCTTTCAAAAAAAAAAGATAATTTTTTGAAAAGAAAGAAACCAATGGACAGAGTTTCCAACCATGAAATCCACATTAATGTTAAAGGAAGTTCTTCATGGGGAAAAAATATACCTGACAGAAACTTGGAATCGCACAAAGAAATGACGGTTTTTGGAAATGGTTAAAATGAAGGTAAATATAAAAGACTACGAAAAAGTTTGCTAAGTCACTCTAAAAGGCAACTGTCTAAAGCAAAAACAGTAGTTACGTATTGTGGTTTTACAACATATATAAAACTTAGGACAGTATCATAAAATTGGGGAAGAAGGAACAGGGAAGTTGTTAAGGACTGAAAATTTGTGTCCTCCCAAATTCGTATTCTGAAGCCCTAACCCCCAGTGTGATGGTATTTGGAGGTGGGGCCTTTGGGAAGTGCTTAGGGCTAGTTGAGGTCATCAGGGCAGGCCACAGTGATGAGAACAGTGTCCTTATGTCTCCTCAGGCACAGAGAGTCAAGTGAACACACAGCAAGAAAGTGGCCGCCTGCACAGTTGGTAAGACTCCACGCTCCCAATGCAGGGGGCCTGGGTTCAATCCCTGATCAGGGAACTAGATCCCACACGCATGCCACAACTAAGGAGCCCATGTGCTGCAACTAAGGAGCTGGCAAGCTGCAACCAAGGAGCTGGCAAGCCACAACTAAGACCTGGTGCAAATAAATAAATAAATATTGAAAGAAAGGGAAGGGAGGGAAGGGAGGGAAGGGGGGAAGGGAGGGAGGGAGGGAGGGAGGGAGGGAGGGAGGAAGGAAGGAAGGGAGGAAGGAAGGAAGGAAGGAAGTACAGTCTGTCAGTCAGTCTGCCTTTGGCCCCTGCTTCTCTCTATGCGATGTGTCTTTTTCTCTGGCTGCCTTTAAAATGTTCTCTGTCACCAGTTGTCAACATTTAATCATGATGTGGTTTAGTGTAATTTTATTCATGTTTATTATGCATAGGGTCCCTTGAGCTTCTTAGATTTCTGAGTTTATAATTTTCATCAAATTTGGAAAAACTTCAACTGTCACTTCTTCAAATATTTTTCCTGCTTTGTTCCCATCAATGATATATATCAGGCTATTTCAGGTTCTCCCACAGCTCACCGATATTCTTCAATCTTTTTTAGCCTTTGTCCTGTTTCCTTTTCAAAAGTTTCCATGCCTTTGTTTTCAAGTTCACTAATCCTTTCTTCTGCAATGTTTAATCTGCCACTAATTTTACTCAGTGAATTTTTCATCTCATCGTTGTTTTCATCTTTAGAAATTAGATTTGGGTTTAAAAAAAATAATCTTCCATGCCTCTACCTAATACACTATTTCCTGTAGCTCCCTGAACATATGGAATTTATTCTGTTTTAATATCCTTGTCTCCCAATTCTATCATCCCTGTCATTTCTGGTCAGTTTCACTTGACTGGTTCTTCTTCTAATCATGGCTGTATTTTCTTGCTTCTTGTTATCTCTGGTTAGATGCTGGACATCATGGATTTCCCCTTGCTTGGTGCTGGATACTTCTGAATTTTTATAAACATTATTGAGCTTTGTTCTAATATGTGGCTAAGTTACTTGGAAACTGTATGGTTCTTGCCTTTCAACTCTGTTCAGTCTGACCAGGGCAGTGTTTAAGGTTATTTCCCCCCAATTAGTGAGGCAAGACCCTACTCAGTACTCTACCTGATGATGCCTTGTGAGTTACAAGGTTTTCCACTCTTGCTGGTGGGAAGAGACAGTGTTCCCAGCCTTGTGTGAGCACTGGGAACTGTATTTATTAGCTTACAGTTCTGTAGGCCACGATTCTGTATGGCGGGGATGGGTTCTCTGCTCAGGGTATCACAAGGCTGAGCTAAAGTGTCAGCCAGTCTGAAATCCTGTGTGAAGGCTCAGCTCTTTTTTATTGTTGGCAGCATTTAGCTCCTTGGAGCTGCAGGGCCGAGGCGACCATTTCCCTGCTGGATGCTGCCTGGGGGTCACTCTCTGCTCCTACCTGCATCTTTAAGGCAGCAATGATGCATCAAATCCATCTGCTTTAAAAAAAATTTTTTTAATTAATAAATTTATTTTTGGCCACACAGAGCAGCTTGTGAGATCTTAGTTCCCTGACCAGGGACTGAACCTGGGCCAAGGCAGTGAAAGTGCTGAGTCCTAACCACTGGACTGCCAGGGAATTCCCTCCTCCTGCTTTGAATTTGACTTGTCTCTGACCTCCAGACCCAGATTTAGAGCATTCTCTGTTCCTTAAAGGCAACAGTGCCATTTCACATAACCTAATCATAAAACACATAACCACAGTCCTGCGGATTATGCAGGGCATGTATAGCAGGGATCAGAGGGCAGGGATCCTGGGGCTATCTTAGTTGGCTTGGTGTCCTCACAAAATATCATAGACTGGGGGGCTCAAACAACAGGAGGCTGGGAAGCCCAAGATCAAGGTGCCAGCAAGGTAGATTTCATTCTGAGGCCTCTTCTGTTGGCTTGCAGGCGGCTGCCACCCTCCCATCTGGCCTCTCCGTTGGTTCTCTTCTATTAGAACCTGTTCAAGTTTTGTGCCCATTTTTCTTATTGGGTGTTTCTTCGTATTTTATTCTCTTCAGAGCAATTTATTTATTAAGTGTGCACTGTACTCATAAATGGTAACGGTATTCGATAGGTTCTTCATTTAAATATCTGAATTCACTGTCATCTGTTTAATAAGATTTTTACATGTTCTTAAAAACTTATACTATGTTTTTTTTTAAGCGGAAAACAAGTTTTAGTTCTTTTTTTTTCACTTATGAGCCTCATCATCACAAGAGTAAAGCTGGTAGGTCAAAGAAATAATTACTCATTTGCATGGAAAAGTATCATTTCTAATGTTTGAAGCTTCCTGAATGGGTGGCTTCTGGCCTGATGCCAGAGTAACAAGACAAGAAAGACGACTTTAATGGTGAAGAATAATTGAACATTTCAGGAGGTAACTCCCTCCATCATCCATGGCACAAACACAGTGCACAACAGACCCAGGCTGCCGTGAATGCGGGGATGGGCTGCCTCTTGCCCCACACTCTCAGGATGGCAGCTTCATCGTTGTTTCAAGTGTACAGCAACAACAAGACAAATAAGGGGGAAAAAGCAAGTCCACCGAAACCAATTTTTTAATTTAACCCCCCCCACCGGCATTCTGTAGAGACTGTGTGTGCTGTGTAATGAGAACACACACGCTGCATCACAGCAGCCTGGGAACCTCCTCGTGTTCTTGTGAACCACGAGCCAGACACGTCAGGGATTTTGTACTGGATCGAAAAGAAGATGAGACACACACTCACCCCAGGGACAGGACGTGCTGTCTTGTTGCACACAAGCTGTCATGTGGTCATACGTGAAGTTGTCTGCAAAAGGAACAGAGAGTTGAAGGGACAACAAAACTAATGCCTCTCGCAAGAGTGGAAAATCCTCTCATTTGCTGTTATAAGACGGAAGTGCAATTCATTGGGTTAAGACAGCAGGGCCAGGCAGGCGCACACGCTTCTCCCTTTGAGGAGCCGCTGGGCGAGGCTGAGGCACATGGTGGCGGCCCGGGCTGCAGCAGGCAGCTCCTGCTCTGTGCACACCCCTCATTTCTCAGACCCCGTCCTCTGGGGCCTGCGGGTGGGGGGCAGAGTGAGCAGGTGCTTCTGTGCGAAAGCTTCTCTCTCCAACCCACCATGCTCTTGGAGAACAGCGGTCTCTTTAGCATCAGATCTGAAGGGCACTCGTCTTAAGACCTCCATCAGGTGAAAGCACAGCTGGTCCACCAGGGACCCAGGTCTGGTTGGGGGCAGCTGTTTTCTTGCCCCCTGCAGCTGCAGTCAAAGATTTGCTCAACATGATGCTGTGCCTTTTCTACATTCCCTGGAAAATCGCATTCCTCCGGGTCCAGTGAAGTTACTGCTCCTCTGAGGATACCTGATTCTGCGGGTCAGTAAGAGGCGGGCTGTCTGTAACACCTGGTGTCCCTCCACACAGTACCTAGAGACCTGGAGTGGAGCAGCCATGGGATTGGTGCCGTGCTGTCCTCACAGCCAGAGGGGCCACGTCCTGCAGGGCAGGCTGGCTGAGGTTCCCTGAGACTCCTGTCCTTGTCCTTCACTGGATGTCGCCCACCCCCACCCCGCCCTAAAGCAACTGCTGGCCACTGCCCTCAGGACTGGACGCATCTGCCAGCACCCTCCCTTCTACACTTTCCTCCATAAAGTCTGGTACTTCGTCTGTTAGATTAACTACTGGACACATCACCTCTCTGATGCTGCTGTAAATGTTATCTTTAAGAAAATCACATTTTTAAAAAAGTTTTTTTCTCTTTTGCTGTTGTACCTATATGAGATGGTGGATGTTACCTAAACTCATGGTGGTTATTATTTCACAATATATTTAAGTCAAATCATTATGCTCTACACCTTAAACTTGTAATGTCATGTCAATTATATCTCAATAAAACTAGAAAAAAAATCATACCTTTGGTGTTGATAAATAGAAATAAAACTGATTCTGTACCTAGCAAACTCTCTTGTGAATTCTAGTCAATCTTACAAGAGAAAATCATATGATTTTCAACGACTTCTTTCCAGTTCTGTAGCTTCAACCTTGTTGCTGTGTTCCGTCTGTCCTGCCTTATTCTGGGTGGGACGGCCGGACGGCGCCACGTGGCCGTGGATGGTAGGCTCCCCATCTCAAATAGCCCCGGCCCCACTACCTACCAGGTTAAGAAACTTCCCTTCTACACTGAGGGTGCTTCCTTCTTCCCTCAACCAACAAGGTATCCCTCAAACTCTGGATGTCCCATCAGAACGGGGACCGGCAGGCGCCCGGTCACCATGGGTGCTCTCCCTGCTCTGCCTGGGCCCAACCCACCACCAGGCTGCACTCGCCTCTGTGCTCACTCCCTGCCTGGCCCCACCTGCCCGCAGGGTCCCTCTGCCAAATCAGACCCCAGGAGGAAGCCACTCCGGCCACCTCCCATCAGCACTCGCAGGTGCTCAGCCCTTGGTGCAGGAAGGCGGCTCCCCACTCACCTGAGCGGCCAGTGCCCAGGCCCCAGCGCCCCTCATTTCCCTGTTTGTCCAGGACCCACGGCTCCTCTCCTCGCTCCAGCTGCGAGATCACCTCGGGCTTGGATCCTGGAATTCCTGCTCATGGGGAGGGAAGGCCTTTTGTCTACACAGCATCTGTGAGCACCCTAACCCCGCCCTGGGCAGAGCACACAGACAGACGAGGTCTGCAGAGGGGCCTTACCCACGGAGACCACGTTCCCGTAGGTTTCCATCATCACATGTCGGTAGAGGCCCCGCTGAGCAGGGCCCAGGCGGTCCCACTCCTCCTGGGAGAGGAGCACGGCCACGTCCTCGAAGGTCACCTTGGCCTGGAATGACAGGGGCTGCTGCAGGTCGACTGAGTGTCTCCATCCGAGATGAGGTGGGTGCAAGCAGCATGGGGGTGTGGGGATAGGCTCAGGGATGCGGGGCAGTGACAGGAAGGGGCTGCAGCATCCAGGATGCAGTGATGCTTAGGCTGCCACCAGGAGCCCCCGGCGTGGCGCTGCGCGGGCCTCGGGGTAACTCACCTGGGGCACCGCCGGTGGCGGCAGGAGCCTGGCCGCTGCCATCACCTGATCCCTGGGGTATCTGAGGAAGATGGAAATCGGAGGAGCCTGTGGGACTGAGGAAGAGCAGGGAGCACATGACGGGCCCAGCTGGGCCCCCCGTGAACTCTGACTCCAGTCCCAGAGCTGCACAGATGGACCCCGAGCTCTCGGGCCCAGGAAGGTCCCACCTGAGACACCTGGGGACGCCGTGCACCCCTAGGGCAGTGGGCCGTCTGCCCAGCTCACCTGGCACGGCCTGCAGTGCACGCACAGGCTCGGGTGAGCGCGTCCTCACAGGAGCCAAGCTGTCATCCAGGGAGGCACCGGGCCTGGCTGCCTCCAGAGAGGCTGGGCGTGCACAGTCCTGCCAGGGCCGCACTCCTGTGGGGACCCCATGCCAGGCCCTCCTGTGGCCCACCGATGCCCTGGCCACGCCTGGTTCTGCCCCGGTGGCAGCTCCAGCGGGGGTTGGGTTCTGGTGGGAGTCCAGAGTGACCCAGGGATTTGGTTTGAGCACCTGACAGGGAGGCCCGACGGTGGGCAGGTTCTGGGGAAATGCCAGGCCAAGTAAGCTATCTGTCACCCCCCAACTGCCACACAGAAGTGGGGACCAAGAGCTCCCCTGGCAGGGCGATGGGGCTGACATCACCTGGAGGCCGAGGCGGGTCCGCAACAGGGACACAGAAGCCCAGCAGGCAGATTGCTCGGGGAAAAACGACGCAAGAATGAGGTCAGCCCCCTCAGGCAGGCAGCTCACCAAGCAGGACGCCTCACCTCACACTGTGGGCCTCTGGGGGAGCATGTCAGGGAGCCCCCACCTCACTTTCTTTGTGAAACGTCCAGTGGATGAGTACGTTTACCACAACTTTCAGGAAAATACACACTGAACTCCTGACCGTGGCTGCCTCTGGGGAGCAGAAGCCTTGGCGGAGAGAGGCTGGCCCTCACCGCCCACCCCTCCGTCCACCAGAAATGCCCACTCCCCCAAAACGTGTGTGCGTGCGTGTCTGTGCGTGTAAAGGCAACAAGACTCTAATTAGAATTTCAACCGGAGTCTTCGATTAGAATGCAAGGAGTGAATAAAAGTACCCCAGAATTCACCCGAAAACGGATACCGACCTTTCTTAGCGGCACAGCTCTGGTCCTCTGGGAACCCAGCAGAGGTGGACAGTCATTTGCACTACGGGCTGGCCATACCCGGCCACAGGCGCTCCATTCACAGCCTCCCCAGTGGGTGCTGGTGGCCGGCCACGAGGCCTTGGGCCAGGCCAGCTCCTGCCCGAGCCCGTGCCTGTGACCTGAGCTGCTTCCCGCCGCACAGATCCAGAACCTGGGCCGCGGCAGCACCGTCCTGTCCTGCCCCCGCCATGGGAACACAGTGACTGTTCTCGGCTCCAAGGCCACCCCCAGCCCGCCCCTACACCGTTCCTGGGGTGCTCAACCCTGCCCGGGCCGCCCCTTGGCTGGGGTGGCTCCTGCCCCTCGGCTGGTGCTTGGCCATGTCACCCTGTCGCCGAGGCCCCTCCTCTCACCGAGGTCCTCTGCCTCGTCGCTCTCACACCCCCCTTCCTGCCCCAGCAGAGCAGCCAGTGGCTCAATGTTTGCTGAGTAAGTGTATGAAATTACAGGAGCAACGAGACCACACTCCCCGCTTCAGAACAGCAACAAGTGCAAGGTGAACATCTGCTGCCGGCAGCAGTGGGGAGGCGGAGTGTCTGATAGGCTCTTTCTCAGGCGGGAGAGTCACCTGGTACATTTAGATGCAGCAGATTCATCCGTAGGCAGTGCACACCCCCCTGGGAGGGACGAGAGACCAGGAGGGGAGGGGGCAGAGCACAACCCTTAAAGAACACACAGATGTCAGATATGACAAAAACTGGTTAGAACCAACCACGCCCGAGACAGCGGAAGACTCGCCCCCCAGAGCCTCATTATATGCTCACTGTAGTACATCAGCTAAATGACACACCCACGGGCCCCACAGTTCCGAGACCCCTGCCCTTCCCCTGAAAAAGCTGGAACAACCCTCCTACTAGTTAGCCTATGAAACTAGCCGGCCCATAAAAAGTAACCACCCCGTATTCCAGGGCCGCTCTCTCCTTTTGAGACGGACCACATTCTGAGGAATGCGTACCTCTCTAAATAATTCCACTTCTCACCCATCACTTTGCCTCTTACTATGAATTCCTTCTGCGCTGAGACATAGAGCAGGAGTCCCCAACCCCCAGGCCGCAGACGGGTACCGGACCGGGTCGCACAGCATCACCTGCCTCTCCCCATCGCTGGCGTTACCGCCTGAACCACCCCCCCCACCCTGTCCGTGGAAAAACTGTCTCCCACGAAACCGGCTCCTGGTGCCAAAAAGGTTAGGGACCGCCGACATACACAGCCTGAGCTTCATTAAGTCCTGAGCCTAGGTGTGTGGTTTCAATTAAAACAGTGAGCTCGAGGCTCATCCCCTGAGCTCGAATCCCACGTGAGTCGTGTGGCTTCAGAAGCAGAGGCTTCAGGATGGTGCCGCTGCCAAAGCCACAGTCCTTCCACACACCAGTCCGGCACCTGCTAAGACCACGACTCAGACTGCACCCGGTGGACAGACGGGTCGGGTCGGCAAAAGCAGGGGATGTGGAGTGTGTCCACGATGCTCCTGTTTCACAAACAATGACCTCAGGGCCACGAGGGGGTGTGAGCCCTTGTCCACACCAGTAAGACAGAGAGATGACACACCTCCTCTCAGGTGAGAGCACTTGACTAAGCCTCACGTCGCCGATGGGATTAACTCAAACCCAGCGGGCCTGAGGCACAGAGGGGCGGAGAGGGAGAAGGCGACAAGATTCCCACCTGCGGTGAGTCCCAGAGAAGCACAAAAGCAAAAGGCCTCTGCCTAGGATGACCTCTGCAAACTGCCAAAGGGAAAAAGTGTGAAGTATCCTGAAGTATGCTTGTTGCTCTGGTCTGAATGTCCGTGTCCCCCAAATGTATATGTCTGTGTTGAAATCCTAATGCCCAATGTGAGGGTGTTATGAGGTGGGGCCCTTGGGAGTGCTTCGGTCACGAAGGTGGAGTCCCCCTGATAAGAGACCCCACAGAGAGCTCCCTTGCCCCTTCCTCCACGGGAGGACACAGGAAGTCTGCAGCCAGGAAGAGGGCCTCACCCGCCCCTGCTGGCCCCCTGACCTCGGACATCCGGCCTCCTCACTGTGAGAAATCAATGTCTGTTGTTTTTATAGGCTGCCCTGTGTGTGGTGCTTTGTTGTAGCAGCACAAATGGAATAAGACACTTACATCCTGATAAAAAATAAAGAAAACAAATTTAAAAAGTGCTACTAACTAGTTTTTCATTTTTTTTGCCCTTTGGTAGATAAGGTCTGGGTCTCCTGGAACAAGTCTGTGCCAGATGCAAAGACGTGCAAAAAGCACTGCAGGCTGCTAACAGACACCACAGGCAGGACACAGCCACCTGGGCACTGAACCTGGCTTTTACCAGGCCACCCCCGCCGCGATGCCCAGAGCTCCAGGCATCAGGAAGGGCGAACAGGTGGGCAGGACAAGTCCTGTTTAGATGGTCCCCAGAGCCGGAATCACCACCACCAAGGATCAGAACTGGCTCTGAGGAGCTGCCTAAGGAGGCAACGCCGCCCCCAACACAGCGGCAAGTACAAAAAGTACCCGCCCCGGGGGTGCCCGCAACAGTGACCCACCCACCCACCCACGGGTCACCGTCATTCTTCAGATGCAGGAATTTCGTTTTTTGGAACTCCCGCCAAGGAATAACCCAAACAAACCAGAACAGGCCAACATTCCCTGCAGCAGTGGCCACACTGCAGTGAGACCTCCGAGTGAGGTCTGGCTCGGGCGGTGACTAAGGGACAGGAAGTAAAAACGGGACTGCAGAGACGCAAAGAGCTTAGGACTTAACGTTTGTTATTATTTTGTTTTGTAAGCTAAGCTTTAGTAACTTATCGCTCTTGCTGGAACTGCTGATGATCTTGATGTAAAAGAGCCTTCCTTCCAAAGACCCCGCCCACAGTGACAGGCATGACAGGCACACTCCCAGTCCCAGAGTCGCCCCCCTCATCCTCACCGTCCTCACCCCCAGGTTTTCCTGCTGGAAGGCCTGCCCCCTCCTTCTTTATCTCCACGGAGCCCCACCCTCCAGGGTGGAATCACCTTCCAAAGAGGCACTTCTGAGCCACCCGTTAAGCCCAAAGCGCAACCCTGCAACCTTCGGAAGTAAACGATCACAAACATGCATCCACGCGGATAGCTTTCCTACACACCAGCAACACGGAGTCGGGAAATACACAGCGAAAAAGGTTCTACTCACAGATGGCAACAAGAAACAAGGTTAAAATAAACCTTAGAAATGTGATGCTAATTCTGCCCACTGTATCCACAAAGCCGTGGTGCCGAGAGCCAAGCGGGCCTGGACTAGAAGGGGCAGAGCAGGGCCACGTCTATAAACAAACGGATCCCGGGGAAGATGGTCCAGTAACCGGCACTTGGACAAGGGGTCTAAACTTAGATCTTTGCACAAGGCTCAACTTATCTCCCAGAAAGCTAAGCAAAAGCAGAGATTAAAAAAATACAACAAAAAAACAAAAAACAAAAGACAGGAAAAAAATGAGATCATTTCGTATACTGAAAGCATTCGGCTAATGAATGAATAAGAGATAAATTTTTAAATTACATCATAAAAAGAACCTGAATAAAGTCTGGGGGGCAGAGATCCACAGATCTGCCGCATGAAAATCAAAACCTTTGCACATCAAAGCACCACGAATCCTAGAAATGGGCCCAAGACTTGGGAGAACTTAACGCGTGACAAAGGTGATTTTCCAAATCAATGGAGAAATGAATTATTCAGTAGGTTGTGTCAGAAATAAGCTGGATTCCCAACTTGCCCCACACCAAGATGATTCCAGATGGAGCCAACATTTCACAAGTACCAGAGAAAAACAAGAATTTATTTAAAAACTAATCGTGGAATAGGGAGAGCCCTTTAAAACACAGCACAAAGCCAAAAGCCTCGAGGGCAAGTGTCTGACCATTAAACACTCGAAATCTTCCATCTCAAAACGGAACAAGACGCCACAACCGGAGTCAAATGACAATTTGAGAAGACACGTAGGTTAAAGAACCGAGCTGATGAGAAAGGAAACGCCAAGGGCAGCGCACACCGAGCGCTCGGCTGAAAAGGCGGCACGCCGTCTCCCGCTGAAGCGCCCCGGCAAGCTGCCAGCAGGCAGACACCCGCGGACTCTGGGAAAGGCTGGTCGCGCCCACGAAAAAGGGCTTTTACAAAGTAACCGGGAAACGAGCCTCGATGGAAAATGGAGGCGGGAGGGGAACTCGGGAGGAAGCACTTTTCCCAGAGAGACGCCAAGGCCGCCGGGACGCTGAGAGCGACCCCCGCGGACAGCGGTCCCGCGACCCCGGCCCTCCCCCGGGCGCCGCGAGAGGCTGGAGCTCGCGGGGTCGAGGACCACCCGCTGGGCAGGGCTCGCCTTTCGCGGGAGCGGGGAGGGAGGGCCCGGCGGACGCGAGAGTGGGGCGGGGCTCGGAGTGCGCCTGGAGAGGGCAGCGGGCGCTTGTGGGAAGCGCCCGGCCGCGAGGAGGGTCCCGGCCCCCCGCCGCGCGAGCAGAGGTTCCCTGTGCTGCCCGCGCCCCGACTCACCGTCCCTGTCGCAGCCTCACGCGCAGAAGCGGCCGCCCGCACCTCACTCAGACAAAGGGGACACCCCGCCCCGTCTGCGCACCCGCCAATCCCGGAGCGCCCCGCCTCCCAGGGCTCCCCGCCCACGCCTCCCAGGCAACCACTCCTAGAGCGCGACACTTCCCAGTCCGCCGCGGGCCCCGCCTTCCCTGCCCGGCGCCTTTCTCCTGACTGACGCCTGAGACTCGCGCTCCGGAGCCACCGAGAGACGCGGGCTCCACCGCGCCTAGAGAGGCCACGCCGCGTCCGGGCCTCCCAAGGCCGCACTTCCGGCGTGGGCCCCTTACTGCTGGCCCTGGCAGGCCTGCTGGCCGCCTGCCGTCCCGGCCGGGCCCCGCCCTGCTGCAGCCGGTGTCACCCCGCCGAGGCGGGGACTGGCACGGGCTGGCGGTGGTCGTCGTGTGTGGCGGCGACCGCCTCCCCATCCCCCTGCGCTGGTTTTTGCGCACTTCGGGGGCGGCGCGCGGTCCGGGGCTGGAGCGTCCGAGGACGACGCTGTGGCCGACGTGGAGGACTAGCGCGGGCGGAAGGAAGAGGTGGTCATCGCTGCTTCCTACCGCACCCGCTGGCCCCCCCAAGGACGGGCTGGTGTCCTTCCAAGTGGCACGTTGGCTGAGGCTAGGGAAGAGCTCGGCAGGCTGGGAGGACTGGCCAGGCTGAGCCGGTGCCCCGACTGCGGGGCAGGAGAAGTGGTCTGGGGAGAGGCCTCAGGCTGGAAGTCGGGGAGGATGTGGCAGTAATTCTCTGGGTAGCAGGCACCGGCATCAGGGGCAGGGTTCCCACTCCGCGGAGAGTGAGGTCAGCTTCCCACGGGGAACTCGTCTAGCACGCACACCCCTGTGGGGCAGAGTCCCCTCTGCCAAGGGACTGAAGCTCAGGACCAAGGTCGTCCGATTTGGGTCTACTATTGGACCGTCGCAGGTGGTTTTGGCCAGTTGCCAGTGTTAACGTAATTAAACAAGGAGGCCGTAAGGTTGCAGTGGCTCTGCTGCCTTGGTAGCTACTTAAGGAGCCCCCAGCAAGGCTTTCCAAATAAGGTGACTGCTTAAGTTATGGCCCGTCAACTTCCTTGCTTTGCTTCTGCCTCTTTATAAAACCCTCTTCCCTAGCTCCTGTTGGCAGAGGCTCCTAACCTCTTTTGGTTTGGCGCTACCCGATTCCGTTCTATGTTTGCTCAAATAAGCTCTTCAAAAATTTTAATATGCCTCAGTTTACCTTTTAACAACAGGGAGTGAGCTCTATCCCAGCAATCTTGGTCCCAGCTGATGCTTCGAGGACCTTCTCAGCACACCCTGCTTTCTTTGTCTCCTCCACAACTTATTTTAAAAATGTTCATAAAGGTTGAAAGAATAATACAATGAATACATTGCATACCTTTCCCTTAGATTCAACAGCTAATATTTTGCTACATTTTTTTTTTTTAGCAATTCAACAACTAGCGTTTGTGTGTGTGTCTAGCTCTGCCACTTGTGTCTCTATGTTTCACAAGCATGGTATTTACTGAGTGCCTGTTGCATGCTAGGCACTGTTCTAAGTGCTGGGGCTACATGAACGAATAAGACAAGCAACATTCCCAATAAGTCCCTGTTCTTGTGGACCTTGCCTGTGAGTGGGGAAAGCAGGCAGTACACAATCAATATGTGAATTACAGAGGGTGTCCAGAGGTGGTGTGAGCTATGAAAGGTCCACGCAGGTGCCACTGCCACGCACAATGTCCCCGGCTCACTGGGTGGCACAAGATAGCAACAGGCCTACACCTGCTCCACCTTCCTTCTGCAGGACACCCACGTCATCAAAGAAAACAAAGGCTTTTCTGTCTGTCCTTAGAGGCTCCAGCTCATGACCACAGCTCATGACCACAGCTTGTGCTTGGTTTCCCCACTTTACATCCATCTTCCCTTTCCAACCCTGTCTTGCTCCAGCATCAGATGCAAATACAAGAGCCGATAGGAATTGCTTGATTACGTCCCACAATTGCGTGAGGTGTAATCCCTGTAACATACATATTTTTTATATAATTTTTTATTGTTTATATAATTTCTGTCTCCTAGTGGCTCTGCCTCTCTGAGTGAACCCTTATACAGTATATACTTAAAAACAACACATGCACATGTGTGCATGAACACATACTCTCCTATTTGTTAAAGTAAGTTGAGAATTAAGATCCCACATGCTGTGCAGTGTGGCCAAAAAAAAAAATGATGCATAATCGGGGAAATGCAAATTAAATCTCTTTTGAGCCCCTTTCCCACTCACCCCTCTGGCACGTCAGTGCTACAGGCATTCTACTCATTTTGTGAACTGGCATGTCCCAAGTACCTGGAAGAGGGCCTGGCAATGAGTGAATGGAGGGATGAATGACACTGATAAGTCAACACCCTCAGACACCACCACACCAGCCCAGCCATATCGATTTACGTCACAAAGGGACACTTCTTCTCCTCCAGCAAATCCTGGGAACTGACGCACAGGTCTGACTGCGCTTGGGAAACGACCCCTGTATGTCTCATCCAGGTCCTTTGCTGGATGTCAGGAGGGTGTGAGGAGACGGGGCCCTCCACAGTCCACACGTGTTGTCCAGGAGGAGGTGACTCGCTACTCAGAGGCTTCCAGTCTCCCAATTTCCTTTATCTGCAGCAGGCAAAGCAGAGAGCTCCTTCCTTCTGGAGCTCACATTCCGGTGGGGAAACACCATCAACATGCAAATTAGATGACTTCAGCTGGTGAGGCAGCTGGGAAGCAGGCGAGGGGGACAGGAGGCCCTCTGCAGGGACCCACTTTCCCCCTCACTCTTTCTTTTTTCCTTTTAGCTTCTTATTCTGGAACATTTCAGAGACACACAAAGGTAGGGAAAGTGTATAATGAAACCACATGTCCACTACACAATTGAACAAGTGGTTGACCCACAGCCAATCTCTTCTCACCTATTCTTTACCCAGTTACCTCCTTCCCATCATTTCCATATCTGTCTCTAAAAAATTAGGGCCCTTACAAAAGGTAATTACGAAGCCATTATCATACCCAAATAGCAACCATTATCCCCTGTTATCAAATATCCAGTGTCCAAATTCTCCCATTTGTCTCAGACGTTATTTTCATTTTTGATAACCGGTTTGTGTGAATCAGGGTCCAAACCAGGTACACAAATGCACAATGCACTTGGTCGACAGGCTGTAGAGTCTCTTAATCTATAGCCTCCTCCCACTGCTTTTTATCCTCTTTGAAATCTATTAAAATCAGGTCATGTGTTCTGTGGAGTTTCTCACACTTGGGATTTTGCCATTCGGATTCTCGTTGTGCCCTCTGTCCTTAGACGTTCTTGCAAACTTATAGAGACTAATTGGATTCAGGTTGGTGGGGGCAAGAATACTCACACGTGGGCGCTTGTATTTCCACTGACAGTCATTGTCTGGGTGCAGTTCGCTCGGAGTTTGCAAGACGGTGACATTCTCCTATTGGTATCCCTTCTGCATTTGTGGGAACAGTTCTGTAAAGACAAACTTCCCCATATCAAGTGTTTGGTTGCCTTGAAATATGGTCCATAGAGAAAAGGCAAGTTAAATGCTTAATTATTCCCTTTATTTACTAACTTTCAGAATAATGATTTGGTTTTCTAGCATTCTCCAGAGCTGACCAAGTAGGTACTTCTTTTTCTATATTATTTGAACGCAAAAATTTTAATATATTTAATGTATTTTAATTCATTACAGTTTTGAAAATTAATACTCATATCCTCCCATCTTTGGTCAGTGCGAACCTCTTCAAGTTCTCCCTGAGTCTTTTTGACACAAGACCCTTGCTCACTGATTTCTCCCTAGATTTCTGATATGACAAGACGCCCTAGGCTCAGCTCCCATACCCCTGGATCCTCAGGCTGGAATCTGTGTTTTTTTCAAGGAGCCCTAATCCACCTGAGTGGGAAATGGTGTTTGGAGGCCACGGGGGTCGGGTGGGTGGGGCTCTAGGGATGCTCATTGCCACCAGGCTGGACATTACTTCTAGGTCTTTTCAGAGGACAGAGCTAGAATACATAACTTTAAATGTAAAAAAAAAAAAAATCGTGAATTCAGTGATATTTCAAATTCAAATTTAGAGCTAGGTGGTTTTAACTTCTTTTATTTATTTATTTTATTATTATTTTTTAATACAGGCTGCACTCACTGCCATCTTGGCTCAGGTTACCCATGGGCCCTGATCGCAGGATAGGGTCTGCTATGAAGCCACGGAGACCAGGATCAGAAAGCACCCGGCACCTGCCCCCTGAACCCCGCAACTCAATCCCAGGCCAGGATGGAGGCAGATTGGAAGACCCCGCCCCAGCCTCTATTCACCCACCAGAGGCCTGGTTTTACGTTTGTATCTGTTTTTCCTATATTGAAAATCCTGGATCCTAATTATCTCAACACAATTACTTATCTACTTTATCATTTATATGTAATGGTTTCAGAATAACAATGTCAATATTATTAACAGTATGATTATTGAAAATAGTCTAGATTTTTTTTGCAGTTATTCTTGTTGTTAGGATATATCCCATTTGGGATATTACTCTGCTTCAAAGTAAATTGAAAAATTTTGTTTCTGTGGGGTTAAGACCCTAACTCTATACTAGTTCACTTGTTTCATTTTGGTTTTGCTTTGAAAAAGCAAATGTAACTTGAAAAAGTTACATTTTTCAAATTTTGATATAATTTTGTTTTATGATTGTGTAAAACTTACATGGTTCCAAAGTCAAGTTTATAAAACAAAGCACAGTCAGAAGTCTTGCTTCTTTCCCTGTTCCCATCAACCTCGTACTGCCCTCACCCTATTGGTAGCCATTTATCAATGCTATGGTTTCTCCCTCCATTTTGAAAAAGCTGAGTGAACTTCAATGAACAGTAGTTCTGTCCCAATTGCCTTGCATTTTGGCGTTTTTCCCTTCAGTGTCCTGACACTCTCTCCTCAGCAGTGTCTAGGGATGTCCCTTTCTCCTTTTAGCAGCTGCATTCGCCTCTCTTGTGAATGTACCGTCGTGTATTCAGCCAGGCTATGACTGGACGTCTGATACCATTAAAATTAACGCTATAATGAGTAGATTTATACGGCTCTTTTCATAGTTTTGCCAGTTTACTTTTAGGGTAGATGCCTAGAAGTGGACATTTGTAATCTGTTTTTGCTGTACGTTGCCCAGCTCCCTCCCACAGGGTTGTAGGATCTTGCATTTCCACTGGTGATGTTTCCTCACAGCCTTGTAAACCAAGGATGTTGTCAAATATTTGGTATTTTGCCAATTCTGCCAAGCAAGAAATGGCATCGTGGTGTGGTTTCCTTTTGCATCTCTCTTGGGGGTGAAGTTGAGCATCTTTTCATATGTTTAAGTGCCACTTTCACTTACTTGTTGGTCTCTTCCCTCTGATTTTAGAAGCACTATCATATTAACCGTTTGTGACATAAGTTGCAGATTTTTAAAAACTCTGTTTTTAACACAAAATTATCACCTGTTTAAGGTTAAAAATTGCAAAAAAAAAAAAAAAAAAGCCCTTACAGTCTTTTCTGATGCAACCTGACAAGTTATAATCAATCAATCAATCAATTTGATACCAGAGAGATGGTTGTAAAGGTTAGACTTCAAAACCACCTTTAACTTATATTCTGTTAACTGATTTCATTAACTTTCATCATTCAATTCATCCTCAACCTACTTAATGTGTACAACTTAGGATACTTAGAAATACCCTGTTCAGAGAAGAGAAATGGAAATTTCTTAGGGGGAAATACACTATAAGGTTGGTAGTACATTGAGTTTTAAAAATATTTGACTGCGGTGTCTTTTTTAAAGCTTTTATTGAGGTATAAATTGCACATATTTTAATTGTTCAGTTTGACATAAATATATGCCTGTGAAACCATCCCTGCAGTTGAGACAGTGAACGTATCTCCAACAGCCTTAAATGCATTCCCTTCCCCATTGCTGGCAAGGGATCTACTGTCCTCTAGCCTAGTTTGCATTCTCTGTAGTCTTATATACGTGGGGTCCTAGAGGAGTTATTATTTTGGGGGTGAGTGGGCCTGGCTTTGCTTTTCTTTTCTTTCTTTTTTTTTTTTTTTGGCAGCTCGCTGCCTCCTTAGTTGTGACACGTGCACTCCTTAGTTGCAGCCAGCGGGGTTCTTAGTTGCAGCTCACATGCTTCTTAGTTGCGGCTTGCCAGTTCCTTTGTTGCTGCATGTGAACTCTTAGTTGCAGTATGCGTGTGGGATCTAGTACCCTGACCAGGGATTGAACCCGGGCCCCCTGCATTGGGAGCGTGGAGTCTTAACCACTGCGCCACCAGGGAAGTCCTGGGCCTGGCTTCTTTCACTCAGCATATTTATTTTGAGATTTATTCAGATTGCTGCATGTATCAATAGTTTGTCCCTTTTGAGTGTGTGGGGTAGCATTCCATTGTAAGAATGTATCCACAACATTGTGATACATTGTAAGAATGTATCCACAACATTGTGATACATTGTAAGAATATATCCACATTGTGTTACATTTATCCACTGTGATGTATACATTTACCTGCAATAGACATGGGTTTTCTTCCAGTTTTTGGCTATTGCAGCTAAAACTGTTACAAACATTTGTGTATGTGTCTTTGTGTGGACCTGTGTTTCCCTTTCTCTAGGGTAAATTTCTAGAGGGGCATGGCTGGGTGGCATGAGAGATGTATGTTCAACTTTTTAAGGAACTGCCAACCTCTTTCCAAAGTGTTTTTAACCACTTTACGTCCCCCAGCAGATGTGATGTTGCCTCACATACTGCTCACATTTGGTATAGTCAGTTGTTTCCCAAATCAGCCATTCTAGTGGGTGTAGAGTGGTGACTCACTGTGGTTTTAATTTGCATTGATCTAATGCTTAATGTTGTTGGATATCTATTCTTGTGCTTATTTGCCATCTGTATATATTCTTTTTTTAAATTAATTAATTTATTTTTGGCTGCCTTGGGTCTTTGTTGCTGCATGCGGGCTTTCTCTAGTTCCGGCGAGCGGGGGCTACTCTTTCTTGCGATGCGCAGGCTTCTCATTGTGGTGGCTTCTCTTGTGGAGCACGGGCACTAGGTGTGCGGGCTTCAGTAGTTGTGGCACCCAGGCTCAGTCGTTGTGGCTCATGGGCTCTAGAGCGCAGGTTCAGTAGTTGTGGCGCACGGGCTTAGTTGCTCCACGGCATGTGGGATCTTCCCAGACCAGGGCTGGAACCCGTGTCCCCTGCATTGGCAGGCGGATTCTTAACCACTGTGCCACCAGGGAAGTCCCTGTATATATTCTTTGGTGAAGTGTCTGTTCAAGTCTTTTGCCTTTTTTGTTGTTGTTGTTGGGTTGTCTTCTAATTGAGTTGTAGGGTTTCTTTATAGGTTGGGATACAAGTCTTTTTTCGGATATATATTTTGCAAATATTTTCTCCCAGTTTATGCTTTGCCTTTTCATTTCATTTAGTTTTGAGGAGCAAATGTTTGAAATTTTGACAAGGTCCTATTCACTGATTTCCTTCCTTGAAAGTTTCTGTCTTTTATGTCCTATTTAATAAATTGTCACTAAAGTGAAGGTCAGTAAGGTTTTCTCCTATGTTTTCTTTTAGCAGTTTCTGCTTTAAATTTTCGTTGATGATACATTTTGAGTTAATTTTTATATATGGTGTGGGGTAAGGACTGAGATTCATTTTGTTGGTATATGGCTATTCAATAATTCCAGCACCCTTTGTTGAAAATGAAACCCTAATTTTAAATAACCTTTTATATCTTAATTTTATATGTGCTATGTATAACATAAGTTGTAAACACTTCCTCCAATTTTCCATATTTCTTTTTACTTTGATTATACAGGTTTCGGTCATGCAAAAATTTATTTCTATGTAGTCAAATTTATCATGTTTTCCCTTATTGTTTCTTGATTTCAAGTCGTAGTAAAATTTCCCTAACTTCCTGGTTCTAGAGGAATCCATTCATGTTTTCATCCAGTGCTTGTTTCTTTACATTTAAACCTCTGTTCCATTTGGACCTTATTCTGCTCAGTGATGTGAAGAATAAGTCTAATTTTATCTTTTTTCTAAATGGCTATCTTGTTGTCCCATTACTACATATTATATTATGAGGTTGGTCTTTTCCCCTGGATTTGATTTCCCCCCCCTTTTTTTTTTTTTTTTTTGCGGTACGCGGGCCTCTCACTGTTGTGGCCTCTCCCGTTGTGGAGCACAGGCTCTGGGCGCGCAGGCTCAGTGGCCATGACTCACGGGCCCAGCCGCTCCGCGGCACGCGGGATCCTCCCGGACTGGGGCACGAACCCGTGTCCCCTGCATCGGCAGGCGGACTCTCAACCACTGCGCCACCAAGGTAGCCCCTCCCCTGGATTTGAGATGCCACCTTTCTCTCATATCATATTTCCAGATGGGAATTGTCTCCCCAGTCAATGTGTGTTCTAACGTCTGAAAAGGCTCACAGCCTGGCTCATGGGCACAGAAGAAGACCCTGCACACAGAACAAGCCACATGGGGTACCTGGGAGCCAGGCTGCCCCCACGCCTTTGTGTTACTTACAAGGAAGCCCAGGGGCCAGTGCTGATTGCCTGGCTCTTGTCTGCCAAGTCCCAGGTGAGTGGTCCAGCTGGGACTCTCCTGCTGCCACAGCTGCCCTGGCGTGGCCTGCACTGTCCGCAGCCATCAAGGCCCTGCTCTCCCCTCAGACTTGGAGTTGGCTCCAGATCCATGGAAGCTTCAGGATGGCTGTGGACCCCGCTTCTGCTCTCGGACATTGTGCTCCAGTCTCTCCGCTTCTCCTTGTGTGGAGGGCCCGTGGGTGTTGAGGGAGATTCTCTTTTCCCCCATACCCATCACCTGTGGGGCACGGGCTGTGGGATCCATGGAGGAGGTCTCCCAGGACTCTGCCAAGCACGTGGAGATTGTGGCACAGGTGGTACCAGGCCAGCTACCAGCTGTTAGGGCTGCTTTTTCTGTTTTCCTCTAAGGAGCTGGCATTGTTGGTTGGAAGTAGAAATGTCTGGAGCAGGAGAACATCCTCCTGATCTCTATCTCCAGTGGCACGAGGGGGAGGGAGAGGGCTTCAGGGGACCTGTGCAATCAGGGTAGCCAGGCTTCAGTAGAACAAGAAGCTGAGGGGAACTTCCAGAGAAGTCACAGTACAGAGGAATTTGCTGACGTCCGTAAGCCAGAGCAGAGTGGAAGATGTGGGGGCCGAGGGGTGGCTTCTATTGTTTTCTTTTTTTTTAAGGCACGAAAAGATTTACTACTTACATAATGGAGGTCTCTGAGGAGAGTGGAGAAGGCCTCTCAAACAGGTCTGAGATGGTCTGAGAGAGCAAGAAAGGTCACCGGCCTAGGTCTTTACTGAGGTGAGCAGATGTGGCTGGTGGGAGGGTCCCCAAGCATAGGTGAAGGCCTGCGTGCTTTCAGTCTCCTGCTGGCATCAGAGGACAGAGCACCTGGCTCTCTTTTCAGCTTGACCAGATGTGGGCACAGAATAAGGAGGATGAGGTCTCAAAGCTGTCAGCAAACATCAAACAACGGAGCCAAACTGCTAGTCACAACTCACCCTGTTGTTTGATGACAGAGACACACCGTGTTTCACTCAATTGAATCAGAGCTTGTGCAGCCTGAGGCTGGTAGGGGGCATGCCTTCTTTAAGAGAAGTGAGACGAGGGCCTCGGCCATTCTCAGTAAAACCTGGGACTCCAGAGGGGATGAGGGCATCCTGGTGAGGCCTTGTACTGTGGCCTGAGCATAGGTAGAGACATCTAGTGACCTTGATTGATATTTTGGGGTATCTGTGAGGCAAGAGATCCCTGGAGTTTTTACACCATAGAGCGCAACTCTTAGGCAATAGCACAAGAGTTTGTAAAAATGTGCAGATGGGCCGTTTGTTAGCCAGGCCATTGGGTGCTAAGAAAACTGCCTGAAGTTTGGTCAATCATGCTGACCTTCTGGTCTGGTCCTGTATCAGCATCACCCTGGTTAAGAAATGAGGAGCGGCTCCCCTCTGAACTCCATCTCCCATGACGGTTGGCACTTCTGTTCCTATAGTTTTTGAATTCCCACTGCTGTTCACCCAGTTCATCCCAGGGGGCTCCCCAGGTAGGCAGGGTTCCAGCAGCCTGGCATCTGGAAAGGGACTGAGGACAGGTGAGGCCACCCCTCTTACAGGTGGAGTGTGCCAGAGGGCCCAGGTTTGGCTGCATCCTGTACCAAGGCAGCCTCAGCAGCCCTGCTGATGACCCAGAGCATAATGAGTACCTGGGTACAGAGGGTCACAGGCTCGGGAGGACCCAGTTAGTGGCCAGAACTGCAGCTCTAATGGCATGTTGTATGGGGCAAAGAGGGCAGTTTCTGGCATAAGAAGCCCTTGGACAACTTAGGGCCGTCATGAGTGGTCTGGAGACTCCAGGAGGCATAGAAGGAGGGGCTGAAGCCCCTTCCATGGAGCAGTCTTGGTGGGGACACTAATGGGCATGCCTGAGGTTGCACAAATTCTAGAACATTCTGTTGGAGGGAGCCCCATTCAAGATGGGCCCATTTGCAAGTACTAGGATAAATGGGCTTAAGTAAAATTTGTAAATGAGGGACATGTTGCCTCCAGAACTCCCAGAAGACCTGAGAGATGTTGGTGAGAAGGTCAGTGGCTGTTTCTTGACAGTATCAGGGATGGATCTGCCCTTGGTTAACCAATCATTTCCAGGAACTGAGCAGAGGTGGCAGGACCTTGCACTGTGTTCCTTTCTGGTGAGGCCCTTTGTGTTTCTACGTCCTGAGTGAATGACAAATGAATGGATGCCACATGGCTCTCCTTGGAGGAGAATGTCATCAATGTAATGTCACACCTGTGCTCCTGAAGAAAGGTGCACGCAGCTGATACCTCATCTGCCAAGGTACCCATGAGGATCCCAGAAAAGATGTACTGTGTCCTTTCAGAGGTGAAGGCAAACTGTGGCTGAGGGGCTACTGAAATAGGCTCAGAACAGAACATATTAGCCAAATCGATAATAGCAAAATACTTAGCAGTTGCTGATTGGATGAAGTAATTTTAACTGGGTCCCATGTTTCAAGCCACTTTGTATTACTCGTTGGGTCAGAGCATCCGTGCTCAGTATGGAATACTCTAGGGCAGTGGGTGCTATGATTATGACCAATTTAGGCAAGGCAGTACTTCTGATGGTTAGGGTGAGACATACCTATTTGTCCTCTATTTTGTATTCATTGACTGTTATGATTGTAGCGGCCCTTGTATAAACTTGGTGGGCTCCCCAGGTATAACTGAAAATTGAAACCCAGTATCAAGTCCATGAAGGTCTGCCAGCTGGTGCGTTTCAGCAGGTGTAAATTCAGCATCCACGTCATAAAGACGCAAAAGCCTTTTCTCTTTTTGTTATGTAAGTTCTTTTAGTAAATTCTGAATGTCAAGTTGGGTCAAATTGTGGATTTCTTTGTCCACAATTTCTCTTTTGGGGGTGTGTGTGGTCTGGATATACTTCAAGGGGGTCCTCTCTATTGCACTCACATTGATAAATTTCTTCCTCCAGGGAGACTTCAGTCAGTATCATCAGGTCAGGTGCTTCCCCATGGCAATGGCTGCTTGATATGGGTTAAGGACCCTAGGCTTAATTTGGATTTGAATTAATCCCTTGGCTGTGCCGGGAGTGTTTTCTCTAGAACGCTGAGCATGAGGGTTTCACTGTGACACAGATGCTGGCTGAAGCAGCAGCGGTGGCAGCATCTAAGGGTCCTGGCGAGCTTCTGCCCTGGAGTGTGGACCTCAGCCTCACCTATGCTTTTCCACGGGTCACCACCCAATGGATGCGTATCTTGCACGGGGCATAGTCTCTCCCCTGAGCCTAGTCAGTTGCAGCTTTGTTCTCAAATAGAGGTAGGTCTGGGATCCGACACACAACCCAAGGCCACTTTAAGGAGGGTCCCCATTCCATACTCTTGTCCCTAAACACCAATTAAGTATGAGGAAAACTGCTGATTTCGGTCCGCTAACTCTACGAGGCTCCACTGGATTCAACAATGCAACACGTGCAGCACGGCTGAGTGATGCCGGCCTGCAGCCAGCGGGCCGGTTAGTAACGGAGCAAGGGCTGAGACTCCTGGGTGACGTCACCGCATGGGCTTCCTGCTCACAATGCCAGTCCCAACTTTCATGGTCACCTGGCGAGGTGGCTGGGCACCCCCCACTGAAGATTTGGTTTGATGTGAAGACTGATGATGCCACACACCCCCCAAGTGCAGGAAAAGGCTTATCACTTACCTAACTGAGGTCAGCAGGGCAGGGCTCCCAAGAAGGTCCAAAGTGGTCTGAGAGCACGGGCAAAAGAGACTGGCCTGGGTGCTTACTGTCGTTGTGGTGGGGCTGGGGGAGCCCCCTCCCCCACGTTCCAGCAGGCGCCTGGGTGGTCTGAACCTTCTGCTGGCCCTGAGGGAGGGGCGCCCGGGCTTTCCCATCAGTGTGGCACAGGGGTCGGGGGAGGAGAGGTGAGGCTTAAACACTGTCAACAGTCAGACCCCAGAAAAATGGGCCTGTATATACAATGGAATACGACTCAGCCATACACAAGAGTGAAAATTTGCCATTTGCAACAACACGGGTGGACTTGGAGGGCGTCGTGCTAAGTGAAATAAGTCAGACACAGACAAAGACTGTATGATATCACTTATGTGTGGAATCTACAAATATACAACAAACCAGTGAACATAACAAAACAGAAGCAGACTCACAGACGTCAAGAACAAACTAGTGGTTACCCGTGGGGAGAGGGAAGGGGGGAGGAGTAGTATAGGGGTAGGGAAGTAAGAGGTGCAAACCATTAGGTATAAAATGAGCCCCAAGGATCTACGGTACAACACAAGGAATACAGCAAATATTTTATAATAACTATAAATGGAGTATAACCTTTAATAATTGTGAATCAGTATGTTGTCCACCTGAAACTTACTGCTCACCTCCCCGCTTGGAGTCCAGGTAGCTCTCTGGACAGTGGCTGTGCTCCCCGTCTCTGCTTCTTGCTCGGACCAAGTCTCAGCCCTGCACTGCTGTCCCTAGAGAATGAGTTAAGTGGTGGAATTATGTATGATATCTTTCCCCCTTTGCTTTTCTTTTTTTAAAAAAAAATTTTTTTATTGGAGTATAGTGCAAGAGTGTTCCCTTTTCTCCCCCCTTTTCAACATTTGCATTTTCTAGAATGATGTTGATTTTAAATTTAAAAAGTCAAATTGGGGAAGCTCTGTTTGAAATCATGGCTGTCACTCTCCCAGGGGCACAGATGTGTACCCCTTTGGAGCCACTCCCTGAGGCTGCGGCCAGGCTCTGGCCACCCAGGAACGAGGCATCCAGGCCCGAGGTCAGTGACTTTACCTATGGATCTCACAGACTCAGCCCTTACTCCCCAAGGAATACACTTCCAAGGACACCGTGAAAGTCAAAAGGGAAGACACAGGCGGTGGTTGACGGACATTTGCTTTTCAAGACCATTCCTCTTTCAAAACATGACGTCCTGAAATTAAAATTTCTCAGGCTGCAGACGGCACAAAATCAGGTGAATTCTCCCCAGCCGCCTGCAGGGCTGAGGGAGCAGAGGAGCCCCTTCCTGTGGACCTTTTGTCTCCCAGAGGTGGCAGCTGTTGCTCACCTGGGCCTCGGCCTCGGGATTCACTAGCGGTTTGGAGGCCGGGGAAGGGGAAAAGGAGCTGAAAAGGCAGTGACAGAGAGAGGGGCACACGCTTGCCCCGCCAACCTCTTCTCCACACAGCAGACAATCCTCCTGAGATGCACGTCAGGTCCAAGCCGTCTACATCTTGCCATTCCACCCAGAGTAGAAGCTGCAGGCCTGTGGGGCCTGCCTACGGTCCCACCTGTCTGCTCTTTCTTCGTCACTGTGCCCCTGGCCCACAGGCCCCCTGCTGCTGCCAACCCTAACCCTAACCCACCTTCCTGGGTCATTCTCTCACTTGCTGCAGGTCATAGCTCACACGACGTCTCACTGAGGCCTTCTCTGCCCCCATTTAAGACTGAGACCCTCAAAACACCCAGACCCCATTTCCTGCTTTACTTTTCATCACACCAATCATAACTGTTAGACAATTTTCTCTCCCCCGCTGGAATGCAAACTCCTCGACGGCAGGCATTTTTGTCTTTCTTGTTTCCTGCTGTATCCCCACTGTGAATGGCACAGAGCAAGTGCCCAGCACGTACTTACTGAAAATGGGAGTCATCAAATCCAGGCTGGATGAGGAGCTGCCCTACAGTGAGAGAGTGCGAGGTCTCGTCAGGCAGAGACCGGGGCGGGGAGCTGGAGGGTGGCAGGGCAGGACTGCCGTCCAAGCTGCATCCCACTGGGGTGTTGCCTTGGGGGAGGGGCTGAGGTGGAGGGGAGGGTGTGACAGATGCCTCTGCAGGGCAGCAGTGCCAGCTGCTTTTGCAGGGTCTCTGGGGTGAGGGTGGGCAGCCCATGCTGCCCAAGCCCACGGGACACACCTGTGCATCCAAGTCAACCCTTCCACACTGTTCTCTCCAAACTCCCACCTCTCCCTCCGCATCTGCCACTGCTGGCCTTGCCTCTACTTCCTTGATAACATAGGAGCCAAGACCTTACCTTCCCACCATAAGTACAAACCTGATGATACCTGCCCATTGCTACCCTTTCTCCTGGAGCAATGCAGGAGGTGCCCCCCACCCCAACCTATCCATCCCGTAACATCCCCAGGTCAAGGCCTCCCTGGTGGTAGAGGTGTTGCTTCTGGGCCAAGTTCCCCCAGCTTGGGGATTATGGGACCAGGGCCCACCTCCTAGGAGCACCTAGGTGCCCCATAAATGTCTGATGATGGACCTGGGAGCCTGTGGGGTGAACAGGAGGGGCATGGAGAGAATGGACCTCTGTGGGTGAGGCCAGGACTGGAGCTTGGGAAAGAGCCTCACATTTAACTGTGCTGCAGCCCTGAGTGGCCACGGGGGCCTGAGGCACAGCAGAGTGAGAACACACGACCTCAGACTGCAGGCAGGCACCAAGGAAAGGGGGCAGTGGGGGAATCCCATTATGCGATGGGAGGGAGAGGGGTGAGGAGTTGGTGGTGATGAGTATGCACCACCTCTGGGAGAGGGTGACAGCAACCAGACCTGAAACACTCTTGACCTGACTTTATGTAAACAGAATGCCAACTGTAGCCATTGACAGCGAACTCAGTTCTTATGACTAGTGACAAAACAAAAGAAGTGCTGTGGTCATATCTCAAACTGAATGTCAGTCTACTTCCTTGGTTATGTTCCGTTACAGTAATAAACTCTCTTCCTAAGTATGCAGCCTCTATAATCTTTTCCCTTCTAACAAATACGGCAGTCTGATAACAAACTGGAAAAGCAAACTGAAAAGAAATGAGGTCACACGCAGTAGGAGCAACGGCAGGGGAGTTGGGGGAGGAGCCTGTCTCACACGGCGGGGAGCCTGTCTCACAGGAGGGTCTCTGGTTTGTGGACAATGGCCTCTGTGGGCAGTGGCTGTGGAGTGGAGGGAATGAGAGAGCCCAGCTCAAGTCTCGGGATGGGAGAGGCTGGGACATTGCCAGGGGAGTCGGGGTGGAGCCTCATGCGGTTTCTTTTCACTCCCTGGTGTGAACCAGCTGGTGCTTGACCAACTTTGACCGCTGGCTGAAGGCTTTCCCACAAGCTGTGCAGTCATAGGGCTTCACCCCAGTGTGAATCCTCTGGTGCTGGATGAGGACCGAGCGCTGGCTGAAGGACTTCCCACACTCACTGCACTGATAGGGCCTCTCGCCGGTGTGGATGATCTGATGCTGAATGAGGTGCGAGCTCTGGCTGAAGCCCTTCCCACACTCGATGCACGCGTAGGGCTTCTCTCCAGTGTGGACTTTCTGGTGGTGGATGAGGTTTGAGCTCCGGTTGAAGGCTTTGCCGCACTGGTTACACTCGTGGGGTTTCAACCCATTATGGATCCTCTGATGCTGAATGAGAGTTGAGCTCTGGCTGAAGGTTTTCCCACACTCAGTACATTCATAGGGCTTCTCTCCAGTGTGAACTCGCTGGTGCAGGATGAGGTTGGAGCTGCGACCGAAGGTCTTCCCGCACTCGCGACACTCATAGGGCTTGTCGCCCGTGTGCACACCCTGGTGCTGGATGAGCGCAGAGCTGTGGCTGAAGGCCTTCCCACAGATGCTGCACTCATATGGCTTCTCTCCCGTGTGGATGATCTGGTGCTTTCTGAGCACTGAGCTGTAGCTGAAGGCCTTCCCACACACACCGCACACGTGAGGCTTCTCTCCAGTGTGGATTCTCCGGTGCTGGATGAGGCTTGAGCTCTGGCTGAAGGCCTTCCCACAGTCACTGCACTTGTAGGGCTTCTCCCCCGTGTGGACCCTGTGATGCTTAATGAGGTTGGACACCCGGCTGAAGGGTTTGCCGCACTCGCTACATGCATAAGGCCTCTCCCCGGTGTGGACCCTCTGGTGCTTCCTCAGGTGTGAGCTCTGGCTGAAGGCCTTCCCACACACGTCACACTCGAAGGGCTTCTCCCCTGTGTGGACCCTCTGGTGTTTGATAAGGTTGGAGCTCCGCCTGAAGGCCTTCCCGCAGGCGTTGCACACGTATGGCTTCTCCCCGGAGTGGATTCTTTGATGCTGGATGAGGTTGGAGGTCCTCCTGAAGGCCTTCCCGCACTCACTGCATTCGTAGGGCTTCTCGCTCACATGGGACTTCTGGTGCTTTTTAAGGCTGGAGCTCTGGCTGAAGGCCTTTCCACACTCAGTACACACGTGTGGCTTCTCTCTGCGGTGGGTAAGCCGGTGCCTGAGGAGGTCTGAATGTGTGCTAAAGGGCCTTCCACACTCATTACATATGAAGGACTTCTGTCCAGTGTGCGCTGTCTGATGCTGAATAAGATCGGGGCCTCCTTGGAAGGTGTTCCCACACTCGTTGCATATGAACGGGCTTTCGGCTGCGTGAAGCCCCTCACAGCTGATTAGGTCCATGTTGCGTGGGAAGCTCTGGCCATGCGTGTCGTGTGGATGTGGCCTCTCTTCTGCAGGGGCTCCCTGACGTGCCACTGGGCTTGGGCTCAGACTGAAGCCTCTTTTGACCTTGTCACAGTCCACCTCTTTCTCTCCTGAGGAGCTCCTGAGAAGCACTTGCACTGGTGTGAAGTCCCCCTCCCAGCAGGGGGACTGTGCCTCTCTCTCATCCTCAGGGACCTCCCAGTCTCTTTCTAATGCACCGTCACAGAGTTCTCCAAGCTCAGGCGTCTGGGAAACATCACTGGCGTGGTTTTCTGATGTTTCTGCCTGTGATTCCAAATCCTCAGAAGCTTCTTCCTTCTGAAGAAACTCCTTGCCCTCAGTCCTGGGGTCCCAATCTGAAATGACAAACAAGAAGTCACATGGAAGGAAACAGGGAAACACAGACAAGTCTGGGAGCATGGGACCCACGGTGGGTGGTGGTCCCAGGTCTCTTGAGGGGACTGTGAGGGGCTGGCAGAGCTGAGGGGACCAGGCTGCACAGCAACTGAAAACCAACCCTAACCTGACCCCCAGACCCCACATCTCAGGAAAGCACCTGCAGTCTCCCGACTAAGGCCACCCAAAATCCTGGCCTGAGTCGAGGCAGTCCCTTGGCTGTCCTTCCCCTGACCCACAGCAGGCCATCAGCAGGTCCTGTTGGCTTTACCTCAGAGCATGTCCCAAACCCAGGCACTCACCCTCCCACCTGTTCAAGGAAAACACAGCTCCCTGCACGTTGCATTGCTAGACATTCTACCTGCCTCCTGTTCCAGATGCACAAGCCTGGAGTTGGCTGCTTGGCCCAGCTCTCATTCTCTGGGCGCCCACCACTGGCTTCACAGGTGTGGGCCTGGGCCCAGGCCAGAAGGTGCAGGGCCCGTTCCCTTCAAGGAAGCAGAACTGGCTCCGACTGCATGGTGATGACTCTGGAATGTCAGACTCCATCCCACTTGACAGAGAAGGCTTCAGCAACCGTGCCCCATTTGCCAAAGCAACCTGTACCTCTCGGCACCTGCACTGTGACTGCACTTTGTTAGCTGGTACCAGGGCTCAGCTGCTGCATCCATCCTTCCGTGACAGAGACGTGCACAAGGCTGCTTGTCACATTGGGAGGCACCCCCTTTTTCACACCTGAAGGACACGGAAACTCTGCTCTACTGGATCTCTCTCTCTCGTTATACCTGAGACATCCAGGCCAAACCACCCTTTGCTCCTGCCTGGATGGGGAGTAGCTAACCTGGCCTCCCACCTTCCCCTCCCGCCCACAGCAGTCTGGTGACAAGAGCACTTTGACAACCTCCCCCCTCTGCTCCCGCTTCTCCTGAGCAGGAGGGACCCGCTCCCCTTGGGGTCTGCCCTCCCCGATGGTCCTCATGCTCCCTCCTTCCCTTCCCTTCTGCTGGTCTTGGCTCAATCACCTCACGGGAGAGGACTTCTCTGACCACTGCCCCCAACAGGGCTCTGTGTCCCCAGGCTGTCCCCTCCCTACCCCCAGCCTCCTTGGGCCTGCTGCCCTCTGACCTACCCCTCAGCTCAAGACAACTGCCTCTCCCCACCTGGAACTTCAATCTACCACCACAATAGCAGTCTGTCTCCCCCACCCCAACTGGAGGCTTCTGTTATGCTTGGATCTCAGTGCAGACCCAGCTTGGCCATACGCTCAGCCTGTTTGCCTACCATGCCCATGTGCCTGGTGGTGACAATTCACATTCTGGTCACCTGACCCACGGCCCAGCTGGAAGCCCCTGCATAGAGTCTCTGCCAGGACCCCCTCCTTGGAGCTTGGCCATGCGGCCAGCACACAGATGCAGGCACCGTGCTTCGCCTTCCTGCTGACCCTCATGCAGGCCTGTCATCACTCGCTGCACGCGGGCTACCATCTTCTCCCAGAGCCCCAGCCCCTGGGCACCTGTGGTAATGTCCACAGGCCGCTGGACTGACTGACGGTGGTGGGGGGAGGCACAGTGAGGGCTGCAGGACAGACAGGGAGGTCACTGGAGGAAACAAGGGTCTGGATGGGATGACACAGGGCTCACTATGTCCCCTGTTGCACCCCATGACTGATCCGGGGGGCTCCACCCTCTCCTGGTTGCGTGTGGGGAAGGGACGGAGCTTTTCCATAAAGGGTCAGAGAGGGACCATCTTGGACTTTGTGGCTGCACGGTCTCTGTCATATGGTCTGCTTTGTTATAATCCTTAAAAAACCTTCAACCGTTCTTTGCTTGCAGGCCCCAAACAACTGGCTAGCTGGATCTGGCCTGTAGGCCATGGCTTGCTGAACCCTGACTGAGGTAAGGTCATTACTGTGCTCAGGAAGCGGTGGCAATAGGAACTGGTTTTTGAGCCAGAGCTACTGTCGACCTGGAAGAAGTTTACTGAGACAGGAAACAAGAGCGAGTGAGGTGAGGATGATGAGAGGGCATTTTTGATTTGCTAAACTGGATACAATTCTCCTCTGCAACATAAGAACTATTGGAAAAATAATGAAAGTTCCTCTTTTGAAAGGAAATATAAAGTCATAGAAATATGGCTTCCCTTAAGAAAAATCTTTTTAAAAAATTGGGTTTAATGGTGAAGGAAAAGATTTGAAAACAAATACACTTGTTTGCACTGTCTGTGTTGCCCCCACAAGTGTGACACCAAATGGAGAAAAGGGTGAAGACTCTGAGCCCTTCCAGCACACAGCAAACCTGTTAGACTTCCTGAGAGACGACACTAAAGACCTTTATGATTAGTTGCTTCCATGTTTGTGAAAAAGTACCCCTGTCAAAGCCACACTTGTGAGCGCCACATGTGGCTGTGGCTGTTGAGGGGCAGAGCTGTGGCTCTCCAGTGCTCACCCTGCCGTCTGCCACACAGACCCCAGCGGCACCACAGACTCGGGTGGGGGCTCCGTTAGTCTCCCATCTCCCACAGGGGCTCTGTTTTCATTTTACTTAATAGTTTGTTGAGGTGAAATTGACAGACAAAAATTAACTGTTTGAAATGAGCAATTCAGTGGCATTTAGCGCACTTACAATGTTGTGTGATCAACATCTTCATCTTGTCCCAAGACATTTCCATTACCCCAAAGCCCCTATGCACTAGTTTATCTCCATATCTCCTGGCCCCCAGCTCCTGGTAACCACAAACCTGCATTTTGTCTCCATGGATTTACCTACTCCTGACATCTTATATGAATGAAATCATATCATTATGTGACTTTTGAGGCACACTGCAGCAGGTGTAAATGAGGGAGCTTCACTCCCTTTTTTGACTGAATAACATTCCATGGTGTAGATAAAGTACATTTGGCTTATACATTCATCCAGTGATGGATGTCTGGGCTGTTTACACCTCTTGGCTATTGTGAATAGTGCTATGAACACGATGTACATGTACTTGTTTGGGTATCTGCCTTGAATTCTTGGCGCATATATCTAGCAGTGGAATTGCTGGGTCATATGGTAATGCTATGTTTAAACTTTCAAGGAACTGCCAAATTGCATTCCAGGGTGGCTGCACCATTTTACATTCCCACCAGCAATGTATGAGGGTTCCAGTATCTCGAAATCCTTGAAAGCACTTGTTAATTATTTACTTTATTATTACAGCCATCCTAGTGGGTGTGAAGTGGTAATCTTACTCGGGTTATTTATTTATTTTTTCTTGCGGTATGCGGGCCTCTCACTGTTGCGGCCTCTCCCGTTGCGGAGCACAGACTCCGGACATGCAGGCTCAGTGTCCATGGCTCATGGGCCTAGCCACTCCGCGGCATGTGGGATCTTCCCGGATCGGGGCACGAACCCGTGTTCCCTGCATCGGCAGGCGGACTCTCAACCACTGCGCCACCAGGGAAGCCCCTTACTCGGGTTTTGACTTCATTTCTCAAATCACTGATGAATTTGAGTATCTTTTTGTTTACTAGTTGGTCATTTGTATATTTTCTTTGGAGAAATGTTTATTCAAGTCCCTTGCTCACTTAAAGAGTGGCCTGTTTGTCTTTTGTTGTTGAGTTGTAAGAGTCCTTTATATATTCTGGGTACTAGACCTTTGCCAGATATACAATTTGCAAAGATCTTCTCACATTCTGTAGGATGTCATTTCACTTTTTTCATAATGTCCTTTCATGCCTCGAAGTCTTTAATTTTGATGAAGTCCAATTTACCTTTTTCTTTTGTTGTTCATGCTTTTGGTGTTGTATCTAAGAATCCACTGCCAAACTCAACGTTATGAAAATGTAATGTTTTCTTCTAACAGTTTTATGATTTCAGTTCCTGAATTTGGTAGTTGGATGATTCTGAGTTAATTTTTGCATATGGCATGAGGTAGGGAGCCAAGTTCACTCTTCTGCACATGGAAATCCACTTGTCCCAGCATCATTTATTTAACAGAGTTCTCTCTCTTCACTGAATGGTCCTGACACACTGGTTGAAAATCAATTGGCCTCAGATATATGGGCTTACTTCTAGACTCTCAATTCTATTCCATTGTTCTGTATGCTTATCCTACGTCACTACCAAACTGTTTTGATTACTGAAGCTTTGTAGCAAGTTTTGAAACTGGGAAAAATGAGTTCTCTTTGTTCTTTTGCAAGCTTGTTTTGGTTATTTGGGGCCCCTTGAATTCCATATTAATTTGAGGACTGACTTTTCCATTTCTGTAAAAAGGCTGTTGGAATTTTGACAGGGATTGTATTGAATCTGTAGGTTGCTCTGGATAGCACTGACATCATAACACTATTAAGACCGAAACATGGACATGGCATGTCTTTTCAATTATTTAGGTATCCTTTCTTTTTTTTTTTTAAATATATAAATTTATTTATTTACAGCTGCATTGGGTTTTTGTTGCTGTGTGTGGGCTTTCTCTAGTCGCGGTGCATGGGCTTTCTCTAGTTTTGGTGAGCGGGGACTACTCTTCGTTGCAGTGCATGGGCTTCTCATTGCAGTGACTCCTCTTGTTGCAGAGCATGGGATCTAGGTGTGCAGGCTTCAGTAGTTGTGGCATGTGGGCTCAGCAGTCGTGGCTCGTGGGCTCTAGAGCGCAGGCTCAGCAGTTGTGGCACATGGGTTTAGCTGCTCCGTGGCATGTGGGATCTTCCTGGACCAGGGCTTGAGCCTGTGTTCCCTGCATTGGCAGGCAGATTCTTAACCACTGCATCACCAGGCAAGTCCCAGGTATCCTTTAATTTCTTTTGGCGATGATCTGCAGTTCTCAGCCAACACATCTTTCACCCACTTGTTTAAATTTATTTGTAGATTTTTTTCTTTTTGATGCTATTATAAATGAATTGTTTTAATTTCCATTTCAGATTGTACATTGTTGGTGTACAGAAGCGCAACTGATTTTGTGTGTTGACTTGTACCCTGCAACTTTGCTGAATTCATTTATTAGCTCTAGCAGCTTTTTAATGGATTCTTTGGTATTTTCTATATATAGGATCATGCCTTAGGCAAACAGAGGTAGTTTTATTTCTTCTTTCCCAATCTGAATGACTTTTATTTGTTTTTCTTGCCTGATTGCTCTGGTTACAACTTCCAGTACAATACTGAATAGCACAGGTGAAAGCAGGCATATTTTCCTGATCTTTGGGGAAAAGCTTTTAATCTTTCACAAATGTATATGATGTTAGCTATGGGTTTTTCATGAATGCCTTTATCATGTTGAGGATGTTGCCTTGTACTGAGTTCCCTCAGTGTTTTTATCGTGAAAATGTATTTGGTTTTATCAAATACATTTTTTTGCATCAATTGAGATGATTATAGCTTTTCTCCTTCATTCCATTAATGCAGTAAATGACACTGATTAGTTCTTATGTTGAACCACTCTTGTATTCCTGGGTTACATCTCACTTGGTCACAGGATATAATATTTTAATGTGCTGCTGGATTCAGTTTGCTAGCATTTTGTTGAGGGTTTTGCATATATAGCCATAAAATGTCTTAATATATAATTTTCTTTTCCTGTGATGTCTTTATTTGACTTTCCTTTCTCTTCTATAGTTTGGAGGAGTTTGAGAAAACTTAGTGTTAATCCTTCTTTAAATGTTTGTTAGAATTCACCAGTGAAGCCACTTGGTCCTGGATGTTTGTTAGTTTTTTTCTTTTTTTTTGTTTGCGGTATGCGGGCCTCTCACTGTTGTGGCCTCTTCCATTGCAAAGCACAGGCTCCAGACGTGTAGGCTCAGCGGCCATGGCTCACGGGCCCAGCCGCTCCGCGGCATGTGGGATCTTCCCGGACCGGAGCACGAACCCATGTCCCCTGCATTGGCAGGCGGATTCATAACCACTGTGCCACCAGGGAAGTCCCTCAGTTTAATTTTTGTAGTGTACCATTTTTTTATTCCTTTTGTGTATATTTTAAAGATATTTTGTTAGTGGTATCATGGGGATTATAATTAATATCTTAACATCCTAAAACAATCTGGTTTGGTTTCCCACCCCCCTCAGCTTTTTTGGTCCCCTGCCCCCAGCTTTATTGAAATATAATTGCCATATAACATCATGTAAATTTAAGGTGTACAATGGGATGATTTGATACATGTATATATGCAAAATGATGACCACCATAGGGTTAGTCAACACATCCATCACCTCACATAGTTACTATTTTGTGTGTATGTTTGTGTGGTGAGAACTTTTAAGATCTACTCTCTTAGCAATTGCCAAGTATACATTATTAACTATAGTCACCATGCTGTACATTAAATCCCCAGAATAGAGCCACTGAGTTTGAACTGTTACCAACTTAGCCACAACAGCATACAAAAACTCTGCTCCTATACAGATATGTTCCCACCTTAATGAGGTTGCTGTCACAAATGTATCTTTATATGCTGTATGTTCAATAGTATAGGTTTGTGATTATTTTTATGCATTTGTCTTTTAAATGATATAGGAAATAAAAAGTGGGTTTATAAACCAAAAATACAATAATACTAGCTTTTACCCTTACCTATGTGGTTAATTTTACCAGAGTTCTTTAGTTCTTTTTTTTTTTTTTTTTTTTTTTTGTGGTACGCGGGCCTCTCACTGTTTTGGCCTCTCCCGTTGCGGAGTACAGGCTCCGGACGCACAGGCTCAGTGGCCATGGCTCACGGACCTAGCCGCTCCGCGGCATGTGGGATCTTCCCGGACCAGGGCACGAACTCGTGTCCCCTGCATCGGCAGGCGGACTCTCAACCACTGCGCCACCAGGGAAGCCCTCTTTAGTTCTTTGTATGGCTCTCAGTTCCTGTCTAATATCCTTTTTTTTTTTTTTTGGCGGTACACGGGCCTCTCACTGTTGCAGCCTCTCCCGTTGTGGAGCATAGGCTCCGGATGCGCAGGCTCAGTGGCCATGGCTCACGGGCCCAGCCGCTCCGCGGCATGTGGGATCCTCCCAGACCGGGGCACGAACCCGTGTCCCCTGCATCGGTAGGCGGACTCTCAACCACTGCACCACCAGGGAAGCCCTCCTTTTATCTTAATATGTAAGAACCCCTCTGACACTTCTTCTTTTTTTTTTTTTTAATATTTATTTATTTGGCTGTATCAGGTCTTAGTTGCAGCACATGGGATCTTTCGTTGTGGCATGTGGGCTTCTCTCCAGTTGGGGTGTGCAGGCTCCAGAGCAAGTGGACTCAGTAGTTGCAGTGCGTGGGCTCTCTAGTTGTGGCGCGTGGGCTCCAGAGCATGTGGGCTTAGTTGTCCCGTGGCATGTGGGATCTTAGTTCCCCAACCAGGGATTGAACACATATCCTGTGCATTGGAAGGTGGATTCTTTTTTTAAAATTTATTTATTTATTTATTTATTTATTTATTTATTTTTGGCTGTGTTGGGTCTTCGTTTCTGTCCGTGGGCTTTCTCTAGTTGCGGTGAGCAGGGGCTACTCTTCATTGCGGTGCACAGGCCTCTCTTGTTGCGGAGCACAAGCCCCAGACGCGCAGGCTCAGTAGTTGTGGCTCACGGGCCTAGTTGCTCTGCGGCATGTGGGATCTTCCCAGACCAGGGCTCGAACCCGTGTCCCCTGCATTGGCAGGCAGATTCTCAACCACTGAGCCACCAGGGAAGCCCCGGAAGGTGGATTCTTAACCACTGGGCCACCAGCGAAGTCCCTCCCTCTGACACTTCCTACAGAGCAGGTCTATTGGTAATAAACACCCTCAGCTTTTGTTTATCTGAGAATATCTTAACTTTGCCTTCACTATGAAAGGTAATTTTGCCAGATGTAGAATTCTTAGTTGGCAGTTTCATTCTCCCAGCAGTTTAAATATGTCATCCCACTACTTTCCAACCTCCAAGGGTTCTGATGAGAAACTGGCTGTTAATTTTATTGAGGATCCCTTACACAAGACGGGTTGCTTCTCTCTCGCTGTCTTCAAGATTCAGTCTTTCGACAATTTGATTATAATGAGTCTTGGTGTGGATCTCTTTGAATTTGTCCTAGTCAGAGTTCGCTGAGCTTTTTGGATGTGTAGGTTCATGTCTTTCATGACATTTAAGATGTTTTGGCCACTATTCAAATATTCTTTCTGCCCCTTTCTCTCTCTCCCTTCTTTCTTGGCCTCCCATATGTGTGTTGGTTCCTTTGATGGTATCCCACAAGTCTGTTAGGCTCTGTTCACTTTTCTTCAACCTTTTTTCTTCCTGTTCCTCAGACTGGATAACTTCAATTGTCTATCTTTAAGTTCACCGATTCTATTGCCTGCTCAAATCTGCTGTTGAAACCCTCCAGCAAACTCTTCATTTCAGTTATTATAATTCTCACATCTAGCACTTCATTTTTTCAAATTTTTGGCTGCACCACGTGGCATGTGGGAGACCAGGGATTGGACCCATGCCCCCTGCAGTGGAAGCGTGGAGTCTTAACCACTGGACCACCAGGGAAGTCCCAGCTCTAGGACTTACACTCTGTTTCTTTTTATAATAAATAAAATATAAATTGTATATTTACAATTATCTCTACTGATTTTCTCATTTTGTTCATACATAGTTTTTAGCTCTTTGCCCATGGTTTGTTTCAGATCTTTGAGTACCTTTAAGACAGCTGATTTAGTCTGTCAAGTATCTGTGCTTTTTCAGGGACACTTCCGCCAATTAATTTTTTTCCCTTGAATGGGCCAGCCATATTTTCCTGCTTATTTGTATTCTTTATGATTTTTTGTTAAAAACTGGACATTTGAATATTTACTGTGATAACTCTGTAAATCAGTCTCTCCTGCCTCCAGGGTTTGCTACTCTTAATTGTTGGAGGCTCCAGTCATCCGTTCTTTTAGTCACTTTCCAAACTACTTTTGCAAAGACTGCATCCCTTGTCATGTGTGGTCACCAAGGTCTCTGTTTCTTTAGCTTGTGTACAGCTACTGTTTGAATGGAGAGTTCCTTGAACACTAACAGTAAAATAAAAATAATACACCTCTCCCAGCCTTTGTGGGTTGGCTCCCCTGGGACACTAACACTATTACTCTGCTGTGGCTTCCTGCTTTCATTAATTTTGGAGATCAGCTACAGGTTATGCTACAATCTTCATAGACCTTTTCTTTCTTTCTTTTTTTTTTGTTTTTCATAGGTCTTTTCTTAGCATATATCCTATCCTGGGCAGGTACGTGGCTTTCTAAATTCCCTGATATACAAGGGTGCTTTTGAATGCCCTCATTTCTCCAACTTTCCCTCCTAGGCTTTAGGAGGTCAACTGTACTGTTAACTGATGTCCCAAGTGGCTGTGGGATTTTAGTTCACCTTTCAGTGTTTTTGAGCCCACCACTTTTCTGCTGAGTAAGTTCTGAGTTAGGCAACACAGGGACAAACACTTTGCATTCTTTATCCAACCTCACACAGGTGAGAACAAAGAAAATAATTTCTGAATAAGTTCTGCTCTGCTCCTTCTGGAACCAGGGACCAGGTCCCACACTGGGAACACAGGCTGCTCACTTTCAATATGCTGCTGAACCAGGGAGTGTTTGTAAAGCTTTCCATGTTAAGTTGCCTTTTTCTTGACTCAGCATTTGTTTGGTTGTGTAAACCTGTTTTCTAGATTTCTGACAAAGTTGGTCCTGATGGCTTCTACCTGTTTTTTTTTTTTTTTTTAAATAATTTACATGGAGAAAGGGGTGTTTGGAGCTGCCTACTCCACCATTTTGCTCTATAGCAAAATGGTTTTTAAAACATGAGCTACCATCAATCTGTTTTTTTCCTGGAGCAAGAATCCTGGCCTAACTCACCATTCTCTGCCTGGTATACCCCTGGCCATCTGGCAGCAGGCTTTGTCCCTCAGGGCCACTTCTTTGGCTCTGTCATGTTTTTCATCCTCTATCCATCTCCTCCCTCCAACACACCTAGGACTGCCTTGTGCCATCTCTGCCCTTAGCCCAACCTTCCCTGGCCACACAGGGTCTGAACAGGGTACTCTGCCCAGATGTCCTGAGTATGACAAAAGGTTCCACGTAGTTAAGAGTGTCTTCTTGTATAACAGCCACCATCAGATCCCAGTAAGGAAAGCTAACAGTGAGTAACCATCCTGATCACTGCTGAGAGGTCCACAGAAGAGGTGAGTTAGTGAGTGGTGTGCAGGAAGGACTCTCTGGTATCTGACGGGGATGGGAGCAGCTGGGCAGTGTGAATGGAACAGGGCCAAGGCTTGGATTAGGGCAGAGACCTGAGGGCACGGACTACCACCAGCCTGGTGAGTAAGTTAGGCAGGGCTCAGCTGGTGACCATCATGTCACACCCCTCTATGTCAGGTGAGGAAAGCAGTGTCCCACTCAGGGCACCAGGGCAGCCAGGTGCCAGGCCAATTTCCTCTCTTGGCCCCTTGACCTCCAGCCTTGGCCCCTCAAGTCCACAAGGCACTCTGCCCCTAATGGTGACACACAGACCTCCTGAGGTAAGTGCAGGGTGATGTAGACAAAGTCTCCTCAGAACAAGGGCATCAGTGGGGAACTCACACCCAGTACCTGGCTGCTGATGGTGAGGGGGGGTGGCTTCTGGCTCAGCGTCACCACAGCAGAGGGGACCATGAAGTGCAGATCCAGGGTGGGTCACAGCGGGAGCATCACTCACACAGGCCTGTGTTCTGGGGGTCCAAGGAGATGGTCCAGGGACTGAGGGTTCCATTTCTGCCTCTTCAGGGCGTACTCTGAGGCTGGGCATGGCTGGGACCTGGAGACCAGCAAGGACACAGGTGAGTGTGCAGAGGGGATAACTCCAGGGGTTCACCCACCCACCAGGTAGGGGTCACTTCCTTCACCCCTGCAGCCTGAGACCTCTGGAAGGCCTGGTGATTGGTGCCACATTCCCTGATCTTGGAACCAAGGGAAGGGTGAGCCAGCCACGAGGACACAGACTCACAAGCCAGGGCCACAGGTGGGAAATGGTGAGATGCTGACCACAGAGCAAGGTGAGCACACAGTGCCTTGTTGGCACCACCTGGAAGGGCCCAAGCTTTCCCTGATAAGAGGAAAGCAGCTCCCATGGAGCCTGTGCCTGCTGTGGTGGGCTTGTTCCTGACACAATGCCCTGAAGGTGGACCACTGGACCCACTCACGGGGGAACAGCAACTCCAAAGGTTGGGCTGCCAGGGGTAGCCTGAGCTGCAGACATGCACAAAATCATCACAGTGCCACCCTATTGGTCAGCCCTGAGTTGTGTCCCCCTGGCAGCATCCAGAGTGGGTGTTCCCATCCCCAACCTCCTGGGCTGTCCTCCCACTGCACCAGTGTCTCCCTCCCAGACTCCTCATCTCCCTCTTCACGTTGGTGCTCCAGGGTTCACTTCTGTATCTACACCAACTTCCTTGGTTAATCTGTCCAGTCCTGAGGCATCAACATCATTTATCCCGTGAAGACTCTCAAACCTGGGCTCATCTCCAGGTTTAAGTGGTCTCTCTGAGCAAGGGACAGGACATTCCCACCCAGACACATGATGGGTTCCCCACATGGACCAAGTTACTGATTTCCTCCACCCCTCCCACTACCCTGTCTCTGAGCAAATGCACCATGCCCTGCCCAGCAGCCCATCTGGGAGTGGGGCAACATCCCTCTGCCCCTTATTCATATTGTACCATGAGCAGGTACCAGTGACCCGTCTGCCCTTCAGGGGTGGAGAAGATGAGGCAAAAGCCCATTGTAGACACTGCCTGCCAACCCTTGGACTGAATTTCTCCTCTTGGGACACACGCTTTCAGTGTTTCCAAAATACCCACTATATGCCAGCGTCTATTCCAGGGACAATGTAACCATCACCCTCATGGGTTTCAGTGGGGAGACAGATAATAGCAAATGCATCAGTGAGATGGGCAAGTGCTCTGGGCACAGGTAGCAGAGAAGGGGTGGAGCCTGTGGCAGGCGGGCATTTAACCAGGCCCAGAGAAGAGAAGGTTTAGGCCATGCCTGGCTGGAAAAGTAGAAGAAAGCAAGGGTGAGATGGGGCAGAGGTGTGAACAGAGCTCAGAGACAGTTGCTGGGGGACAGACTATAAGAGGTCTTGACTGCCTGGTGAAAGTGAGACATCAGCCACATTTCTACATTGGGAGACAGAACTAATGAAACATCTTAGGAAGATTCACCTGGCATGGGCACTCAGAGGGATGGTGCATAAGATTCAAAGCAGGGAAAGCACTGACTCAAGGCACTCATCCATGTAGCAGCAGACAGAGAAGATGATGCTTCCAAGGGGCGAACCTTCACTTTCTTCCAAGGGAAGAGTCAATCATTTGTAACATTTATTCAGTTCATTTTATTTTAAAATCTTCAAGTCATTATCACTGTTTCTGAATAGGGGCACAGTCATATGGCTCAAAATTCAAAAGGTTAAAGAGGACTTAAGGTGAAACATCTCCCAGCCAGCCACACTACTCCTTCCCAGTTTCCAATGTGTCCTTCCTGATTACTCTAAGCTTACACAAATACGTGTGTTTTTTCTTTGCCTTTTTATTATAAATTGTACCAAACTAAGCTCATTTTAAAATTTTTATTTATTTATTTATTTAGGGCTGAGTTGGATCTTTGTTGCTGCACGCGCCCTTTCTCTCGTTGCAGTGAGCGGGGGCAACTCTTTGTTGTGGTGTGTGGGATTCTCACTGCAGTGGCTTCTCTCGTTGCGGAGCATGGGCTCTAGGCGCCCAGGCTTCAGTAGTTGTGGCTCGCAGGCTCTAGAGCGCAGGCTCAGTAGTTGTGGCGCACGGGCTTAGTTGCTCCGCGGCATGTGGGATCTTCCCAGACCAGGGCTCGAAACTGTGTCCCCTGCATTGGCAGGCAGATCCTTAACCACTGCGCCACCAGGGAAGCCCCGAAAACTAAGCTCATTTTACATTTTGTTTTTCTCACTTCAGTATTTGTGGGATCTTGCCCAGGAGGACACAGACTGATCAGTGGTAGCAGACTGCTCCTCCTCACCCATGTCCACATCCTATCCCTAGAACCTACACTACACAGCGAAAGAGATTTTGCAGAGGAAATTAAGTTTACGGGCCTGGATTATCTTGGTGGACCCAACCTAATCACATGAGCCGTTGCTGACTCAGATGCACGGGTCATATGCAAGGAGTGGGGCCTCCAAGAGCTAAGAACAGTCAGCAAGGAAAAAGCAACCTCGGGAATTGGATTCCACCAGTGAGCTTGGAAGCTGATTCTCCTGGCTAAGGGCTCTACCTGGTGCTAAGCAAAGATACAACTGTGAAGACCAGCAGCCACTTGTCCATAGCAGGCGTCCACGGGATGGGCATGACCCAGCCTCAGTCCCACTCCCTTGGGGGAGAATAAATTCCTCCCCATCCCCAGAGCCCCTTCTCCACCTGGAGGGCGAATCCACCACCGACTGGGCCTCCAGGCAGGACACCTGGTGCCAAGCGACAACCCCATTCATTTCTCACCCGGCTCCGTACAGTTCCGACGTTCGCACCAATTCCTGAGGCCCTTCCTCCGCCCCAACCCCGCGCGTCAGAACACTATTCGCGCACACTTGCCCGTCGCACTGTAGCAGCCGCGCCACGCGGTCCCGCAGCCCGGCTCCAGGTCAGGGGTTGCTCGGCTCCGCCGCGCACCCTCTGCAGGGCGCCCCTCGCACGCCCTCCCGGGAGGGGCCCTCGAAGGCTGTGACCCGCCCACGCCCCTTTACGGACCCCCGCGCACCGAGCCTAGGCCTCCCGGGGCCGGCACCCACCGCGGCGGCATCGAAGTGACGAGGGAGCGCGGTCAGCAACGCCGAAACGCCACCACGGCAATCGCCAACTACGGGACTCGCTCCGGGAACAGAGCAAGGCCGCGGGTCCCAGGCCACTCGGCCCTTAGGCGGACCCCGGAAGTCCCGCTCCGACTTCCGGCTCGCGGACCCGCCCAGCCCAGCCCAGTGTGGCCGCTCTAGACCGCGGGAGGACGAGCGACTCGGTGGATCCATACTTGACCAGCGCGAGGTGCCAGGAGCCGCCGGGAGCCCCGCGATCAGAGTCGGTTCGTGCAACTAACCAGGGTGGCAACTACCTAAAAAAAGACAAGCGATTATAAATGCAGGGAGAACTAGGGACTTAGATACACAGGTACCTAGAATCGGAACAGGTTTTGCTTGATAAAAACATGATGATGCACGTGGAAGAAACTGAATCCCTCAATCAGTAAATGATTCGACAGATAGATGGGAAAATCTCAAATTCCTTAAGTGGGACTGTCCATGAAACATTTACAAAAATTGATTATACAGTTAGACATAAAGAATACAAATATTTTAAAGTATGCATTTTAAACTACCAAAATTAGAATAGAAATACATAATAAAAAGTTGACTCCCAAAACTCTTTAACTATTGGAGTTTACGAAACGCTATCTACATAACCTTTGAATCAAAAATGATACTAGCTGGAAAATTGCAGACTATTTATAAAGCAATGAAAAGCAAAACACTTCATTCTCACACCTACGGAACCCAGTGTAAAGTGTAAAATATATAATATCCACTGAATATTTTCGGAGAAAAATATATATGACTATATCGCCTTAAATACTTTTTCTTTATTAAAGAAGACAAAAGCATTTATCCTTAAGAAGTTAGAAAAAGGAGCATTTCTCCGAACCAGCAATAACCAATCAGATAATGTAACAAAAATGAAATGTCTTGGGACTTCCCTGGCGGTCCAGTGGTTAAGACTCCATGCTCTCAATGCAGGGGGCCCGGCTTCGACCCCTGGTCAGGGAACTAGATTCCGCATGCCGCAACTAAAAAAAGGTCCCGAGTGCCGCAACTAAGACCCGGTGCAGCTAAATTAACAAATATTAAAAAAAATGAAATATCTTCCACAATAGCAACAAAAACTATGAAATACTGGGGAATTAACAAAGAGCACTCAAGTTTGTACGGCAGGTTCCCCTATGCAGTGATCAGGGACCGGCGTTCCTTGGCTGAGGATTTTCCGCTTGCTGACTCGGAGGGGAAGAGCAGAACACATAACAGGGATAAGAAGCTGCTTCTCCCAGTCTTCCCACGTGGCCGCCTGCTGTAGCAGTATGCAGCCCTTGCCAAGAGTACAACCCAAGTCCCATCCCGTCCCTGATGCAGCTCAGGTGAGTCCCTCTGGACAAGGTGCAGCCTCTCCACCAGGTCGTATAACTAAAGGGCAAGTTGCCTGCCCCCTGACACCCAAGTTGCAGTGTGGAGAAAGAGGATGGGAGACACAGCAGTGTCCAAACTATGCTGGCTGGGTCCGAAGAAAAGTCTGATGTGGGGTTGTTGTGCACACTGTGTAGATATTTTCTTTTTTAATATTTATTTATTTATTAGAAAAAATCTTTTGGCCACGCTGTGGCATGTGGGATCTTATTCCCCAACCAGGGATCGACCCTGCGCCCCCTGCATTGGAATCGTGGAGTCTTAACCACTGGACTGCCAGGGAAGTCCCTGTAGATATAAATATATATATATTTATATATATATATAACATATATATAATATATATAAATACATATATATAAATATATAAATATATATATTTCTATATATATATTTCTAAATAAATTTATTTATTTATTTTGTCTGCATTGGGTCTTCGTTGCTGCGCGTGGGCTTTCTCTAGTTGCGGCAAGCAGCGGGGGTTACTCTTCGTTGTGGTGCTTGGGCTTCTCATTGCGGTGGCTTCTCTTGTGGAACAAGGGCTCTAGGCACGCAGGCTTCAGTAGTTTGGGCACATGGGCTGAGTAGTTGGGGCTCGCGGGCTCTAGCGCACAGGCTCAGTAGTTGTGGTGCACGGGCTTAGTTGCTCTGCGGCATGTGGGATCTTCCCAGACAAGGGCTCGAACCCATGTCCCCTGCATTGGCAGGTGTATTCTTAACCACTGCACCACCAGGGAAGTCCCTGGTAGGTATTTTAAATGCAATTATTTCACACGTGTAAGTGACTTCATCTCTGTGCAGGGTGTGCAGAGTCTCCTGTGGGCAACTCCACATGAGTGCTGGAGCCCCTCTCCCTGGCAGGGAGGAGCTCCAGGACAGCACCCGGTACCCAGACTCAACTCCAGGAGGAGCTCTATGGGCCCTGGGCCTCATCAGGTCTGACTTGGCCCTCCGGGGGCCTTCCTTGTCCATGACCCATCCTCTTGCCCACCTGTGGAGGGAGGTGATAGGCTGCCCTGGCTGGGACTGTCCAGATTTACAGGGGCCTCCTCATTGACAGTTGGAAGCCTGGGTCAGCTTCTTGTCTGCATACTTCCATTTAGTTCCACATGCAAAGGCCCCATCTAGTCACAGGTTAAAGCCCGAGGTCCCTTGTCTTTTATTTATTTCCCTCTATATGCTTGCCCTCCTCCTCTCTCTCTCCAGCTCAAGGTACCTTGAGACCACCTGCAATGCCAGGCCTGCTTACGAGACTTGGTCAGCACAAATCACAGGCCATAGGCAGAGGGAAACTCCCCTTGTCCATCTCTGCTCTCCTCCACCTGTGCCTCCATCTGCCTTCCTGCAGCCTGAGTCTCTCTAGGGGGGCTCTTTTGAAAGTGGCAAGAAGTAACCAACACTTGCCAACATTCCAAACAATTCTGAAACAATTTCTCTAGGGTTATAGTTTTAGTCACACGTTGTCTACTCCTAATACATCATAAGCAAGGGTCATACCAAATACTTTTCCATGCATAGCAAGGGTCACCAGCTTTCTACCTGTAACACCTCTGCCCTCACTGCCTGATCATTAAGCCAACTGCACATGTAGTAGGTTCTGTTTCAGCACCTACCTACTGCCAGGTATCAAGTACTGGATTAGTTAGAATAAAGCTCAGCTGATGTAAAGAGGCTCAAAACTAACATTGGCTTCAGTGAGACAGAGGGCTGTTTCTGTCTTCTGTGATAGACCACATGGCCGTGGTGGCTGTCCTCTTGAAGATGGAGGGGCACAGGCCCCTTCTACCTGAGGGCTCCACCCTGCCCAGAGCTCAATCACCATTTCAGCCAGTGGGAACAGGACAAGGTGACACCTTGAAGATGCACGTATCCCTTCTGCCTGTGACCCACATGCTACATCTCACAGCATTGCCACTTGGAAACATCACCTTTGCTTGGATGGGCAAGTGTCAGGTAAAATTTCACGTCTGAAAAGGACAGGGAGAATGCAAAGACAGTCAGGAAGAACCAGCAGGCTCTGCATGTCCACCACAGGGGAAAATAACACAGTCAACACAAAACCAGGCAGCAACATCAGAAAACTAAGGAGGAAAAAACTGATAGATGTCCAAGACAAAAACCCACCATAATGTGTCCATTGAAAAGCACGTTTGAATAGAATATGGTTGATCATAGAGCCTTTGACCAGGCCTCTGCCCAAACCCCATCTCCAGTGGGCCTCAGGTTCTGGTCAGGGGTGGGGTGTAGGCTGGTGGTTAGAAAGTCACCACCTCAGGACCACTGGCTGTCCCTCTCAGTGTCAGCACATCTACCTTTGTTTTTCTGTGACAGTTCAGATTGGCTGAAAAGTAGTGTTTTTCATCAACTTTGCAATAAAATCATTTAATTCTAAACTAATTCATGAGATGGTGGTGTTTTTACTGTAATACATAATAGACCACTAAGAAATGTATTGAGAAGAAGTTATTTAATAAATTTAGAAGAAAAAAAAGGGGGAAAAAACTGAAAATAAGAATGGGCCATAAAAACTATCCAAAATTGCTTTTCACAAGACAAACTATATAGTGAAGCCTGAAAATTTCTGTTAAATGGTTGATTGCTAAAAAACAAAACCAAAACATAAAACTAGATAAAAGCAAAAAATGAAGAAGAAATCAAAACTAGTTGTTATGGACTGAATGTTTGTGTCCTCCCAACATACATTCATATGTTGAAGCCTAACTTCCCAAAGTGATGGTATCTGGAGGATGGACCCCTGGGAGTTAATTAGGTTTAGATGAGGTCATGTGGGCGTGGCCATTGACAGAACTAGTGTCCTTATAAGACACAGAACTAGAGTCCTTATAAAACACTGCAAAAAAAAAAAAAAAAAGAAAAAGAAAAGAGGAGAGCTGTAGAGAGAGGTCCCGTCTTCTTGGAGAATACATAAGTAATCATGTATAGAATGTCGGTAGAAATATGGACAGTAGAGGCCATTCTGGTGAGGCCTCAAATGGAAAAGAGGAACATGCTATCGGAAATTTGAAGAAAGGTGACCATGGTTATAAAGCGGCAAAGAACTTGGCTGAATTGTGTTTGTGGGAAGTAGAACTTGAGCGATAAAACTGGATTTTTAGCTGAGGAGATTTTTTTTTTTTGAGGAGATTAAAAAAAATATTTATTTGGCTGCACTGGGTCTTAGTTGCGGCACACGGGATCTTTAGTAGTGACATGTGGGCTCTTAGATGTGGCATGTGGGATCTAGTTCCCTGACCAGGGATCAAACCTGGGCCCCCTGCTTTGGGAGTGTGGAGTCTTAACCACTGGACCACCAGGGAAGTCCCTAGCTGAGATGATTCATAAGCAAAGTGTTGAAGGAGTGACTCTTAGAGTAAAATGTGAGAGGAGTGAAGTGAATTGAAGAGCCATTGTTAAGCAAAAAGGAACTAGAATGTAAAGATTTGGAAAATTCTCAGCCTGTCCATATTGCAAAAAATGAGAAAGTACGTTTGGAAGAGGACACCATGGATGTGGCTAGGTTATTACTCAGTAAAGAGATTATGGGATTATATGAGCAGAAACACTTCTGAGATCCCGCAGGACTGAACCATAGAGCTATTTAGCTATGATGTGCACTTTTCTGCAAGACATGGGAAGAATGGTCATAAAGGCGATTCAGGTATCATCAGGGTCACCTTCTCGGTTTCAAAGGGGGAGCCCATCACCATGGTTTCAACAGGCCAAATAGTGGCCAACTGATGCCTTGGGGGGTGTTCTCTGGAGCCTTCTCTCTTTTTTTTTTTTTTGTGGTACGCGGGCCTCTCACTGTTGTGGCCTCTCCCGTTGCGGAGCACAGGCTCCGGACGCACAGGCCCAATGGCCATGGCTCACAGGTCCAGCTGCTCCGCGGCATGTGGGATCTTCCCGGACAGGGGCACGAACCCGTGTCCCCTGCATCGGCAGGCGGACTCTCAACCACTGCACCACCAGGGAAGCCCTCTGGAGCCTTCTTGATGCGACCCCGGGGGGGTCACTGCTCACTCCCCATGGCTCCATCCTGCGGAGGCCCCTCACTGCTTTAACACCGCAGAGTTTGCTCCCTCACTGTGCCAGCAGCAGCTCCACCGCTCCTCTCCAGGGCACCCCATTCTACACCTGGGGCCTCAAGTGTTCCCAGTGGCCAACACCATGCTGTCTTCAAGCAGCCCCACATTTTGAGGACTAGACTCCCGCTCCCCAGCAGCCCTCCTGTACCCGCCCCAAAGCCTCACTGCAGGTGCATGCACTGTCTTTCTCAGACCTTGGGGCCCATGCTTCATGCCCTCGTGTGGACTCCCCTCAACTCACTGCCCTCCACGCCCTTCCTGCTGACCTTACCCAGCCTCACTGCTAGACTGGCCCTGGCTCTTTTGGTTCGGGATGTCACAGAAGACTGTCTGCACTTGCCGCCCACACGTGTGCACGCCTGAGACAGCCTGGCTCCGGCCCCTCTCCCACCTTCCCCAGGGCTTTACGGGCCAAGCATCTGGAGGTGTGAGAATGAACGCGTGGGTTGAATGGAAGCTCCGTGGGGCTCCCAGCTTCCACGTTGATTCTCTGCTGCTTCCTGGGTCTCAGGGCTGCCGTAGCCTGGTTCTCTAGTTTTTCTCACAATAAATGCCATGCAGAAGACTGGCAGGTCTGCTGCCTCAGGGAGGATCTGCTAGAGGTGGGTTCTGGGCAGCCTGCACTCCCTCCCACTGCCCTGTTCTCCCTTAGCTCCCGGGACCTAGGGGAGCTGTCAGTCCTTGGAGCCTGGGTGCACTAGGTCAAAGCCTGTGATCCCAAACCCAGAAATCTGATCCCCTAACTTCTTCCCAAGGGTGTGCAGTTGGAAGTAAGAGGTGGGGAACGAGTGACTTGAGATTTCTCCATGGTTGGCCAGTGTTTGAAACACGCAGTGACCACTGGTCTACATGAAATGCTTAGGATATGGAAGCAAATAAAGACCAGTCCTCACTCTCAAGCAGGCCCGCAGTGTTGAGGGGGAAACAACTGTGCCCATCACAGGGCACGCAGCATGCAGGGCTTGGGGACCCGGGCCCTGCAGCTACTTGCTGTATTCTTCTAAGATGAGAGCTTCCTGAGGTGTTCCTTCAGCCGTAGTAGATGGAAAGGATACCTTACTTCTTCTGTTCCATGCCCAGCTATTCTACTCCCTTCCCCCCTCTATTTTTCTTCATAGAAAAACAGAATGTTGGAGCATTCACCACCGTCCATTTATCTGCTCACCATCTTTCTCCCATGCTAGAATGTATGCTCTATGAGGGCAGGGATTTTGTTTCATTCACGGCTCTGTCCCCAGCATCTAGAACCATACTCACAATAGGTACTAATTATATATGTTTGTGATTACGTGAACCCATGAATCAACAATACTAGTTCTCTGTTAAGGTAAGAGAGTGCTCTCTGGGAAAAAATTATGCCACAACGTTCCATGGGTTATCACACATAAATCTCTCTGTAATACGAGTTGCCCCACACCCCACCCCCTCTTCTTTTTTACAAATGAGAAAACAGGCCAGTGAGGTAGAGGTAGGATTATTACCCAGGCTGTCCCTCTCCAAAGGCGATATGCTCTTTCTACAGTTCTTGCTGCTCTGACAAGGGTGGCAGGGAAGAGAGCTGGCTTTGCTCTGCCCCTGCTGTGTTCTGAGCAGCACACTGGTTACTCTGTAAACTTGGTTCTACCTAACCCCCTAATACTCCTTCAGAGATTGGTATTTTTATCCCCATTTTGCCCACAAGCACAGTCTGAGAGTTTAGTTTGCTCAGAGTAATCCAGTATACAAGGGGGGAGCTGGACCCACCTCCTGTCCTGTCTAATCCAAATATTTCTATCATAACAGCCCTCGCTCCATGAGCCAGAGGACTCACGTGAGGATTCTGACATGGTCAGTGTGTGTACCCCTCCTATGTATTCTTGATCTGGGTAAATACCATGGGGTGATTTTTGGGTCCCTCCGATCCTACCATGAGATGGTCCTGAGCTAAAACTTCATTTGCCCGTTGACTCCCTAAGCTCCTACACTGGCTGCTGAACAAGATTTTGAATTAACATCAATTCAGAGCCAGAGTCCAGTAACCCCTGCCATAGCCCAATCAACCTCAGACCACTTATACTCTGACAAAGTCAGGGTTATAGATCCATTACAGTGAGGGCAACAAACACACGAACGACAAATGTCTCACCAAAGAAAGGAAAACAGAGTTGTTACAGGACTTGGGAGGGGTGGAGTTTAGGTGAAATCTAAGTGGAGCAGTGTCTTGATAGGCAGGCAAGGCAGGGCTGAGTCATCGTGGGTCATCCTCAGGTCTGGACTGTGAAATGGACCTAAGCTCCTGTTTCCTTGGAAACCACAAAATTTAGATGTGGAACGTGGTGTCCAAAACTCATTATCTGATTCCAGCTGTAAATCAAGGCTGCTCCTCTGCGTCAGTGACTTAGATCCACCAAGAGTGGGGTGTTTCATTCTTGATGTCGTTTCCAACACTTGCTGATGTTACAGAATAAAGTTTCTCCACGAGCAAGAAAGCAGAGGCAGAATGTTGCATTTTGTAGCTGCACATCTCTTTGGGAGAAATATTGTTTCCTATTAACTCTGAAGCTGGTTTTTTTATCTGTGTCTGTTATTCTAGCCTGATGAACAGTTTACCAGATTTTTTCTTTCTGAGTCCGAGCTAATTTTTACTTTCACATCCTTGAAAAGTGTGGGTATTTCCTGTCTTCTAATGTACAGTTACCCCATCAAATGGCCACATTCCCTTTGGGGGAGAGAATAAAACATAGTATAAATTTTGGGAAGAGTATCAGGGTCTTTCCCCAAGGGAAAGCTTGCCTCTTCTTCTTTCATGAGGTTCAGGTGTCTTTTCACCAGATTTAATGTTTTTTTCACTAGTATTGATATAACCTTTAGTAGGCTGCCTACTTATTTCAGTCACCATCACCATTATCCAGGGCCAAAACATGTGGTCAAACAATTCTATTACTACTCTTGCCCTGGGCCTGTTACAGTGACATGACTGCCCTGTCTTTGAAAGGGTTACATGCTACTGTCTGCTATTTGACCACCCCCACTGAGCATGGAAACCATTTTCATGACAGCCCCTCTTACCATCATTCCCAGCCTATAGAAAATAGCCACTGTAGTCTTTCATGGATGCTGGCACGCCCACCACCAACGCATTTCTCAAAGCCTGGGTGAAAGAAGTGTCTCTAGACTCTCCTGGAGGACACAGGCAGGGGTGGGTGGGCAGGTCCCACAGCATCCACTCCAGCATTCCCATCGCCCGAGCCTCTGACTGTCCTGCACTGTGAATTCAGGCAGATCTGACATACCAGCCTCATCAATGCAGGCCACACCGCATACAGACTTCCATCAGCCAGCCACTGCTGAGATAGCTCCCTGAATTAGCCATCTGCCATGTAACAAATTCAGTACATTCTCTCCTCTAGTCTAACAGCCCTAGAATCTATTCCCATTTACATTACCCAGGTTTCTGTTGATAGTAAACTGACAAAGTCTTGCCATTCTTTGCTATGAGGCATTCCCTCTCAGGTCACACTGCACTCATCCCCTGAGTACGCTGGGGTTCAGTTGCTAGAAGCAATCAAAATTGGCGTGTATTTAGGAAAACCCACATTCCACTGCAAGGTGACAGCTCAAGAATGTTGAGGCGGGTAGCTGAGGGTAATTCATTCTGATAAAGATTTCCATTGTATGTATGAATAAAACCTTTTGTCTTTCCACCTACATTAGATTGTTAGCAGGTATTGCTATTACAAACACAGCTGCTATGAACATTTTGGGACACATCTCCTGGTTTTCACGCAAGTCTCTGCTGTGTGTATGTGTAGGAGTGGAATTGGGTTGTGGGCTATTTGCATCTTTATTAACAGTGCCGGAGTATTTTCCAGTGTGTTGTTCCAACTTCATTCCTATCAACAGTGTGTGAGAGTAACTGTTGCTCTACATTTTTTGCAACACTTGTCGTCATCAAGCTTTTAATTTTTGCTCCTCTGGTGAGCGTAACACGGCATCTCACAGTGACATCATTTTGCAGGCCTGCGATTACTAATGAGCTTTGCCCATCTTTTCATACAGGTCGGTTGTGGGAATACCTTGAGCAGTGGAGAAGCTTTAGCAGGTTCTGTAGCAGAGGCTGGTGGCGGAGGCAGGAAATCCTGGAGGCTGGACACAGGGGTGCTAGACCACGTGGTGCAGCCCCCATGCTAGGGACAGGGCATCTGCCAGCACTTCTGCCCACTGCTGAAGGAATGTCTCCAGGAGTCAGGCCTGGAACACAACTGCTGAACCCTAGCTCTTCTGTAGAGCTCACAGACTCAGGAGCAGCTGAGATGCCCCCCCACCCCAAGCCCACATTTTAGGGACTTGGAACCTCAGTCCAGATGCCCTTGTGTCAGCATCTTTGTGCACCATCCCAGACCTACCCCTGTCCCCCCACCCCCTGCACTCACTCTAACCCTCTGTCCAGACCAGGCCACACCTGGCACGATGCTCCAACACCTGGAGATGTGGCCAAGCCCAAAGCCGATGCTGCTAGGACTATCTGAGTCCCCAGAGCAGGTTGCTAAGGTCGGGGCAGGACTTGCCCAGGCCAATTCTGGTGCCTATTTCTCCCATAGAGCCTGGTGCTGGTTGGGGGCTCATAAGTTCTGCTAAGAGCAGTAGGTTCCTTTCCAGCCCCTTTCCCATTCACAAGGCCCTCCTGTCCTCCAGCTATCCCTTCCTAGGTCGCTACCTACATGGCCTTCTAATGCCCCCATGCCCTATTCAAGGATCTGCTCTTGTCCACTCAACAAATACAGTAGCCCCAGCAGCCATCCTGCCCCTCTGGACACAGCCAACTGGTCAGGTGTTGACATCCAACCCAGGTGGGCCAGAGTCCATTCCCCAAACTCTGCACCCATGGCCACATTCATTGGAGTCCCACAGGTTTATGGGTACGTGAATGGACACCAGACCAGAGACTGGACAGCATCCTCTCCTTAGAATATGAATTAAAATACTAAGTTCCCAGCCTTATTCTGGCAGGTCTCTTGGAAGAAGCAGATGTGAACCCAGTAACTGTGGTGGCAGCCAGTTTTTCAGCCCAGTGCACTATTAAACTGAGAAGGCAGGTCTGCAGGGAAACCAGGATACAATCCAGGGGTGGGAAATCCAGAAACCTTTCCAGTTCCTGACTGCAGCTGTTTCCTCACCTGGGGCCCCGTAAGACCCCCCTGGATCCTGACAGATGGTGCTCCCTTCTTTGCTCAGGTTATCTTAAGTAGGTGTCTGTTACTTACAACTAGGAGCCCTAGTGCCCACAACTAACCCCTCCAACTTCCATCCTGCAGTTTTCTTCTGGTCCCATCTTCAGATACACAGAAGCTGCTGCACGTATGCAGTGTTAAAGTGAAAACATCCCAGTGCAGTCCCGCTGCCTGGAAACTCAGGTCCTCAGACTCAAGGCAGCAGCTTGAGTCACTTGCTACCCACTCTTGCATGAACATAAGCAATAATGGAATCCACCCGCTACCTTTCAACGCTTGTGAATAAACGCATGAAACTCAAGTAAAACCTAAATTAGTGGGGAAAGAAGAAATGTCAACTACACATGATAAACCAGTAGGATTGGCAGGGGAACACACAACACATTAACAGGCACTCATGGGCAGACCATCATTTACAGCAGAAAGAGCAGATCTTGGTCCCCTTATGATTCACATCTTCAGTTGTGGTTCAAGAGCTAGTGGTGGAGGTCAAGGACATGGGTCATCCTCAGGAGTCCACCACACCAAGGCATCAGTGGAAGTACCATAAGACAGGCAGACACAAGAAAAGTGAAGGGCTCCTGTGACCCCTCAGCACCTGCCCCCACTGTCTGGGGCGTCCTTTCTCCTGACAGCAAAGGCCACCCGAAGTCTCTGGGAATTTTACCTAATAATCCCATGTTCTGGCAATAGGCAGACACCAGAACTAACAAAACAACTCTGGATTTACAAATATGACACTCCTGACACCCACACAGGGAGCAGGTCCTGGCTGGGCCCCATGACCCACACCCTCATAGTGACGGCTGTCTGCCAGGAAGGCTGAGTCCTTGGGCAGCTCCTGCCGCACAAGCTTGAAGGTAGGGGCCCTTCTCAACACCCCCACACCAACCCCACCTACTGCCAATGTCCGGCCCCCAAGTCCGGTTAGGCTACAAAAGTGTTTCATGGGGAGCAGATCATCCAAACTGCAACCAACTCTACTAGTTCAATGAGTAGTAAACAATGTCTTCCTCCAAGTATTAACTGCCCTGAGTTCCTTCCAGTCATAATCCCACACAGCCTGTGGCAAGAACTACCAATGCATGGAGATCTAAGGCAGGAAACTTCACCCGCCTGCTGTGCAGCAGGTAGGTGAGAGAGAACACCTGCCACCTCACCAGAACAGCGGCTCCAGGGGGACCTGAAAATATCCTTATTCTTCCCCGTGTGAGGGTATTGAGCCCGACCAAATAGAGCAGCAGGAATAGGGGCATCTTCGGGATGAGTGCTAGACAGACGGTACGATGTCTGCTGACCAGAGCTCAACCTCCTGAATGTCAAAACTGTCCTGGCCACTGTCCATCTCCCTGTTTCTAGTACCTTTCAGGTGATGAAAGCCCGGGCCACAGGGGGGATTTTGGAAGGTTGTACATCTGCTGGCACTATCACAAAACTCCCTTAGAAACAGCTTCTTCGCATCAACTGGGGAAACCGAAATGCCCTTCTCAACCACAGGTAATCGGCTGGGTTTAAGACGCCAGGCGGCACCAGGTGGATGGGCGCCCTGTGCTCCTCACCATGCAGCACAGAGAGGCTTCGAACCGTCAGGAGACAGTCTGGCTCCAATCAATACTAATGCCATCACCCAGCTAGGTAAGACTGGCTAACAGGGATATTTATGACTGAAATGGACACCATTAGCTATGTAAATAAAATTCAGTACATTTTGGGTAAAACATTTAACTGAAAACTAAGACATAATCCAAACTCACTGCAGGAATTACTCACAAAGATGTTTTAGCCACACAACCTAAAACAGAGAATTAGAATAAAAGCTGAGGTTCTCAATTAAGAAAACTGTCCACCATATGTAAAGATGAATGTATAAAGAAAAAAACCCCACATATTTCCTCCCGATTTGGCATTCTAATTGTATGGCTGCAAGGAAGACACTGCCACAGCCTCCGAGTCCTTGTGTCTCTTGCAAGGACGCCAAGGAGATCCTGGGAGCAAGAACAGGGAACTTCTTTTCCTTCCTTCCAGAAGTCCTTTCTCTACAGCAGAAGGTGTAACTGGATAAAAAGCTCCAAGGCCCCATCTCAGACTGAAGCCAGGAGAGCCATGGGAGGAGCTTCTGTCACAGCTCAGGCGATGAAGGTGTCCAGTCACCTCAGGAAAAGACAGACATGCCCTCTCTTTTTGGAACACGGCAATCGGGCAATGATTAGTAAAGTCACAAGCCAGAGGCTCCCAACTTTGGACCATCTTCCCATTTTCCTTCATTGATAACACATCTAACAAGACCTATCCACCAAACCACATTAAGTGAAACATACAACTTCAATGGGCCAGAATTAGTCAGATGGGTCAGCCTCAGGACTGCAAGCTCCCTGCCTGGGGTGCTGGGGGTGCAGCGGGTGTGGGCCTGGGGCAGGTGCCCAGTGGGGGATCCACGACTGTGGGCAGCAGAGCCATGTGGTACCAGAGCCGCCCCCGAGCAGCCTCTCTGTGCCTCAGTCTCATTGTGAAACAGGGCTAATAAAAGTACCTACTTCACTGAGGTGATGTGAGGATTAAATGAGAAAACCCAGGAGAAGCATTCATCACAGTGCCTCGCACACACTAAGGTAAAAAGGTAAAGGTTTGTTGACTCAGTCAGAATTTTTGTCTAGCACATGATAACCATTATTATCACAGTGTATTAATTCCAGTTTTAAAAAATGTCAAAGCTATTTGTGGTGAAGTGTGCTTAGGAGAAGTATCATTAAGAGGCAGATTTTTCAATCAGCTCCTCAAAATTCTAAAACAAGTAAAGACCAATACTACTGCTATATAGACAAGAGCCTGGAAAATAAGGCCTGAGCCATAGGTCAAGTCAACATAAGGAAAAAAGGTCAGTTAACTTCTAAGAGAAAGTTTCTTTAATAAAGCAGGAAAATAGGAATAAACTTATTATTGAAAAGGATACTATAAAGGAATAGAATGTCCAGCTATTAAGCAATTCACTGCTCCTCTTTCACTCCATTCTTACCCTGCCTTATTCATAAAGCGCCGTCCCACTGCAGCCCGTGCCAGATCCTGTTAGCCCCTTCTCAAGGGTTCACACACGGTACCAGCTTCTCATCAGACTCTCAACAGCCACTTTCAATTGCCAGATTTGTTTCTAGAACTGTCTCTCACAGACTCCTTCTGCTGAATCTCTCATATTTATAACCCTTTTTCAGCCCATTTTGATGCTACTCTTTCCTCCACAAAAACAGAAGGAAGTGCCATAGAAACTTCTGGAGAATGGGGTTCTGAGGACACTGCAGCGAACCACACGTGATGAACCAGGGGCAGCCACTCTGAAGACTGTGCTCAGGAAATCAGCTCCCAGGATGTTTAGCATCACCTCAAGCATCAGGTGGGAGGACCACAGGCACTGAGACACCACTGACTAATACAGCTCCCAGGAGGGACAAAAGCATGTTTACAGCATGCAGACAGGGGTCCAAGGCTGACAAACAGCCTGCACGATAACCTACCCATGAAAAGGTGCTTAATGCTGTGTCCCTGCCTCACCTGGAATCCTGTCCTCTGGCAGCAGGAGGACCTGCCCTCCTCACCAGAGTCTGCTCGGTGCGAGGCCGCCCAGTGAAAGGGAACAGCTCCAACCACTCACCTTCTCTCCCTCAGAAGTGGATCTAGAATATACCAACAGAATCTGTAAGCTGTGTCCCAGGTCCCACGCGAGCCTGTGTCTACTTTATGCCTATTCCACCCCTCCAATTCACGGGTTTTTTTGTTTTCAAATTACCCTGTAGGAAACCCCAGTTTACATGAGTCACCTGACTTCCTAGCACCATCTCAACAGTTTGAATCTACACACAAGCCTCACCTCATTCCTTAACAAACTCTACTTATACTCATATGCCTTCTCACCTCTGTGGATTACCGGATGCTGAAAAGGGACAACCCCTTTGAAGTTAAAGGTATCATATCCCTCAAAATAGAACAAAAACATTTTGAAAAGGCCCTACAAACAAACAAATAAGAAAACCCCAACCCAATCACACTCGAAAGTTCAAGGATCTCAGTTACTTTTCCTGAAGCTGAAATAGATGATGAAGAGGAAAGAAAAGAAAGACAGGGGCCAAATGAAACACCTAACTGTACACTAAGGTCTGGTGCTATAAAAACATGATCTAGGAAAGTATATTTAAGTTGCATTCACTTAAAACACTCAAGCAGAGAGCCATCCTCTGGGTCTGAGGGAAGGCATGTTACCTTGGAACATTTACCACATAATTCAGCAGCCTGCCTTCAGTGAGCAGCACATTGGGAGATAGTTTAATTCCTTAAGAGCTGAATTTCCAAAAGGAAAGTCATAAAGTGAGCTTTCTTATCAGTAGAACTCTCCTGCTGTAAAACTGTGAAGAATGTATCAGACAGAGTGAGTCACTCTCCACTATGAACCTTCCGGTGCTGCATGAATGCTGCCTGTGCGCCAAAGAGCTCCCCACACTCGTCACGCCGACAGGTTTGCTCTCCACCGTGGAGTCTGTGAACTTTCTCATGACTAATAAGAGATATTCTCTGGTTGTAAGTTTTCCCACATCTATTACACATGTAAGGTCGCTCTCCACTGTGGATTCTCTGATGTCGAATGAGGTGAGAGCTTTGTCGGAAGGATTTTTGACATTCAGTGCATTTATAGGGCTTCTCTCCAGTGTGAATTCTCTGGTGTTGGATAAGGGACAAGCGTGCACTGAATGATTTCTCACATTCACTGCATGTGTAGGGTTTCTCTCCAGTGTGAACCCTCTGATGCTGAATAAACTGTGAATGCTGGCTGAAGGCCTTGCCACACTCACTGCACTCATAAGGCTTCTCGCCGGTGTGAACCCTGAGATGCTGAATGAGGGAGGAGCGGACGTTGAAGGCCTTCCCACAGTCACTACACGTGTAAGGGCTCTCCCCAGTGTGAATTCTTCGATGGCGGATGAGGTGTGCGCTCTGGCTGAAAGCTTTCCCACAGTCGCCGCACTCATAGGGCTTCTCCCCATTGTGTGTCCTCTCATGCTTAATTAGGGTGGATATCTGTCCAAAGGTTTTACCACACTTGCTACACTCATAGGGCTTCTCTCCAGTGTGACTCCTCTGGTGCTGGATTAGGTGTGAGCCCTGACTAAAGGCCTTCCCACAGCTGTGGCACTCGTAGGGCTTCTCTCCGTTGTGCACTCTCTGATGCTGGACAAGGGAGGAGAGAACACTGAAGGCTTTGTCACACTCGTTACATTCATAGGGCCTCTCGCCATTGTGTGTCCTTTGATGGTGAATGAGATTAAAACTCTGGCTGAAAGCTTTTCCACACTCATTACACTCATAGGGCTTCTCTCCAGTGTGAATTCGCTGATGCTGAGTCAGGTGTCCCTTTTGACTGAAGGTTTTCCCACACTCATTACACCCATAAGGTTTCTCTCCAGTGTGAATTCTCTGATGCTGGATGAGGGACAGGCGAGCACTGAAGGATTTCCCACACTCATTGCAGATATAAGGCTTCTCTCCAGTGTGAACCCTCTTATGTTGAATAACTTGTGAGTGCTGACTGAAGGATTTTCCACATTCATTACACCTATAGGGTTTCTCTCCAGTGTGGATTCTCTGATGAACAATAAGGGTTCGCTTCAGGCTAAAGAATTTTCCACATTCGTTACACTCATACGGCTTTTCTCCTGTGTGAGTTTTCTGATGTTGAATGAGAGACAATCGTGCGCTGAAGGCTTTGCCGCACTCAGCACAGTCATGGGGTTTCTCTCCAGAATGGGTTCTCTTATGCTGACTGAGGTGTGACTGTCTCCGGAAGGCTTTCCCACACTCCACACACATGTATGGCTTCTCTGCACTATGCACTCTCTGATGATGGATCAGGTTAGAGCTATGACTAAAGGCTTTTCCACACTGACTGCACTCATGGGGCTTCACCTCAGTGTGAACTTGACAATGCTGAATGTAAGACGGACATGTGCTAAGAGCTTTCTCACATTCGTTAGCCTCACAGGGTCTTTCTCCAGTGTAAGTGTTACAGTGCTGCATGGCATAGGGACGGGCATGGGAAGCTCTGCCACCTTCCTCACACCCGCAGGGCTTCTCTCCACTGTGAATTCCCGGGTGCTGAATGAGAGCTCTGCTCTGACCAAAAGCTATTCCACACACAGCACACTTTTCAAAGGCTTTTTCTGGACTGTTAATCCTCTGGTTCTCACTGAAAACTGAACTCTGCCCAGGCACTTTCACAAACACATCTGCCTGACAGGCTTGTTCTCCTACACAGAAACTTTGGAGGTTCGTGAGGTCCTTACTCGTTTGGAAGTTTTCTACACATGACACACACTGGTGGAGACTTTTCCCTGAAGACAGTCTGCAGTTTCTGACAGAACTTGCGTCTGCAGCGCAGTTTACCTCAGCTGCACTGAATTTCGGACCTCTTTCCCCCAAGGGGGTTTTCACATGTGTCACTGTCACTGGCCTGAAATTACTCTTCTGGGGGAAATTCTTCTTAAGTCCCTCCACTGCATATTTCCCCCAGCAATTATTTAGCTTTCCCTCAGTTTTAGTCATCTCTTCAAAATCAGATTCCTTGGAAATATTCCTTACAAGCTCTTCTAATTTTGTTCTCTGGGATTCCATTTCTTCAGAAATTTCCTGCTTTGGAGTCAATTCTTTTTTTTTCTTCCTAGAGACATAACCTGAAAAAAAAAAAAAAAAAGAGTTACTCATGTTTTACTACGGGAAATACTTAGAGCATAAATAGAAACATTTATATGAAACAATTATCTCCTAGGAGGATTTGGATTTTCAGAATGCAAAACCAAAAATGACCTTACTGGGAAGAGAAAAGAGAAGGCGAGGAGAGAGAAAGAAGCATGCTCTCAGAGCAATGAAAGCTGGTGTGGGAAGGAAGGAGGGAAGGAAGGAGGGAGGGAAGAAACCCAAGGTGAAATGCCTCCATTTCAGATGGGCTAACCAGGCACAGATGGAGCAGGAACCTCGAGGTGTGACCTGAGGGAGAGGCGCCCTCAGAAGGTGAGGAGGGAGGACTTCCCTGGTGGTCCAGTGGTTAGGACTTCACCTTCCAATGCAGGGGGTGAGGGTTCCATCCCTGGTCAGGGAGCTCAGATCCCACATGCCTCAAACCAAAACATAAAACAGAAGCAATATTGTAACAACTTCAATAAAGACTTAAAAAAAAAAAGGTCCACATCAAAAAAAAAAAAAAAAAAAAGGCGGCGAGGAGGGAGATGGGGAAGTCAGTGGTGGAGGCTTGGACGGTCAGCACCTACACTGATGTCACTGCTGCACACTCTGTAAAAAAGGCATCTTCCGTGGCTTATACATAACAGGCATTCAAACATTTGTTGAAAAGTAAATGTATCACAAATGATATATAATGAATGAAGGGTATACTGAGTAACACATAATGGGAAAAATTATTTGATGTGGACAACTTGGTTTCACAGAAGTAAATCATGGAAAACAGAGAAAAATAGAAACAAAGAAGCAACCTACCCATTCAAATAGCAGGTATAGCACAAGGCAAAAAAGCCAAATGTGTACAACAGTCCACACCACATGTTCCCAATGGATAAAAGTACCTGAAAATTTGTAAAAACTGTGACACAACTGAATTCTGAGACTCAGTGAAAGGAAATGTACCAAAAACAAAACCACCCAGCCAAAAGCACTGAATCATGTGGCTACAAAGACCAGTGGAAGGACAACCTGGTGAGAACTGTGAGAGGGTAGCCTCTCAGTTTTGAGAGACTGCGAAAGCACAATGGACTCTCTCTTTTGTAAACAGTGGTTATTATTAGAGCTGTCACTTTCAGACTGTTTAGCCAGAACTGAGAGACTGAGCTGAAAATATTAACTGGGTGGGATCTAACACTGGGCTAAGTTGTCTTTGCAGAACTACGCCCAGTACTTCAAAGGGACTGATTTTTACCATTCAAGTCTGAAAGGTAAAAAGCAAACAATACTTCATTCTAGAAACCTAGGAGCAGTCTGAAGGGGCAGGTTGCGGATGGTAAAGGTCCTGAATTCCTGTGGCTTCTGTCAGGAGTATCTGAGGAGTTAAGAGTCTTCAACACCCTGGAACCAGAGTCTAAAAAGATGATCCTTGTCAAGAGGTGCTATTTCACCAGGTAGGAAACAGAATGAAGAATGTGACAAAAAAAGAGACCACAGAACAGAGTGATCTATGAGTCAAGAAGCAACATCTCCGGGACCTCCTTGGTGGTGCAGTGGTTAAGAATCTGCCTGCCGGGGCTTCCCTGGTAGCACAGTGGTTGAGAATCTGCCTGTTAATGCAGGTGACACGGGTTCAAGCCCTGGTCTGGGAGGATCCCACATGCCGCGGAACAACTAGGCCCGTGAGCCACAACTACTGAGCCTGTGCGTCTGGAGCCTGTGCTCTGCAACAAGAAAGGCTGCAATAGTGAGAGGCCCGCACACCACGATGAAGAGTGGCCCCCGCTTGCCACAACTAGAGAAAGCCCTCACACAGAAACGAAGACCCAACACAGCAAAAATAAATAAATAAATAAACTCCTACCACCACTTATAAAGAAAAAAAAAAGAATCTGCCTGCCAAGGCAGGGGACACGGGTTCGAGCCCTGGTCCAGGAAGATCCCACATGCTGCGGAGCAACTAAGCCCGTGACCCACAACTACTGAGCCTGTGCTCTAGAGCTCGTGAGCCACAGCTACTGAGCCCGCGCACCACAACTACTGAAGCCCATGCGCCTAGAGCCCGTGCTCTGCAACAAAGAGAAGCCACTGCAGTGAGAAGCCCGCGCACCGCAACGAAGAGTAGCCACCGCTCGCCTCAATTAAAGAAAGCCTGCGTGCAGCAACGAGGACCCAAAGCAGCCAAAAAAAAAAAAAAAGAAGCAACGGCTCACACCAGTTCATGCTGCTTCAGATGTCAGGGATCCTTGGTTGTCTGTTTGTATTTTAGTTTATTTTTAATTTACTTTTATTATTTTTTTAGTTCTTTTTTAAATTGAATTATAGTTGATGCCTGTTTGTATTTTAAATTGAGGCAATAAAAAGATACTTGGGAACTCTATGAATGAGGGTATTTATGAATCAGAAGGGCATTTGAATGAGATGGTGGCTATAAGTCCAGGGCACCCCCAAATGCCAAAATTTGCAAGTCTTTACCTAGGGCTATTTGGTTTTTTGAGGCAATTCCTTTGTTTTTGCCCTAGGTAGAAGATATTTTACTGCTGGGTGTTCTTTGTACAGGGTTAGAGGAAGGAGGTGGTAGGATTAGTTGTCTTCTGTATTTAGAATTTTTAGCTGGTATCTCAGGATTCAGGTTTGACCTTTTTTTTTTTTTTTTTTTAAACCCTTGAAGTTTCTATGAAGAAATTTTTACTCATGAATTGTCTAGTTATCCTGAAGGATAACCCATTTAGTAAAAGCAGAATCAATCCTTGACTGTTTTATTTACTGGTTTTCAGAATAATGAACCAGGTCCCTAACATTCCTCAAAGGGGAACAATGAAAAAAAAAAAAAAAAGGGGGAACAATGAGTAGGGAATTTTCCCCTGAGTATCAGACCAGCCCTAACAAAGCTTAAGACCAACCCCTTAACATGGGAAGGTGATCCAATAGCATTTTATCTGTCTGCCAGGAGACTTGATCCTCTTTCAAGAATGTAACATCATATAAAGCCTCTATAATTTTTAATCTATAATAACTGATACAATTGAATATCAGAAATCATGTTTTAAAAAAAAGACTAAACGACAAGAAACCAGGGGAAAAATATACAATTGAAACAAACCCACAGGCAATTCAGATATTATCAAGAACCAGCTTAAAACAAACAAACCATGATTAGTATATGTAAGAAAACAAAGAGATAGAGAATTCACTAGAAATCAAATGAAAACTGAAATTATGAGTTCAACAGACAAGACAGTACATTGGCAGATAACAGGTAACAAAACAGAGGATTACGTAACTGAAAGGTGTGTTAAGTAATATCTGAAAAGTATTCAGATTGAAACACAGCAAGGAAAAAAATAGGACAGGGAATACAGAAAAGAGCATAAGAAGCAGGTGCAACAAGGTAGAAAGTGTAATGTGTATATTCTCAAAATCCCAGGAGGAGAGGAGAAAAGGAATAGAAGAAATAAGTTAAGAAATTTTGGCCTAGGTTTTCCCACAACTGACAAAAGTCTATAAGCTATAGATTCAGAAAGCTCGAAGAACCCTAAGTAATGTCAATGCAAAGAAGACCACACATGGGTATAACATAACCAAACTGCTGAAAACCAAAAAAAGAAATGTTAAAAGCAGCAAGAGGAAAAAGATGTATCACTTTCAAAGCAAAATAAAATCGCAGGCTGACTTTTCGACTTCAGAAGTGGAAGACGGCAGACAGAAGGACATTTTTAATGTACTGAAGAATACAACTGCCAACCTAGTATTCTACGTCCAGCAAAAATATTCTTCAAAATTGAAAGTCAGGAAATTCCACTTTGATGACAGTGTAATAAACTCCATGGATCCAAGTCACAGCAAAACAAAGCTGGCAAGAACTATTAAAACAAAACAAAAAACCCAACCCCAACTAACAACCATTTTAATGTCTCTGGAAATTGTCCTAAGAGCAAAAAGCAAATGAAAAAACGGTTTTTCAAGAAAATCTACTAAAACTTGGCAAGAGCAGCAAGAGTGTGTGGCATGTGAGCCCTAACCCGCCGCACCTCCACCCGCCCAGCTCAGCATGACAGATGCTCTACTCCTCTTGGGTGGGGCCAAGAAGGGGCTCCCTCTCCCTGCAGCTCCCAGGGAAAGCTCCCCACATCTCACCAGGCTAGGCCACCAGCACCTATCATCCCCTCCAACTCCAACCTAAAGAGGTGAAATTCCTGGTGAGTGTGGTTGAGAGGGTGGGGGATCCCTTTCTGCACCCAGCCTCCTTGAGTCACAACAAACCTCCAAGACTGACTTTTAAAAATACTGCTGCCCAGATTTTACTGGATTGGACTGCTAGGGCATTTTCAAAAACAACAGAGCAATTTTCACTACTCTCATTACTTCGGAAATTCCGAGGGTTTTAGGAGCTCTGTGCCAGAAACGGGATGAGGACCAAATACATACTTCTTATTATAAATCACAATATCACAGATAGAAATGTATTGCACGTGACAAAAACAGCACAAAGGAGGTGGGTAAGAGGAAAGATACACTGGAGTAAGGAAACGACAGCAGATGTAACTTAAATGCACAGGAACAAATGAAGAGAAATGGTGAATAAGAAAGTAGATGATACAACAAACTGTATACATATATGCTGGTCTCATTTCTTCTTTTAGTTTCCATGACAGACATAAAATTATATAAAGTACTATAAGAATGTATTGTTGAATTTGTAACACACACAGATATACAACAACGCACAAAAAGGGAGGACAGGGACTTCCCTGGTGATCCAGTGGTTAAGACTGGGGGCCCAGGTTCCCTGGGTCAGGGAACGAGATCCCGCATGCTGCAACCAAGACCTGGCACAGCCAAATAAATAAATAAATATTTAAAAACAACAACAACAACAAAAAACAAAAAGGAAGGAGAGGAAATGGCGTTCTATAGGAATAACTATTCTATAGTCACTGGAATTGCTAGTATAAACCAGAAGTAGATTCTGATAAGTTAAGATGTACACGGTAAGTTCCAGAGCAACCACTAAGAAAATAACAGTATTAGGTGTGGCCACATAACTGAATTCTCAGTAGTGGAATGTGAGTAGAAGCGACATGGGCAACTTCAAGGTCACAGACAAGGTCATAGACTCCACGGCAGTGAAATGGCCTCCTCCACTCTCTCCTTCTCCCATAACCCAGTGTTAAACCTGGAGGTGAGTGTTTAGGCATGCCGCTCAAGAGGGTGGCGGAGAAACAAGACAGACGAGCTGGCCTCCTAACAAGCATGTCAAACTGAGAATCCACCAAACAGGGACGCTGTTACACGAGGGAGACAAACTTCTATCTGGTCGGGCCAATGCATCTGGGGTCCATGAAATACCGTCACCTAATGCCGAGAATGAACGTTTCTGCAACGCAAGATTTGGGGTGATGTTTTATTCTTGTCACCACACTTCTCTACAGGGATCAGTTCTGTTGTTCTACTAAAATGACACATGTTCACTGCACAAAAATAAATTATTTTTAAATACACATTCCATAGCTTTCCACCCTCCTAGGATAAGAATCAAATCCAACACAGCCTGACGTGGTCCTGTCTACTCCTCCTTGGACACCTCTGTCTCGGTTGATGTTTCTCTTCCCCTGGACACTATGGGCTCAGACATCAGACCTCTCCTGGGAGATGAAACACTTCTTAGTCCAGGTAAGGAGGAAAGACAAGATTGAAAAAAGGGTCACCAGGGGACGATGTTTAACAGATTGTGTGCCCCACAGAGGGTGGTGCATTATATGTGGAGAAACTAAGAGGGACCCTAAAAGTAAGTTTAACCGGTTATGTTTTATCAGGGAAAATCCAGGTGAGAGAAACAGAGGCCATGGTACCACCTGTTTATTTCCAGCACTTTGTTACCCCTAACTCCTTCCTGCCATCATGGGCCCATTCCCTTACATGCCCACTGTTCCCATGGTACGCACCCAAAAATCAATTCTGTTTCTAGTTATAAGTAATAAACAACTGGAAATTGGAATTAAAAAAAATACCATGTACAAAAACATGAAAAATATGAAAGAGGGCTTCCCTGGTGGTGCAGTGGTTAAGAATCCACCTGCCAATGCAGGGTACACGGGTTTGAGCCCTGGTCTGGGAAGATCCCACATGCCGCAGAGCAACAAAGCCCGTACGCCACAACTACTGAGCCTGCGCTCCAGATCTCGTGAGCCACAACTACTGAGCCCGTGTGCCACAACTGCTGAAGCCCGTACGCCTAAAGCCTGTGCTCCGCAACAAGAGAAGCCATCCCAGTGAGAAGCCCACACACCGCAACGAAGAGTAGACCCTGCTCGTCACAACTAGAGAAAGCCCACACGTAGCAACAAAGACCCAATGCAGCCAAAAATAAATAAATAAAATAAATAAATTTAAAAAAGGAATATATATATATATAAAACGGTACAGCAGAAATTAACACAACTTTGTAAATCAACTATACTTCAATAAAATAAATGTATAAAAAATATACGAAACACTTAGGAATAAATCTGACAAAAGACGTAAAATGCCTGTACACAGAAAAGTATAAAATACTACTGAGAAATTAAGACAAATAAATGGAGACATACATCTTGTTCATGGGTTAGAAAACAATATATGTCAATTTCCCTCAAACTGATCTATGGATTCAATGCAATCTTAACAAAAATGCTAGCAGGACTTTTTTCAGATAGCAATAAGCTGATTTTTCAATTCATATGAAAATACAAAGGATCTAGAATAGCCAAAACAACTCTGAAAATGAAGAACAAAATTGGAGGACAAATGCTACCTGATTCCAGACTTTTAATGAAGCATCCACAACAGTGTGGTGTCGGAGTATAAAGATTGACAATAGAACAACGGAAGAGAACAGAGAGCTCCAAATAACCTCACATATATATGGACAACTCTCTCTCTTTTTTTTTTTTTGGTTGTGCTACACAGCTTGCAGGATCTCAGTTCCCCAACCAGGGATTGAACCCAGGCCACAGCAGTGAAAGTGCCAAATCCTAACCGCTAGACCATCAGGCAGCTCCCATGGACAACTGATTTTTTTGACAAAGGTAAAAAGGCAGTGCAGGTGGAGAATGGATAGTCTTTTCAACAAATGGTACTGGAACAACTGGACATTCACTTGTAAAAAATTAAACTTGGATCCATACCTCACACCAAAAATTAACTCAACATGAATCAAAACTTAAATGCAACACCCAAAAATTTTAAATTATAAAATTTTCTCTTCAAAGAAGAAAATCTTCTGGGTTAGGCAAAGATTTCTTAGATATGACACCAAAAGCACAATCCATGAAAGAACAAATTAACAAACTGGACTTCACCAAAATTTAAAACTTCTACTCTTCAAAAGACACTGTTAAGAGAATAAAAAGACAAGGCACAGAGTGAGAGAATAATCCATGCAAAGTATATATCTGATAAAGGACCTGTAAATAGAACATTCCTGTATTTAGAAAGGAACTCTTTTAAAATCAACAATAAGGAAAGAAAAACACAATTAAAAAATAGGCAAAGATCTGAGCAGACATTCACCAGTGAAGAAATCCAGAAGGAAAACAAGCACATGAAAAGATGCTCAACATCTTTAATCATTAAAAATAAGATACCACTACACATCCATCACAGTGGCTACAATTAAAAGACTGACCACACCAACTGTTGGCAAGGAAGTTGAGGAAATGGAACTCTCATCCTTGCTGGTGGGAATGTAAAATAGTACAACTGCTTTGGAAAGCACTTCGGCAGTTTCCTAAAAGTTTAAATAAACACCTGCCACGTAATGCAGCCATTTTATTCCTAGGTATTTCCAAGAGAAAAGGAAATGTATGGCCAAGCAAACAAAGGTTTGTACACAAGTGTTCATGGCAGCTTTATTTGTATTAACCACAAATTGGAAACAATCTAAATGTCCATTAACAGAGAATGGATAAACAAATTGTGGTATATCCATACAACAGAATACTTATCAGAAATAAAAAAGAACTGAATTATTGACACACAACATGAATGGATTACAAAATAATTATGTGAGTCAAGAAAAGCCAGGCCAAAAAAAAAAAAAAATACATGCTCCATGATGTCAATTATGTAAAACTCTAGAAAATGTAATCTATAGTGACAGTAAGAAGATCAGTAATTGCTTCAGGATAGAGGTGGGAAGCGGTGAGAGGGAGGGATTACAAAGAGACATGAGAAAACTTTTGGGGGTAATGAATATGTTTGCTATCTCTACCATAGTGGACAGTTTCACAGGTGCATACATATGCAAAAATGTTACCAAATTGTACATTTAAAAATGTACAGCAGGAACTTCCTTGGTGGCGCAGTGGTTAAGAATCTGCTTGCCAATGCAGGGGACAGAGGTTCGATCCCTCGTCCAGGAAGATCCCATGCTGTGGAGCAACTGAGCCCGCGTGCCACAACTACTGAAGCCCGTGCACCTAGAGGCTGTGCTCCACAACAAGAGAAGCCACTGCAACGAGAAGCCTGTGCACTGCGACGAAGAGTAGTCCCTGTTCGCTGCAACTAGAGAAAGCCCGCTCGCAGCAATGAAGACCAGAAGCAGCCAAAAATAAATAAGATACATTTATTTTTTAAAAAGTTTAAAAAATATGCATAGCATATTATATGCTAAATATACCTTTAAAAAGCTGTTTTTAAAAAGAAAAAAAAAGGCGTGTGGTAGGGAGCCAGTCCACCTGAGATCCAACTCACCTCTGTCCCCGGCTGGCTGTGTGACCTCGGGCTAGCAACTGAACCTCTCTGTGCCTCATATTCCTGAGCACCAACTCTGCAGGGATGCTGGAGGGTTTTGTAAGTTCACTGTGCCAGCACAGTGCTAGGAATGCACAACAGGCCAGGCAATGTTAGTTGCCATGCAGCAAAGAGCACAGGAACTCTGCTCTGCTTACTATGTACATGCCCAAATCCTTCGCCACACAAGAAGCAGCCCTAAGTCACGCGTTTCTCCGAAGCCCAGAATCAGCCTGGGAACTCTGAGTGAACAGCAGGGGTGAGAGTCTGGGCAGGATGGCAAGCCTCCAGGTGGACCCTCCAAGTGGTGTCTCCAGCAGCCAAGGCAGAGCTGGCCAGCAAGGCCTGAGGACTGGGTGACATGGAAACGACTGAGAGGCAGCCAGGGTAGGGAGGCAGCTGCTAGGGAGACACCCGAGCTCTTTTCAGGAACTGAAAGAGCATCTTCTAGGGTAAGGTAAACATGACCCCATTCAGGGGCACAGAATAGGGGCCATTAATAGCAAAAAAGAGAAAAGAAGAGAAAGAAGGTGGAGAAGGAAAGCAAAGCTCTGGTGGTGACGCAATTTGGCCTGGTGAAGTGGTCGCACCTGCCAGCAGGGGCACGAGAACGTGGGGGTGTTCCTGCAGACTCACCTGCACGCCTGCGTCTCCGAATCCAGCTCCCCTCAATTCTTGGTGAGTGTGGGGTCCATGGCTCTTCCCCCTGCTCCAGCTTGGAGATGACATCAGGTTTGGAACCTTGAAGTCCTGCTCCAGAGAAAGAAAGCAAGATTGACAACTCATCCAGGTCCAGGGCAGGATGGCCCCGTGGGCAGCGTCTGTGTGCTGTCATGACCTTGCCTGCCACCTGGTCTCCAAAGCATGGACACAGAAGTAGGCCTCTGTCCCAGCTGAAGAAAAGTCAAACCCAGCTCTTCTGGGGGTCACAGTTAAGGGACAGACTTGGGGCCTGAACACATCATGGCAGAAGACTCATGGTAGAGGAGGTGTTGATGTACAGCAGACTAAGTATAAGGCAGGTATAAAGCAGGGCTCTGAAGCTAAATGGATGCAAATCCCAGATCTGCCCTGACAGCCTGTGTGAACTTAATGAAGTGATATTTGTCAGCCTCAGGTTCACCTATAAACTATGTATCCTACCACCAACCTCGAAGATGCATGAAGATTAACTGAGGGGATATGAATATACTTGGCGTTCAATGAATAATGTTCTCCTCCCATACTTCCTACAAAGAACTTGGGGGAGTCCCTGGCACCACCTGTCCCCTCCTCTGCCCAGACCAGGCCTGCCTGGGCCCAGGGTCACAAATGCCCCATGTCTGGGCTCAGGGGGTGAGAAGTCTCTGAGCCTTGAGCCCAGCCCCAGTTCCCAGAGCCATTCATGGAGCAGGAAGCCCAGAGCTGAGCTCCTGGGAAGAGCCTCACCCAGCGAGACCAGGTTCCCATAGGTTTCCAGCATCACATCCCTGTAGAGCCTCTTCTGAGCAGGGCCCAGATGGCCCCACTCCTCTTGGGAAAGGAGCACGGCCACTTCCTCGAAGGAAACTAAGACCTAGAATGACAAGATCTTGTTGCAACCCCAGGATGGGCCTGGGGGTAGGGAGGCACTAGGCTCAGGATGGGCAAAACCCCTCTGAGCACATGCACCAGACTGCCTTCCCCACAAGAGCGGGCTCTTTGGGGCAGACACCATTCTGCCTCGTGTTTACCTGCCCATTCCTTGCCCTCCTCTGTGTCCAGTCCAGGGGTGAGATGATACAGTCCAGAGTGCATTTCAGGGACTTGAACCCAAGGGTTGAGGACATCAATGAAGACAGGGAGCCAACTACCCTGAGACCAGTGCCTCAGAGGGAACCGTGGAGACTCCAGCCAGGAAAGGGCTGAGGCCACACTGAGGCGTCTCCACGAAGACCACTCACCTGGGGCCCAGGAAAAAGCTGCCTGTGGGCCATCACTGGGTCTCCAAGCTTGTCCCGAGGAGGCAGGCAGAGCTGTAGCAAAAGGGAAGAGTGTGATGGAGCCTGACCCGCCTTCTGCTCCCCACAGCAACTTGAGACTTCCGCGCCTGTACCTCAAGAGGTCTGTGGCAGCAGAGACCCAGTTGTAGGCTACTTGAAATCCCCAGGAAGGAACAATGGTCTCAGCACCCAGTGGCCTGAGACTATATATTCCCTTGCCCCCCCAGGAAGCCTCCCCAGCAGCCCGTAGTACGACAGCATAACAAGGCCACACGCGAAAGCCAGGTCCCCGGCGGTGCACCTGACAAGGGGAGACTACGGTCTGCATCTCAGGCCCACCCAGGAGAATCCTGGGCAGCGGGCAAACAGCTGAGGACAAGAAGAACAAGCTCCTACTCTACAGCAGTGCACAAGCCGTAGGGAAGTTGACAGACATGATGCTTGTGTCAGGGGATAAGGAAGAGAAACAACACGCAGCATGAGGGCAGCAACTGTTGGGAGGAGATATTTTACGAAAGGCAGCCAGGGAAGGCACCTCTGATAAAGTAACATCAAAACAGATATGGATGGAGTGAGGGCCGGCACTAAGTAGGTATCAGGGGAGATACATCCTGGGCAGGGGGAGGCGCAAGTGCAAAGGTTGCAAGGTGCAAGCATACCTGACGTGTTCAAGGAAGGGCAAGGAGACCAGAGGGGCTGAAGCAGAGTAGGGGAGGGCAAGACAGAGTGGGGTGGGGTAACTTTTGGGCTACAGGACTTAGGCTTTTATTCTGAATGAGATTAGGAGCATCTGGAAGGTCTGGGCAGAGTGATATGACTTGACATGTGGCTGCTCCGGCTGCTGCTTTGAAAATGGACTAGGGGGCAGGGAGGAGGGTGTAAGGGTAGAAGCAGGAAAACCAACCGGAAGGTCCCAGCAATAACACAGCTAGAGACGATAGTGTCTTGGACCAGATGGTGGTAGCAGGTGATAAGCAGTCAGATTGCAGATACCTTTCAAAGGTACAGTCAACAGGATTTGCTGACAAATTAGATGTGGGATGAAACACTAAGATGTTTGGCCCAAACACCTGAGATGAGGAAATCTCCAATTACCCAGGAAGACCGTAGAAGTATATCTGAAGGATAAAAATTAAAAGTTGTCTTGTACATGTTATGTTCAAGATGCCTATCAGACCTACAAGTGGAGAATGAGGGCATTTCGATCCACAAGTCCAAATTTCAGGAGAGAGGCTGAAGCTGGCTGGGTATACACTGGTAACTGTCAGCATACATATGACATTTAGAACCACAGATCTGGTGATAATTTAGGGTGACAGGTGACACGGGGTGTCACTCCCATGAAAACCTTTCCAACTGGCCTCTGACACACAGTCAGCCTCTGCCTCCACAGCCTGCTCCATGCAAACAGACCCCTTAATTCAGGTAGAAATGTGCCCACTTTCCTTGGCCCCAGCTACTTTGGCCCTAGGCCCATCTTCTGGTCAACAAGATGTTAAGGGAAGTTTTCAAAAAGGCTTCTAGAAAAGGCTTTTCCTCCCTGATGATAAAAAAGAAACAGGGAGAAACACTTCTGTCTAGTGTGACCATGAGGGTAAAACCCAGGGAACCTCAGAGACACAACCCAGAACAAACCCTGCCTGCCCCACCTTCGTCACTTAAGCCTCTGTTGGGCTCTAACTGACAGCTGAACCCAAGCTTATTAATGCCCAGTTCATTTCTCTTGGGCCATCCCAGAATCTCCTCCTCAGGCCACCCAGGCCAGAGGCAGCCTCTCGGTCCTCAGCCAGGGCTTGCCTTTGACAGGTCCCTGGTGCTCACGCCCTTTGTGTGCTGTGCACAAGTGGTCCTTCCAAATGCACTCTGCCTCCCCTTTCAGCATCATGTGGGAGGCACGTAACACTCCTGTTAGAAGCATAGGCCCTGGGCTCCACCAGACTGAGTTCCAATCTCAGATACACCACCTCCTAACGAAGGGTCTCGAGTAAGTGACGTGTTTCTCCACAGACCATAAAATGAGAACATCACCACTTACCTTAAGTAACTATTTTGAGTTAAGTGAGAAAAATGTATAAAGTGCTTCGCATAGTGTTCGCAAACCACAAACAAAACCCAGTAAATCTTAATCATCACCAAGGCAGTGTGTACTGGGCGCCCACCGAGCGAATGAATGGGCCCTGGGATTGTTCAGCGCCGGGATGTGCACCAACGTCCCCTCGCTGCACAGCCTTCGCGACTTCATCCTTTCACTGAACCTACCCCTAATGAGTGAAAGGTACTCTCTCTCATCTGAGAAAAAGCACAGGTTCGGTGCATCCCCAGACCGTGCCTAAACTTCGCCTCCTCCGTGAAGCCTGGCTCTTGCCCGCCGCCCCGCCTCCGCGCCGGGGTAGCCCGGACCCCACCCCCGCGCGGGTTTCCGCCCGGGCCGCCCCTCAGGCCACACGAGCAGGCGCTCCCCCGGCTCGGCCAGCCCCGCGCCGTCCCGCCTGTCGCAGCGGCGCAGGCACCTCCGCGCGAGGGGAGGCCAGGACTCCCTCGGCCCCGCCGAGAAAGGTAGACTTACCCTACACACCATGCCGGCGAGGGTTAACCCGCCAGACCGGAAACGCCCGCTAGGAACTTCCGCCCCGCCGCCAGCTTACCGGCCAATCAGATCCTAGGGTTCTGTCGGGTCGCTCTAGGCGGCTCAGAGGACTCTATGCCACTGGCCCCACTTGTCTTGGGAGGGGCTTTAGAAGTTCTTCAGAGAGTTAGGAAGTGACGCAAGAAACTCGGATCTACCCAGAGAAGGGAAAAGGATCAGAGAGGGAATAAGTGAAGGTAAAATAAAATCTTTTACTTGTCTTACTCCTAAGCAAAATAAAAGGTCATTGTTTTTCAGAGTAATATTGAATATTAGTGACAGTGTATTGGGTAACTGTCGCACGTGTAAGGTGAGTGGCAGCGGTGTCCTAGGGACGGAAGAGAGGAATCGGGACACTGGGTTACAAGTACCTGTGCTACCCGTGAGGCGGTGTAGTGTTATTTGAAGGTGGACTTACATTAGTCCTAATATATATTGCAAACTTCTAAGACAACCATTAAAATTTTTTTGAAGTATAATTGATATGCTAAATAGGAGGAAAAAAATCTAATCAGATAAAATGCTCAATTAAACCGGAGAAGGCAGGAGAAGAGGGAAAGATTTTTTAAAAGAAACAAGTGTAATGAATAAAAAACAGTAACAACCATATTAATACTCACTTTAAAAGTGAATGGTCTAGGCCTTCCCTGGTGGAGACCGCCTGCCAATGCAGGGGACGTGGGTTCACGCCCTGGTCTGGGACGATCCCACATGCGGCGGAGCGACTGGGCTGGTGAGCCACGATTACTGAGCCTGTGCGTCTGGAGCCTGTGCTCCGCAAAAAGAGAGGCCGCGGTAGTGAGAGGCCCGCGCACCGCGAAGAAGAGTGGTCCCCGTTTGCCACAACTAAAGAAAGCCCTCGCACAGAAACGAAGACCCAACACAGCCATAAATAAATAAATTTAAAAAGTGAATGGTCTAGATACACCAATTAAAAGACTGAACTGTCAAAGCAGGTAAAAAAAATAAGACTTATAACATTTAATTATATATTGTCCATAAGAAGCCCATTTTAAACACGAAGACACAGATAGATTAAAAATAAAGGGAGGAGAAAGGCATACCATGCTAACACTAATGGAAAGAAAGTTGGAGTATCTATATCGATTTCAGACAAAGCTGACTTAAGAGCTAGTAAAATTATCAGGGACAAAAAGGGGTATTAAATATGATAAAGGGATCAAGTCTATAAGAAAACACAAGGATCCTTACCGTGTATGCACCTAACAACAGAACATCAAAATACATGAGACAAAAACTGATAGCACAGCACATTTTTCCAACAGCATTTGTTCACTTCATGTCTTGGTATCATATTTTTGTAAATTTTGCAATATTTCACACCTATCATTATTATATTTGTTATGGTGATCTGCAATCAGTGATATTTGATGTTTTGACTATGACTTGCTGAAGACTCATATGATGGTTCGCAATTTTTTTTTTTTTTTTTTCTGTACGCGGGCCTCTCACTGTTGTGGCCTCTCCCGTTGCAGAGCTCCAGACGTGCAGGCTCAGCGGCCATGGCTCACGGGCCCAGCCGCTCCGTGGCATGTGGGATCCTCCCGGACCGGGGCATGAACCCGTGTCCCCTGCATTGGCAGGCGGACTCTCAACCACTGCGCCACCAGGGAAGCCCAATGGTTGGCATTTTTTAGCAATATTTTTTATTAACGTATGTACATTGTTTTTTAGACATAATGCTATTGCACACTTAACAGACTATATTGCAGTGTAAACATACTTTTATATTCACTGGAAAACCAAAAAAAATTCGTGTGACTTTTATTGCAACATCCATTTTATTGCAGTAGTCTGGAACCGAACGTGCCGTATCTCTGAGGTGTGCCTGTATATTAACTGCCACACTTTTTGTATTTTTATGCTTTTTCTTGGGGATTTCACTGTTTAAAATGGCCCTCAAGCATAGTGCTGAAGTGCTGTCTAATGTCCCTAAGTGCAAGAGGGCTGTGATGTGATGCCTTTATAGAGGAAGCGTGCTAGATGAACTTCATTCAGCACAAGTCATAGTGCTGTTGGCTGAGTTCAGTGTTTATGAATCAACAGTGTATATTAAGTAAGGTGTCTTTAAGCAGAAACACACATAAAACAAGGTTATGTGTTGATTGGTTGATGAAAATGTCGTGACCAGAGGCTCCAAGGAAGCTAACTCTATTTCCCCTAGGAGCAACGGTTTGTTATTCCCTAATTCAGTGTTCTCAGCTACGTTAGAGAACTACCATGGATGATGAGAATTGGCTGTATGTAAATATTTATATTTGCACATATGAAATTTATAGTATATTTTCTAAACAGGCCAGGGGAGTAGGCCAAGGAAAGAGTGTGTCAGTGGAGACTACTGTGTCTCAAGAGACAGAAAGCAGCCATGATGGTTGAGATTGAAACGTTAGGCATGATTCCTGCAGTGGCTGTGGAGGTGCAGACAGCCAGGCACAGCTAGATGAAGACTTGCTGTTCATTTTATGAGCCTTTATTACATGCCAGTGTGGGAGGCAATGTAGAGGAGATTTGGGGACTTAGAGACATGGAGGACTAGATCGTCTATGCTTTCCTCTCTAGAGCTCTTCAAGGACCTACTGTCTGAGTCTGGGGGTTTGAACAGGTGCTAGTACTGTCAGGGAAGAAAAATGAGGTGGCTGGCTGGGCAGAGGGCCGTGGGGGCTGCAGGGGCCTGTAAGGAGAGGTGGGGGGTGAGGCTCGGAAGGCTGGCAGATCAGCAGGGCCAGAGCAGAGTGAGGTCTGGAAATAGTTGCCTCTGTATGACTTATGGGGCAGGTGCTGGCTGGAAGTAAGGAGCTTGGACTTTATGCTAGAGGAAGTAGAAGATTTCTAGGCAGGAGAGCAACACAGTTTCTGTTTTAGAAAGACCACTCTCACCACAGGGTGGTTCAAAAAAGACAGGAGAGAGTGAAAGTGCAGGCAGAGAGATGAGTGAGGACTCGATTGCAGTTCAGGCCAGAGATGGTGTGTGTTGGGGGGTGGGGGTGGGTAGGGTGGAGATTACTTAGGAGATAAACTGATTGGATTCAGTGGCTGACTGGGAATAGAGGCTGTGCAAGGGGAAGCATCTGGTGTGAGGCCTGTGCTCAGGCACGCATGTCTGGGCTGAGAAGGCTTCTTCTGTAGGAAGCAGTTTTGGGCCAAGTCACAGAGGGATTTCACAGCCAAAGGAGGCAGGGAGAGGCCCCTTAGGGTCTGGAGTCCACTCACCACCAAAACCTGAGTCTCCCAGGACTGAAATACATCCTAACTGTGGTTGTTTTAAAATATGTCTAAAAAGTCTTTGGTCTTCCTCCAAGAGGTGAAGCAGCCTCAAAGAGAGCCTGAGCTAGAACCAACCAGCTATGCTTTTGCTAGGTTCCTGACCCTCAGAAACTATGAGATAAAGAATGTTTGTTGTTTTCAATCTGATAAGTTTTGTGGTAATTTGTTACACCTCAGTAAATAGCTAATATATTAGCTATTTGGGTTGGCCAAAAAGTTCGTTTGCTTTTTTCTGTAAGATGGCTATAGTAGTGCTTAGTTGTCTTTAACTTCATTCGAAACAATTTTGTTAGATTGTATTGCAACAGCAGTCATATCAGCATACACTTAAAAAAAGTATCAAAATTGGTGAATTTTTGTGTAGCCATTTTATTTTACTTAAAAAAATGTTTTTTTAATAAATTTATTTAGGGGCTTCCCTGGTGGTGCAGTGGTTGAGAGTCCGCCTGCTGATGCAGGGGACACGGGTTCGCGTCCCGGTCCGGGAGGATCCCACATGCCGCGGAGCGGCTGGGCCTGTGAGCCATGGCCGCTGAGCCTGCGGGTCCGGGGCCTGTGCTCCGCAACGGGAGAGGCCACAACAGTGAGAGGCCTGCGTACCGCAAAAAAAATAAAAAAATAAATAAAATAAAAAATAAATTTATTTTTTTAGGGTTTTTTTTGGCTGTGTTGGGTCTTCATTGCTGTGCATGGGCCTTCTCTAGTTGCGGCAAGCGGGAGCTACTCTTTGTTGTGGTGCATGGGCTTCTAATTGCGGTGGCTTCTCTTGTTGTGGAGCACGGGCTCTAGGTGACTGGGCTTCAGTAGCTGTGGCACACAGGCTCAGTAGTTGTGGTGCACAGGATTAGTTGCTCTGCGGCATGTGGGATCTTCCCGGACCAGGTCTCGAACCCGTGTCCCCTGCACTGGCCGGCGGATTCTTAACGACTGAGCCACCAGGGACGTCCCTGTGTAGCCATTTTAATATTGGAGAAGAAAGAAAACCCCCAACATTTTCAGCATATTATGCTTTGTTATTTCAAGAAAGGTAAAAACGCAACTGAAACACACACAAAAAATTGTGCAGTGTATGGAGAACGTGCTGTGATGGATCGAACGTGTCCAAAGTGGTTTGCGAAGTTTTGTGCTGGAGATTTCTTGCTGGACGATGTTCCATGGTTGGGTAGACCAGTTGAAGTTGATAGCGATCAAACAGAGAACATTAATTGAGAGCAATCAACGTTATACCACACGGGAGAGAGCCGACATACTCAAAATATCCAAATCAAGCGTTGAAAATCATTGGCACCAGCTTGGTTCTGTTCATCGCTTTGATGTTTGGCTTCCACAAGAAGTTACACCGGAAAAGCCTTCTTGACCGTATTTCTGCATGTGATTCTCTACTTGAACATAATGAAAACGTTCCATTTTTAAAACAAATTGTGATGGGTGATGCAACGTGGATACTGTACAATAATGTGGAACGGAAGAGGTCGTGGGGCAAGTGAAATGAACCACCACCAACCACACTGAAGGCCAGGCTTCATCTAAAGAAGGTGATGTTGTGTATATGGTGGGATTAGAAGGGAGTCCTCTATTATGAGCTCCTTCTGGAAAATCGAACGAGTAATTCCAACAAGTACTGCTCCCAATTAGACCAAATGAAAGCAGCACTCATCGAAAAGCGTCTGGAATTAGTCAACAGAAAACACATAATCTTCTATCAGGATACCACAAGACTGCATGTTTCTTTGATGACCAGGCAAAAACTGTTACAACTTGGCTGGGAAGTTCTGATTCATCCGCCATATTCACCAGTCATTGCACCTTTGGATTTCCATTCAGTCTTTACAAAATTCTCTTAATGGAAAAAATTTCCATTCCCCAGAAGACTGTAAAAGGCACCTGGAACAGTTCTTTGCTCAAAAAGATAAGAATTTTGGGGAAGACGGAATTATGAAGTTGCCTGAAAAATGGCAGGAGGTAGTGGAACAAAACGGTGAATACGTTGTTCAATAAAGTTCTTGGTGAAGATGAAAAATATGTCTTTTGTTTTTACTTAAAAACCTAAGGAACTTTTTCACCAACCCGGGACTAACTACTGGGATGACCAAACTCTACCTTCTGAGACCTCCCATCCCCTCGCCTCAGGAAACAATGCCGATTTCACTGACAGGAATCATCGGACAGCAGCACCTCAGACTCCTGTCCTCTCAAGCAGCACCACGGCACCCGGGTCCTCCTGACGCCTGTGATATGGGGCCAGGAGCGGCGCGTGGTGGGGGGGCGGCCCTGGGCAGGGAGCGCAGAAGGGCAGGTAGATGGTGCCCACGTCGGGACGCCAGCAGGTGCGCGGGGTCTTCCTGTTTCTGAATCCCCTCCAGGTCCTCCCCTCCCCTACCCCAGCCCCTCTGGGCCCTCACCACACAGCAGCATCTGGGTAAGGCCGCGTCACTCCTCGGATGGATGAACGTCCCCCAGTGCTTCCACTGCGCTTACAACAGAAGCCGCCTCCCGCTGCGGTCCAGGGCCCTGCAACTCCCCCACCTCGCCTTGCACCTCGGCCCCGCCCTCCTTTCCGCTGCCGGACCAGCCCCTCCAGGACTGCTGCTCCTCGCAGGACTTTGCTGACCACTCGGCGCCCCGTTGGGGCAGCTGTTATTCACAGCGCCGCTCTGGGTGACAGCTTTTCATGTCTGTTTACCTGCTTTTCCCTCCCCACTAGCAGGTGAGCTTTAAGGGCACACCTTAGGCGTAGTCCTTTGATCCAGAGCAGTACCTGCAACATTGTCAGTGTTGGGGAGGGTCTCCTGCAGACCGCGCTCCGAACGGCCGGGGCCCCGCCCACCGCGCTCCGAAAGGCCCGGGCCCGCCCAACGCGCTGCAGCGCCCCGCGGAACTCTGCTACGCAGACGTGTTTCGCGGGGAGCGAATTCGGCGTCGGTCCTGAAGCCCTCCTCAGGGTCTGGCTGCGGCTGCAGCGCATGGCGGTGAGTGCTACGGTGAGGGCGCACCGGTGTCGGGGCCTTGGGCCCTTGGTGGCTCCTCGTGACCTTTGTACTGTCCCGCTTTCTCCAGGCTCCAGGACATCCTGCTCGGGAGACATCGGCAGCCCCAGGTACTGCCCGCGCACCCCGCAGCCCCCGGTTCCCCCCGCCGCTTCCCGGCGCCCCGAGTCCTTCCACTGTAAGGCCCTATCAAATCTGTCTGCTTAGGGCACCCTACGTGCAGTGACGCTGCCTCCAGGGCCAAGAAACAAAAGAAGAAGAAGAAAACCCGGAATGGGGCCTCTGCGGCGAATGGAGGCGGGAAAGCCACAGAATCGCCGGCCTCAGAGGAAGCCCCCCTAAGTGCGGAGGCCCAGGCAAGGGCGGGCCTTAGTCGGGAAGGGTGGAGCCTCGGGGTGCATTCTGGGTGGGAATCCGCCGGTGGGTGTAGTCTCGGATTTGCGGACTTAAAGCGGGGAGAGGATGAGACGGGGAGTTTTGTGTTCCTGTGGGATGGGGCTGGAGGCCGCGGGGTCCAGGTACCCTCTCACAGCCACTATCCCCGATCCACCACAGGCGGAGCAGCTGGCCCGGGAACTGGCCTGGTGCGTGGAAAAGCTGGAGCTGGGGCTGAAGATGCAGAGACCCACCCCTAAGCAGAGTGAGGGGCCTGTCTGTAGAGTTGCGGAGGGCGGGGGCGGGTGAACCGTGACAGTCCTGTGGCCTGCAGGTGCTCCCAAGGGATGGAATAGTTACCTTTGCGGTAGGACAGTTGGAGGTGAGGATAGAGAAGGTTACTAGTCTGTTTTCATTTGCAGAAGAGCAAGCTCTTGGGGCAATCCGAACCCTGCGCAGCCGAAGAACCCCCCTGCCCCGGAAGAGGCAGCTGATGCACTCCTTGTTCGGGGACTACAGGGCTCAGATGGAAGCCGAGTGCTGCGTGGCCCTGCGGGCTCTCAGGACTGGTGAGGACCTGGGAACTGGTTGGTGCACACCTGCCTAGTTCAAGGGGGCGGGGAGGAAGAGCCTGGGCAGTGGAAGGAGGAAGCCCAGAGCAGTAGGGCTGGCGGGGGTAGAAGATGGCTCAGGAAAGCGTCAGGGAGCAGGGAGAGAGAAAGCCTGGATCTCAGGAACACAGAACTTGGGCTTGGACCAGGGAGGCAGGGGCAGGAGAGTTAGTGAATCTCTCTGTGATTCTCAAGGGGGTGTGATGATAGTGTGATACCTTATAATTTTGAGAAGTAAGTCAGTTAATTTTTACAATGGGGATAGAGTTGTATGGGCACAGTTAGCATTAGCCATTATCATTCAATTCTGATACAGTCTCTCCCCTCCCTTACAGCTGCCCACTCAGTCCAGGTGCAGCCTGTAGGTGAGGCCGCCAGAAAGAAGAGCCAAAGGGTCTGCAGGCCTCGTCTAACAGGGAGAGCCAAGGACACCCGAGACACTCCTGATGAAGAGTTTAGGTTCAATTTCTTTTAGCCTCTTCCCCATTCTGGAACGATTCTCCTCTGCGGTTGGTGCAGGGGTTTGTCTTGAGTGCAGAGCTTTCCAGGAATGCTCTGTCAGACAGATGTGGGGTTGCTCTGTCCCTGGCTGGTCAGTGAATCTGGTGCCATGGCTGTTGGGAAGATGCAAGACCTGCATGTTGGGTACTGACCTGACTGTCAGACAAGCCCAGGACCCCATTTATAGGTTTTCAGCTGAAATGTCTCTCCTGCCAGAAGAGGGCGGTCCATTCAGAAGTTTCTACAGTAAACTGAAGTGAGTGTTTAGCATGTTGTAGAAGGACTCTTTTAACAGGCTTAGGAGCAGACTAAGTAGATGTTGGTAATAAGGATTAGTAGGGAAGCAACATAGCTATGCACTGGTGCTCACTTATGGGAGGATGTTCTGTCAGGTGGTGTAGAGCTCCATGCCAATTGTGTCTCATTGCCATAATAAAAGTATTCCTCACAAAAGTGGAAGAATGAAAGCGTGTGTTAACTGTCTATATAGATGAGATGGTGTGTGGCACTGCTGGGTCCAGGCTCTCACCCCAGTGCTTGGTCTTTTGTCGTATTGCCTTCATTCCTGAGCAGGTAGCATCCTTGGGGAGCCATCGTAGCCCCCAGCAGCCCAGGCTTTGTTCTGAGGAGCAGATAGCTTCCTGCCCTAAGAATCCCAGCCAGACACCAGCATTGAGCCTCAGTGGACAAGCTCTGATGTCAGCTGCTCCAGGTGATAGTCCCAGGCCTTCTGCATTAAGTTGGGTTTTCAGGGGGGCTTAATCCTCTTCAGTGGTTGTGGTACCATCTTTGGTGGTGTCTCCCAAACTTGCAGACTAGACTAGATAGATACCTGGAGCCCACCTGCCTACTCAACATCTCTTATTTTGCTGTTTCACAGGCATTTCAAACTTGACATGTCCAAAACATCCGATTAGTCCCTAAATCTCCATTTGTTTTCTGCTTTTCAGTGAATGGCACTACTGCCCAACTAGTTGATCAGGCCAAAAATCTGTGTCACCTCTGCAAAAGGGGTTCGTGGATCCAGTTCCAATGTGTGTGTGTGTGTTTGTGTTGGGGGTTCCCGACACCAACAGCAATTCTTGGATGTCAGCAGCGTGTCGAAGAATGCAACTCAATTCTGACACTGTCTACCCAGAGGTGGAATCAGATTCCACAGGAAAAGCGCTCAGTCCCACAAGACCCCCCTCCACTTCACATGCCAGTCACGAGTCCTATAGTTGTTCCCTATACTTTAAATCAGGTTCCTGTGACCCCCTTCTTTTTTTTTTTTTTTTACATCTTTATTGGAGTATAATTGCTTTACAATGGTGTGTTAGTTTCTGCTTTATAACAAAGTGAATCAGTTGTACATATATATATGTTCCCATATCTCTTCCCTCTTGCGTCTCCCTCCCTCCCACCCTCCCTATCCCACCCCTCTAGGTGGTCACAAAGCACCGAGCTGATCTCCCTGTGCTATGTGGCTGCTTCCCACTAGCTATCTATTTTACGTTTGGTAGTTATATATGTCCATGCTACTCTCTCACTTTGTCACAGCTTACCCTTCCCCCTCCCCCTCAAGTCTATTCTCTCGTAGGTCTGTGTCTTTATTCCTGTCTTACTCCTAGGTTCTTCATGAGTTTTTTTTTTTTTCTTAAATTCCATATATATGTGTATGCATATGGTATTTGTCTTTCTCTTTCTGACTTAATTCACTCTGTATGACAGACTCTAGGTCCATCCACCTCATTACAAATAGCTCAATTTCGTTTCTTTTTATGGCTGAGTAATATTCCATTGTATATATGTGCCACATCTTCTTTATCCATTCATCCGATGATGGATACTTAGGTTGTTTCCATCTCCTGGCTATTGTAAATAGAGCTGCAATGAACATTTTGGTACATGAGTCTTTTTGAATTATGGTTTTCTCAGGGTATATGCCCAGTAGTGGGATTGCTGGGTCATATGGTAGTTCAATTTGTATTTTTTTAAGGAACCTCCATACTGTTCTCCATAGTGGCTGTACCAATTCACATTCCCACCAGCAGTGCAAGAGTGTTCCGTTTTTTCCACACCCTCTCCAGCATTTATTGTTTCTAGATTTTTTGATGATGGCCATTCTGACTGGTGTGAGATGATATCTCATTGTAGTTTTGATTTGCATTTCTCTAATGATTAATGATGTTGAGCATTCTTTCATGTGTTTGTTGGCAGTCTGTATATCTTCTTTGGAGAAATGTCTATTTAGGTCTTCTGCCCATTTTTGGATTGGGTTGTTTGTTCTTTTGTTATTGAGCTGCATGAGCTGCTTGTAAATTTTGGAGATTAATCCTTTGTCAGTTGCTTCATTTGCAAATACTTTCTCCCATTCTGAGGGTTGTCTTTTGGTCTTGTTTATGGTTTCCTTTGCTGTGCAAAAGCTTTGAAGTTTCATTAGGTCCCATTTGTTTGTTTTTATTTCCACTTCTCTAGGATGTGGGTCAAAAAGGATCTTGCTGTGATTTATGTCATAGAGTGTTCTGCCTTTGTTTTCCTCTAAGAGTTTGATAGTTTCTGGCCTTACATTTAGGTCTTTGATCCATTTTGAGCTTATTTTTGTGTATGGTGTTAGGGAGTGATCTAATCTCATACTTTTACATGTACCTGTCCAGTTTTCCCAGCACCACTTATTGAAGAGGCTGTCCTTTCTCCACTGTACATTCCTGCCTCCTTTATCAAAGATAAGGTGACCATATGTGCCTGGGTTTATCTCTGGGCTTTCTATCCTGTTCCGTTGATCTATCTTTCTGTTTTTGTGCCAGTACCATACTGTCCTGATTATTATAGCTTTGTAGTGTAGTCTGAAGTCAGGGAGCTTGATTCCTCCAGCTACATTTTTTGTTCTCAAGATTGTTTTGGCTGTTCGGGGTCTTTTGTGTTTCCATACAAATTGTGAAATTTTTTGTTCTAGTTCTGTGAAAAATGCCAGTGGTAGTTTGATAGGGATTGCATTGAATCTGTAGATTGCTTTGGGTAGTAGAGTCATTTTCACAATGTTGATTCTTCCAATCCAAGAACATGGTATGTATCTCCATCTATTTGTATCATCTTTAATTTCTTTCATCAGTGTCTTATAATTTTCTGCACAGAGGTCTTTTGTCTCTTTAGGTAGGTTTATTCCTAGCTATTTTATTCTTTTTGTTGCAATGGTAAATGTGAGTGTTTTCTTGATTTCACTTTCAGATTTTTCATCATTAATGTATAGGAATGCCAGAGATTTCTGTGCATTAATTTTGTCTCCTGCTACTTTACCAAATTCATTGATTGGCTCTAGTAGTTTTCTGGTAGCATCTTTAGGATTCTCTATGTATAGTATCATTGCATCTGCAAACAGTGACAGCTTTACTTCTTCTTTTCCGATTTGGATTCCTTTTATTTCCTTTTCTTCTCTGATTGCTGTGGCTAAAACTTCCAAAACTATGTTGAATAAGAGTGGTGAGAGTGGGCAACCTTGTCTTGTTCCTGATCTTAGTGGAAATGCTTTCAGTTTTTCACCATTGAGGACGCTGTTGGCTGTGGGTTTGTCATATATGGCCTTTATTATGTTGAGGAAATTTCCCTCTATGCCTACTTTCTGGAGGGTTTTTATCATAAATGGGTGTTGAATTTTGTTGAAAGCTTTCTCTGCATCTATTGAGATGACCATATGGTTTTTTTCCTTCAATTTGTTAATATGGTTTATCACATTGATTGATTTGCATATATTGAAGAATCCTTGCATTCCTGGAATAAACCCCACTTGATCATGGTGTATGATCCTTTTATTGTGCTGTTGGATTCTGTTTGCTAGTATTTTGTTGAGGATTTTTGCATCTATGTTCATCAGTGATATTGGCCTGTAGTTTTCTTTGTGACATCCTTGTCTGGTTTTGGTATCAGGGTGATGGTGGCCTTGTAGAATGAGTTTGGGAGTGTTCCTCCCTCTGCTATATTTTGGAAGAGTTTGAGAAGGATAGGTGTTAGCTCTTCTCTAAATGTTTGATAGAATTCACCTGTGAAGCCATCTGGTCCTGGGCTTTTGTTTGTTGGAAGATTTTGAATCACAGTTTCAATTTCAGTGCTTGTGATTGGTCTGTTCATATTTTCTATTTCTTCCTGATTCAGTCTTGGCAGGTTGTGCATTTCTAAGAATTTGTCCATTTCTTCCAGGTTGTCCATTTTATTGGCATAGAGTTGCTTGTAGTAATCTCTCATGATCTTTTGTATTTCTGCAGTGTCAGTTGTTACTTCTCCTTTTTCATTTCTAATTCTATTGATTTGAGTCTTCTCCCTTTTTTTCTTGATGAGTCTGGCTAATGGTTTATCAATTTTGTTTATCTTCTCAAAGAACCAGCTTTTATTTTTATTGATCTTTGCTATCGTTTCCTTCATTTCTTTTTCATTTATTTCTGATCTGATTTTTATGATTTCTTTCCTTCTGCTAACTTTGGGGTTTTTTTGTTCTTCTTTCTCTAATTGCTTTAGGTGCAAGGTTAAGTTGTTTATTTGAGATGTTTCCTGTTTCTTAAGGTAGGATTTTATTGCTATAAACTTCCCTCTTAGGACTGCTTTTGCTGCATCCCATAGGTTTTGGGTCGTCATGTATCCATTGTCATTTGTTTCTAGGTATTTTTTGATTTCCTCTTTGATTTCTTCAGTTATTAAGTAGCGTATTTGATTTCTTCGTTATTAAGTAGCGTATTGTTTAGCCTCCATGTGTTTGTATTTTTTACAGATCTTTTCCTGTAATTGATATCTAGTCTTATAGTGTTGTGGTCGGAAAAGATACTTGATATGATTTCAATTTTCTTATATTTACCAAGGCTTGATTTGTGACCCAAGATATGATCTATCCTGGAGAATGTTCCATGAGCACTTGAGAAAAACGTGTATTCTGTTGTTTTTGGATGGAATGTCCTATAAATATCAATTAAGTCCATCTTGTTTAATGTATCATTTAAAGCTTGTGTTTCCTTATTTATTTTCATTTTGGATGATCTGTCCATTGGTGAACATGGGGTGTTAAAGTCCCCTACTATGAATGTGTTACGGTCGATTTCCCCTTTTATGGCTGTTAGTATTTGCCTTATGTATTGAGGTGCTCCTATGTTGGGTGCATAAATATTTACAATTGTTATATCTCCTTCTTGGATCGATCCATTGATCATTATGTAGTGTCCTTCTTTGTCTCTTCTAATAGTCTTTATTTTAAAGTCTATTTTGTCTGATATGAGAATTGCTACTCCAGCTTTCTTTTGGTTTCCATTTGCATAGAATATCTTTTTCCATCCCCTCACTTTCGGTCTATATGTGTCCCTAGGTCTGAAGCGGGTCTCTTGTAGACAGCATATATATGGGTCTTGTTTTTGTATCCATTCAGCCAGTCTATGTCTTTTGGTGGGAGCATTTAATCCATTTACATTTAAGGTAATTATCGATATGTATGTTCCTATTCCCATTTTCTTAATTGTTTTGGGTTTGTTATTGTAGGTCTTTTCCTTCTCTTGTATTTCTTGCCGAGAGAAGTTCCTTTAGCATTTGTCGTAAAGCTGGTTTGGTGGTGCTGAACTCTCTCAGCTTTTGCTTGTCTGTAAAGGTTAATTTCTCCATCAAATCTGAATGAGATCCTTGCTGGGTAGAGTAATCTTGGTTGTAGGTTTTTCTCCTTCGTCACTTTAAATATGTCCTGCCACTCCCTTCTGGCTTGCAGAGTTTCTGCTGAAAGATCAGCTGTTAACCTTCTGGGGATTCCCTTGTGTGTTATTTGTTGTTTTTCCCTTGCTGCTTTTAATGTGTTTTCTTTGTATTTAATTTTTGACAGTTTGATTAATATGTGTCTTGGCGTATTTCTCCTTGGATTTATCCTGTATGGGACTCTCTGTGCTTCCTGGACTTGATTAACTATTTGCTTTCCCATATTAGGGAAGTTTTCAACTATAATCTCTTCAAATATTTTCTCAGTCCCTTTCTTTTTCTCTTCTTCTTCTGGAACCCCTATAATTCGAATGTTGGTGCGTTTAATGTTGGCCCAGAGGTCTCTGAGACTGTCCTCAGTTCTTTTCATTCTTTTTTCTTTATTCTGCTTTGTAGTAGTTATTTCCACTATTTTATCTTCCAGGTCACTTATCCGTTCTTCTGCCTCAGTTATTCTTCTATTGATCCCTTCTAGAGTATTTTTAATTTCATTTATTGTGTTGTTCATTGTTGCTTGTTTCATCTTTAGTTCTTCTAGGTCCTTGTTAAATGTTTCTTGCATTTTCTCTATTCCATTTCCAAGATTTTGGATCATCTTTACTATCATTATTCTGAATTCTTTTTCAGGTAGACTGCCTATTTCCTCTTCATTTGTTAGGTCTGGTGGGTTTTTATCTTGCTCCTTCATCTGCTGTGTGTTTCTCTGTCTTCTCATTTTGCTTATCTTACTGTGTTTGGGGTCTCTTTTTGCAGCCTGCAGGTTTGTAGTTCCCGTTGTTTTTGGTGTCTGTCCCCAGTGGCTAAAGTTGGTTCAGTGGGTTGTGTAGGCTTCCTGGTGGAGGGGACTAGTGCCTGTGTTCTGGTGGATGAGGCTGGATCTTGTCTTTCTGGTGGGCAGGTCCACGTCTGCTGGTGTGTTTTGGGGTGTCTGTGGACTTACTATGATTTTAGGCAGCCTCTCTGCTAATGGGTGGGGTTGTGTTCCTGTCTTGCTAGTTGTTTGGCATAGGGTGTCCAGCACTGTAGCTTGCTGGTCCTTGAGTGAAGCTGGGTGTTGGTGTTGAGATGGAGATCTCTGGGAGATTTTCGCCGTTTGATATTACCTGGAGCTGGGAGGTCTCTTGTGGACCAGTGTCCTGAAGTTGGCTCTCCCACCTCAGAGGCACAGCACTGACTCCTGACTGCAGCACCAAGAGCCTTTCATCCACACGGCTGTTAGTGCTGGAGGGTCTCCTGCAGAGGCGGGCGGTGGCTCTCTTTCACCATGGGGACAAGGACACTGGCAGCAGAAGTTCTGGGAAGTACTCCCGGGTGTGTCTGTGACCCCCTTCTTGGGTTCAGTTAACTTGCTATAATGAATACCAGAACTCAGGAAAACTTGTTCACTCACTAGGTTACCAGTTTATTACTAGTATATGAGTAAAAGCCAGATACATAGCACCAGGCATGGGGAAAGGTATGGAACTCTCCTTCGGTCTCCGTGTTCACCCCCCGGAAGCTCTCTAAACCCCGTCCTTTTGTATTTTATGGAGTCTTCCTTACATAGACATTATTGATTCAACTTTTAGCCCTCCTCCACTCCCCAGAGGTGGGGAGTTTTAACCCTCTAATCACATGCTTAGTTCTGCCAGCCAGCCTCCATCTTTGGTCAGAATTTGAAAGTCACCTTCCCTGAAGTGTTTTTCAGGAACTGAGGACAAGAGACCAAATAGCCTATCGCCATTGTTCCTCAGAAAATTCCAAAGGTTTTTTGGAGCAGTGAGCCAGGAACTGTGGTTGAAGACCAAATACATGTGAGAAATATTTTGATCATTTGAATGAAACGCACACATATATACATATATATATATTTCTTATAAATCACGGTATTGTGTCCTCTATTGCCCTTTCTCCCCCACATGTGTTCAGTACTTCAGCTGGTACGAGCTCTGTCTTCAAAATAAATCTCAGATCTTCTGTGCTTTCTTTGTCTTCTCTGCTAAGTATTCTCATCCTGGCCAGATCTCTCACCCTGAATACTGCGTGGTCCTCCAGGTGTGAGTCCCCTCTGACTGCCACTCTTGCCTCCTGTCTGTTCACCAGCTAGAGTTCGTCCTCCATGTGTGTTGGGCTCTGTCCTCTGGCCCAGTGACTTGGTCGTGCCTAGGGCACCATATGAAGGCTGGTGGGTGAGGCCCCACACAGGGCCTGCACACATTTAGGCCCCTGACGCCCTGTCTGATGTGGCTCCCTCCCCGCCACCCGCATTCCTGCCTTGCTGGCTTCCTGTCTGCTCCTGAGGCAACCAACTTAATCCTGCTTAAAGGTCTTCAGTTCTGCTGCTCCCTTTGCCTGATTGTTCTTCCTTCAGATCTTAGCAGGACTGGCCTCTGGAGAGTAAATAGCTTTGATGGAGAAGTAACTCCACCCTGTCACTGCTCAGTTTGAGCTGGGGAGGGGCACACAGAGGTGAGCAGCTCTGAGGTGCAGCGCAGCAGGTTCCATAGAGAGTCCACCTGCAGCAGGTCCTGGACTTTGGGAAACACGGGACAAGGAAACAGGACGCATTTGGAGACCAGAGATATGGGGGAGCTGCCTGGCCTCTGGGTGTGCAGTCAGCTAGGCCGCCCTCTCCAGTCTTGTATCATCTTTCTACTTGGGATGCGCCTTCTTTGGCCTGTACCCAGTGGTGGTCTTGGTGGGGTTCCCTCTGTGACTTTTTTGTTGCGCAGCTACAGCTAAGTCACATCCCTTCCTCTGTCCTCTGTTCAGCCATCTGCGCATGGGGTGGGTGGCGGTAGTGGTGGGCAACGTGAACTGGAGGCCCTCACCCACCTGCCATGCTCTTTAGCGTGTTCTGGTCTGTGCAGCAGGTCCTGGTGTGGTGTGGGGTGGGGGTCTCAGGCCGACACCAGCTCCACGGCTTAGCGGCTCACCTGCAGATCCTCCAGGTGGCCTTTGCCCTCTGTGTGAGCTACACCCACATGCGTGACACAAACCCCTGGACGATGTCCTCCTGGTCTGACCCCTGCAGGGGTGCTGGTGTCCAGCCACACTGTGAGCCCCCCGACCCCCACCCCAGTTGCCCAGTGACCCCACTCAGGGACCCTATTTCTTTTCCTAGTCCCTGCTTTCCTGGGGCCCCTCTCATCCTCTTCTCCTTCCTGCTCTGAGAAGACAGTCTTCCCCAGCCTGCTCTTCCCCCAGTGTCCCGCTCTGCCTGCCCCGCCCCCAGGCCCGACTCTTCTCACTGCTCCGCACACTCAGTACCCTTGCACTCGTGGGCTCCCTGCACCCCGCTCTCTACCTAGTGTCCCACTCCTGCTCCTTCTGGAGACATCTGCCTCCTACCTTTAAGAAACCCGTCGTCGCCTGCCCCCCCCCCCCCCGCCAGGTTCCTTGTTTCCACCCAGGTCCCCATCCAGTCAGCTCTCTCGCCCCCTTCTAGATCAGCTATATCTTGGACTTCTTTAATCCTGCCTGGAGAAGGAGGCGCTGGGATGGAAACCCTGCCTGTCCCTGCACTGGCCCCGGGCAGTGCTGACCACAATTGTGCTGCCTGGTCTCTTCCTCCTGCCGCTTGGAGCCACCCAGGCAGGGCCCACTTGTGAATCCAGTTGAGGTTCAGCCTGTGGGTCACTGTGTCTGTGGTCCTGGCAGGACCCTCACCTGGGATGGCGGCGAGGACTCTGGACAGGCTCTAGGTGTCCTGAGCTGGTGGCAGCAGTATGCTAGCTCCACTGCTCCCACATCCCTGTGTGCACTGGACCAGGGCTCCGGGGGTGCCTGGGCAGCCTTGAGCATTGTAGGAGGGACCTGTCCTCATAGCTCACTGAGTACCCCCTTTTATTGTGGAGTTAGGGAAGGGGCCAAGAGGTCAGAATGGATGCAGTTTTGTAAAATGTAATGTACACGTTGCTTTTTAGTAAAACAGACCATTTGTTTTTCCTACAAAATTTTATCAGCGCCTACTCTGTTCCCTATGGCCTGCTCTGAGGACTGTGTTCCTTCCAGCAGAGGGAAGCCCTCCCCCTTACTTTGAGTCCTGCTGTCTCCTGAAAAATGGAGGTGTGCCCCCCACCCTCTGGATGCCTGGACAGGTTTGGCTCAGGGATGCGCATTCTGCCCCTGAGATTTCAGAGCCCCAGCTATGTCCACCTGCAACTACACATACCTTGGTGTCCTGGGGTCCCAGCCTAGTTTGTCTGCTTGCTGTGCCCCCATGGAACTCAGCAAAAGCTGATCCCCACCTAAAGTCTTGCCCTTCCAGTCCTGGCCCCCAGCTGCCCACTCCCCTCTGGTCATGTGGACCCCACACCTGGGGAGCTTCAGAAACAGTGACACCCAGACACTCTCCTGTTGTCTTCCTTCGAAAGGGATGCTAGCTTCTCACTCACCATTCACAATAATGAACGCTGGAAGAGTAGATCTAAAGCTGTAAACTAACCTCTAGAAATGCTGGGAAGAAAGCGAGAAAACATGTTCAAGACTGGAGTGTGGGGAAGATTTGCAGAATTTTATAATTCATTCCACACGCTGGGAAGAATATATCTAAAATGCCATTCAAGCCTTTGAAACTGATAACTGAGGGGCTGACATTCCTGAAGGAATTGCTGAACACACAGCTTACTTTCTTCAATAAGAGGGTGAGTAGTAAATCTAGCTTTAGTTAGGATAAGAGGCAGGACATTAGCTAGGGACAGTGTCAGGTTAAGGGCTAGGGATAGTGTCAGGAAATGAGCTAGGCATAGTGTCAAGACCTTAGTTATTGAGACATCAAGGCCTTATTTACTACCAGTGTCAGGGCCTCAAATAGTACGAGCATCAGGGCTAGAGGTAGGGACAGAATCAGAGCCTGAGTTAGCGAGAGTGACAGGCTTTGAGTCAGGAATTTCGTCAGGGCCTGAGTTAGGGACAACGTCCCTAACAATAGAGAGACAGGTCTCATCCTTGCTTCTCCACCTGCATATTTCAGAGGTGGAAAGTATGAACTGCAGCCCAGCAAGCCAGGGACCCTGGCAATCCTGAAACTGCAAAGTCACCTGTGTTGATTCCAGCCAGCTTTTAGTAAGTAAATCCGTGACTCTTGTAAGAAGAGATTTCTGAAGATGTGTACCTTCTACAGAATTCACATTTAGTGAGGGGCGTGTGAAAAGGTATACACAATTTTAATCTTTTCATTTTACTAATAGCGTATCTTAATGACTGAAAAATAGAAATTCCTGTAAATAAAAAGAAAACCAGAAAGTACTCAGACTTTACACACCTAGTGTTCACGATCTAATGGGCCTGCTTCGCTGTCCCCTCTCTCGTCTATCTGAGCCTCCACGATGGACAGGACTCACCTGGTGCAAGTGATGCGGGGTCAAGCTGGACTGTTGGTTTTCTGCTCCGCCTCTGCTTCCTCTCTGCATCCTGGACTCTAAAGAAGATGAAAGAAATGTCTGCTCTGGTTGCTGACTCTTTCATCTCCAACTTAACCTCAGTCTGTGGTTGTGGAGGGCCTCAGAAGTCGGGAAGGTCCCCGCCGCCAACATGAGGAGGGTGGGGCTAGACCCAGGTTCCAGCCAGCTCTGACACGCAGTGCGCTCAGTGGGACGTGTTGGCACGCATGCAAGGCTGTAGCGCTGCCAGCCCCCATATGCTGCCTTCCTGAGGGCTGGCGGTGCCCTTCAGGACTGGCTGCATCCTTCATCCCATTTGAGTGGGCAGTAGCAGATAATAAAACCTCAGAATATCCCTTGGCCTCTGACCATCCAGGCAGGCATCTGTGGTCCTCCAGCTCAGGCCCGCCTGGGCCCTGTCAAGCCCCTGTGGCCAATCACTGAGCTGACCTCGCTGCTGGGCAATTGAACAGCTACCTGGGCAGCGTAGACGGCCCCTTGGGATGTTTCAGTTCCCTACATCCACGTGATTGAGAAAAGGGCCTCCTCCCTCATAGCCCCCCAGCCTTCCGAGAGGAAATAACCCTCCAGACATTGAGTGTGGCCCTGGCCACCCTCAGCATACAGCAGACCGTGGCCCTGCAATCCTTTGGCCTTCGGGTTGTTGCAAACCTTTCACATTCATGCTCATGAAAAATCAAAGGTATGGGAGGAAGTGGCTTCCCAACTGGTGTTTTCCCACTGAGGCTACGTGGTCTCCAGGAGCCGTGTGCATCCTGGATCCAGTCCTTGTGGCCTCCGGAAAGCCAGCCAACTGTGGATTCCACGGTATAGAATAATCCTTGAGACACTGCTCCATTGAGTAACAGTTTCCTTACCACCTACCATTTGGTTTCTGTTCTCTGTAAAGGAGAGAGCAGAGACAGGAAAATGAGCAAATGTGTTCTGTGGAGATGGGTGATTAATATAGACAGAGGGCAGGTGTGACTCCTGGGCTCCCACCTCCCAGGGACACAAATGAAGTCTGTGTGCCTTTTGAGGCACACAGGCAATCAGGGCCAGCCTCGGATGTGAGGCCCCCATGCCCAAAGCAAGAGTGTTGAGTTTACCACCAACAGCAAAGTTGCTATTTTAGCAAGTGGAAGAGCTTCCTGCCATCAAGGGAGGACAGCAAGACCCCTGGATAGGTGACCACAGCCCCTGACCTTAACTGAACCTCTTCCTTTCTGTTAAAATGGACATTGAGTGGGTGTCGCCTGGAGTTTCTGGAAGCCCTGGATGCAGCAAGAGAGACTGTTCCTGTGAATGGGGCCACCCAAAGGCATTTACAGGACAAAGGATTGGAGAGAGACCAGACCACACTGCAAGAGAGTGAGCCACCAGAACTGCCAGGTCCACATCCACTCTTAAACCTGTCTCTTGCAGTTATTCATTTATTTATATCGTTAAAAAATAATGATTTATTTTACTTTAGTAAGTGTGTCCAGTCCATTGGAATCACAAAAGTCATAGCTGATAACATCAGAACCAGTAATCCCTGAGACTCCCTTGGGTGCCCTACTGGATGGGGCATGGCTGGGCGAGATGAAGACACCGAGAGCGGTCCGAACTTAGGGGAGCTGCCAGGTTGCTCTGTCTCCATTCCTTCCCTGTCCCAGGCGAGTGAAATCTCGGAACAATGAAAGGAGAAGCAAAATGGGGAAGAGGTCTTTTGGTGGCTAACTGTTCTGTTTGTATTTTCCTTTGTTACGTTCCATTTTGTTAATGTGTGTTTTTACTAGGAAGTTACCCATTTCGTCTAGATTTCTAGTGTGATGCAATAGGTTTCTCATTCTAGTTTTCAACCGAATTGTCACAATTAATGATGAAATATCAATACCTTATTATTAACTGACATCCATATTTCACTTGGGTTTCCTTCATTCTAACTTTTTCTCTTCCAGGATGCCATCCAGGGGTATCATGTGACATTTAGTCATCATGTCTGTTCAGGCTTCTCTGGGCTTTCACAGTTTCTGAGACTCTCCTTGTTTCTATGACCTTGACATTGGTGAGGAGTACTGGTCAGCTATTTTGTTGACTGTCCCACATTGGAATTTACTTGGTGTCTTTCTCAGGATTAGGCTTGAGTTATGGGTGTTGAGTAAGCAGATCACAGAGGTAAAGTGCTTTCTCATCACTTTGTATGGAGGGAACAGGCTCTCAGGGCAACTTATCACTGTTAATATTAACTTTGGTCACCTGGCTGAGGCAGTTTGTCAGATTCCCCCACAATGAAGTTAAGTTTTTCCCATTTCCATACTGTGTGTCTTCTTTAGGAGGAAGCTGCTTTGGGAACCAGCACTTATGGAGACAGGAGTTATCTCCACCTCCACACTCTGTGGATGGCTGAGTGTCCACATCAATTATTTGGACTTCCACATAGGAGATTTCTATTCAACCCTATTCATTAAAACAAACAAACAAACAAAACCTGTGCAGTTACTTATTTTTACCAGCATGGACACCTGGGGATAGTATTTTTTGTTTTGCTTTGTTATTTTAACTTTTGTTATAATCCAGCAGTCCAGATTTTGTTGCTAAATTCATTCCTGCTTTGGCTATTGAGAGCTCTTTCCATTGGTTCCTGTCTTTCTTTGACATCATTCCATCCTGTGGATTTTTTCTCTTGGTATTTCCTTATTTTCTGATATAAGATTCAAGATTGTCCTGGCTCATATTGTTACTGTGTCAGTCCTAGTGTCAGCCATTATTTCAAAGAGCTCTGGTTCCTTTTACTAGAGAATGTTATTAAAAAGTTACATATAGGAGCTAAAAGTGCTCAGCTGATAATGCAAGGAAATATATGCATGTATCCCCACCTCTGTGTATTGTTGGGTCTCAGGGAGGACTGCTCCACAGTGGCATATCGATTATTTTGAATTACAGTTCCTTAATAAATGGCTGATGCAAGAGGGACACTCTGACTCTCTATCTTCTTGAAAGCAGGAAAGAAGCCTCCCATGTGAAAGGTACAGAAGCCTGTACCCTTGGTACTTCTTCAATTTACTGCCCCCAAGCCAAAACTCTGTTTAGATTCTCCACTAACTGAGTGTCCCAAAGCTAAGTTTCTTAGGCCTGTAAGTTCCTCATAACTTTATTCTGTGAGGAACTTAAGCCTCACTTTCTGTTGTAGTTGGGGAGGGATCTGTAAAGCACCTTGGTTTTTAAAGCAAAGGTTTGTTACTGGAACAAAGTGTCCCCCCAAAATGGGCTGAAGCTCAAGATGTCTCCGTCCCCTTCATGTGATACTTCAGGGCAGGTGGGTGCTGGAGCCCAGGCTCCGTCCTCCTTGTTTCTCTTCCCTGCTTTCAGGTGGAGGGCTCCAACCAGCAGGGGATGGGGTGACCACATGGCACCATGCCCTCCATCCTAGGACACAGGCTGGCCAAGGCCCTCACCACCTCCACCGCTTCCCCTTCGAGCTGCAATGGGTGGGAAAGCTGGGAGGTGCAGGGTGGCTGTGAACAGGAAAAAGGGCCATGGGTTCTGGTGGGCAGCTGGGCGGCTCTGCGGTGGCAGGGCCACCCGGAAGCTAGCGCACAGTCTCTGGGTCCTGTGAAACATGATTACGCATCGGCATGCAGTCTTTGATGCTTTGTGGTTGTGGAAATCCTATAGGAGGTGGCTCAGAGCAGATTAAGGTAATGCTCTCAGTGGAGTTGGTGAAGCGAAAGGTCTGCACTTCAGACTGAAGGTGCTAATGTGGGTGTATATACAGCACAAAACCATCTCGTGTGAATGTAGATCAGGCTCGTTTAAGGTCAGTGCAGTCGTGTTATGCCTAAAATCTCATATCTTGTGCCTCTCCTCGGGGACACCTTCCTCAGTTCCTGAGGCTCCTGTAACTCACATACAGGGGAATGGAGAGTGGGCTGTCTAGTGTGAGACCTGCTTTACCCTGTGTGTGAGTGTGCTCGGGGCTGCCATAACGAATACCACAGACAGGGCAGCTTGAACAGCAGACCTACCTCCCAGTCCTGGATGCTGTCTGAGATCAAGGTGTCTGCAGGCTGGCTTCTCCTTGAGGCTTCTCTGCTTGGCATGTAGACAGCCATCTTCTCCTCACATGATCTTCTGTGTCCTAATCTCTTCTTGTAGGACATCAATCCTATTGGATTAGGATCCACCCTAGTGACCTCATTTTTACCTTGATCACCTCTTTAAAAATCCCATCTCCAAATACAGCCACATCCTGGGGTCCTGGGGGTTAGGGATTCAGCATGTGAATTTGGAGGAACATGACTGAGCCTATACCATCCTCCTTAGGAACCAAGTGTGCTTCAGTCCTTCCTTCCCTCAAGTCACACGAGTTGATGTAATGGCTCAAGGAGAGGCCACTCGTGCAGAGTGTGTGTCCCAGCTGGGGACCCCTTCTCTGCTCTCTCTGATCAGGCCGTGGCAGTGCCGGCCCAGTCCTGAGGTGAGCAGTTCTGGGGTTTCCTGCTGTGTCTCCCAGCCTGCTGAGGTGCTCATTGTCAGGGAGCTCAGGAGCCAGCAGCCTAGTGGGGATGCCGGGGACTCTCAGGGCCTTGGCAGATGTCCTCCCGGCAGATACCCTAGCGAAAGTGGGGAAACATTTGGGGGATTACAGGCGGGAGAGAGTCAGTCTCATTTATGCTTCAGAAGGACCAGGTTGGGGTGGGATGTGAGACGCACCGTGCGGGCAGGGAGCTTTGTCAGGCCTGATGGAGGAACCAGGCACAAGATCGGACTTGGGCCAGGGCTGTGGGCGTAGAGGGGAATTAGTGTGAATTTGGAGGAGGGGGTCACAGGGTATGAGATCAGCTGGTGCACAATTCTCTGGTTGGTTGATGGTGAGCTAACAGGGTGGTGAACAGTATCAATCCTTAGGTGCCAGTAGGTCTGGGGGCTCTTGATCATCAAGTACAGTAGGTAATGTCTTCCATCTGGTAGAAATCTGTAAAACAACTCAGGAAGCGTGCATTAGACACTGTTATCCGGGTACTTCAGAGAGGAGCTACAGCAGAGGATATGGGGGAGGGGTCTGTCCTGGGAAGGTGGGGCTGCTCCTGGGTGTGGGGGGCTGTGGGATCCCACTCCTCTGAGGGGCCTGTTAGCCCCCAAGGGAGACGGGGATGCAGTGGCTGGACAGAGGCGTCTGGCCTGGGAGAGGGGCCCGGGCTGGAAATGTCACTGGAATCATCACAGGGAGGAAGAGGAAAGACCAGGTGGGGGAAGGCGGGTTACAGCAGACTCCACGGATGTGTCTGTGGGCCTGATAGAAGCAACTCAGAGCCAGAAGGAGTGGCTGTCAGGAGCTCAGCTTCGTTCTCCCGTTCCTTTGTAAAACTGCTGTGTCAGTTTGAGACACCACCAGGAGACGTCTGGGCCCATTGCTGCCGTGGTTTCATCAAAGGGGCCCAGGTGGAAAACGGAACCACTGCAGGCCCCACCCATGTCCCCACTGGGGGTGAATCCCATCAGGGCTCCGGGGCTCACAGGCTTCAGGGAACCTCTGCCCTCAGGACGGGTCTTCCTCCCTCCTCTCACCTGCTGGTCAGAGGTCTAGGCAGCCCCATCCTGGCTTCATCCCCAGGGCCTGGACTCTGGGACAGCTTAGGGGTAAGCAAGACCCTTATGCTCCTTTATCTGCCTGGGGGCGAGAATGTCTAAAAAGCTGCAACTGGCTGGTTCCAGAGGGCTGAGTGTTTGCAGCAGGTATGAGTGGAGGATGGGGTGTGAGGTTCCTATGTCTGCAGGGTCTTCCCAGTGTAAAGATCTATGCATTTCCTGCGGCCAGTGAGCTCCCCACACCATCCTCCCGGGAAGCTCAGCCAGGTGTTATGAGGGCAGAGGCTCTCCCCTCGCTTATCTGTAACTTCCCGCCCCCACAGCAAGGAGCCTGGCTCCCACCATCTGCCATTTATGTGTGCATTGCTCCTTTCCAGGTTACATGTGCAGAGGTTTCAGAATTGTTAGCTGCTACACCCTGGCAAGAACTTCGTAGAATAAAGCCCACTGTTTGTGTACAGCCCATTCTGCGTTTAGTCGAGAGGCTGCGTTCATTTCCAAAGTTAACTTTGGTCAGCGCCTTTTATCCCATCTCCTACAGTGAGTTTTTTCCATGCATTTCTAATACAGTTAGATTCTGTCACGTTGAGTATTCCATCCTGTAATACTGCTACACCATAAATAACTAAATTTGAATAGAGTTTGATTGACCCTTGGGCTATACACACCTATGGGCTTAGAGAAATGCATAGTGACAGGTGTCCACCCTAGAGTATCACATGGAACACTTCAACCCCCCACCCCATGATCGGCTTATCATCTACGGAGCTTTGCCTTTCCCGGAATGTCATCAATGGGGTCATACTGTGTGCAGCCTCCGCAGACCGGATTCTTTCACTTAACAATATATACTGAGGATTTATCCGTGTCTTTCAATGGGTTGATGGTTCATTCCTTTCTACTGCTGAGTAGTATTCCGTCGCATGTGTATGGGAGGAAAAACAATTTTCATTCTGTCCTTCTAGGTTCTTGGTTGAGCCCCACCCCCGCCCCGTAATAAAAGACAATTAACAGGAGAAAAACAGAAGTTTAACAGCATGTATACCTCCTGTATACAGGGGAGCTACCCAGAAAAACTGAGTCACTCCCTGAAATGGCCAAAGCCATCACCTTAAATACCAAATACCATCTTCAGATAAAAACAAAAGACCTTGGGGAAGGGGGGAAGCCAATAATGGCAGGTTATCATGCAAAGCACAGTAAACAAGGGTACTGTATGCAGATTTAAGTCGGGACTTCTCCCTTGATAAGGGTGACTTGAGATTTAATCATCCTTCTATTTCTGGTGCACAGAGGGACACGCCCTTACAAATGGAGATTTCCTTATTATAAATGTCCTTCATGAAAGGTCAGTCTCTACTCAGTTTTTTCTTTCTTTCTTTTTTTGAATGAGACTGAAATAATCCTTATGCCAGAGAGGCATATTTTGGCGCCGTATATTCTGCTCCCCTTGACGTGGATGTACTCCACTTTGCTTACGCAGTCATCTAGTGAAGGATATCCTGATTTCTTCAGGCTTTTAGCCATTATAAATAGTGCTGCTGTGCATAATTGCATCCTTGTCTACTTTTGGACATAGATTTTCAAAGCAGTTGCTTACATCCTGGACGCATAATTGTTGGACCCCAAGGGGAGACTTGATTAGTCGTGGAAAAAAGCTGCGAAACTGCCTTGCAACGTGGCTGTGCATGCACCCCCAGCTATGAGGGGGCGTTCCTGTTTCTCCTCACCCGCCAGCAGTCGGTATTGCCATAGTTTTGGAGTTTAGCCATCCTAGTAGGCGTGCTGTGGTAGCTCACGATTTTAATTTGGAAATCCCTAATAGTATATGATATTTTTGTATAATTTTTGTATGATTTTTTTTTTTTTTCGGTACGCGGGCCTCTCACTGTTGTGGCCTCTCCCGTTGCGGAGCACAGGCTCTGGACGCGCAGGCTCAGCGGCCATGGCTCACGGGCCCAGCCGCTCCGCGGCATGTGGGATCTTCCCGGACCGGGGCACGAACCCGCGTCCCCTGCATCGGCAGGCGGACTGTCAACCACTGCGCCACCAGGGAAGCCCAATCTTTGTATGATTTTTATTATCTGTATATATTTTTTGGCCAGATGTGTGTTCAAATCCTTACCCATTTTTAAAATGGGGCTGTTTTAGAGGTCTTTGTCTATTTTAAGTCCAAATCCTTTACTGGATATGTGGTTTACAAGTATTTTTCTCCCAATTTGTGGCTTGTTTTTTTGATCTTGGAGAGGCAGCAGTGAGTAGTGGCATGAAGCGAGATCTTCATTCCCTGCCCAGGAATTGAACCTGGGTAACCTGGATGAAAACCAGGAATCCTAGCCCCCTACCCCCACAAGCTCTTGCCCCCCGTGAAAAATGCATTTCTCATAGAAGTAAAAACTAAAAACAGATACAAAGTTTATTATTAGAGACATAGCACAACAACAAGGGAGAGCACACAGAGAAGCAGTTTGTTTAGTTAAGACAGAAGCAAGGCAGAGATGCACACCGGAGAGAAAGGGTGTGGGCGCCCCCCAATGAGGAGGAATGCAGTAAAGGGGCGGTTTTGTCATGTATACGGGGCACTTCTTCCGGGTCTCTGTTCACCTCTGGCCAGTTATCTGGTTTCTTTTTCCACACTTGCCCTGCCCTAAGACCCTCCCCAACATGCGTGCGGAACTTTTTTCTAAGATGGATTACAGCCCAGAGGTCTATGGGACGACCTTAGCATCACCTATTATGGGGTGGTGCCCCTTCCTTTTTGACCCCCAAGGAGCCTTTCTGCACATGTGCAATGTTTCCTTTGCCCCAAGGATGGGAAATGTGTGACCTCTTGATCTTTTAACAGGGTTTAGTCCCACTCTGTTCCTCCCATAAAAATGTCCAATGTCTGGTTATTTACCCTATTTCTGTTGCTGGTTTTTATATCGAGGTGCAGATCTCGAAGTATAGACAGGAGTGCGGTCATAACTGTGTAGTCCTGGAGCCCGTTTGTCTCTTGCTTCAGGAGAAGTAAACCGGGGGCTGGGAATGAATGTCCAGCCTGGAGCCCATTTTTTCTCACCCCGGGAAGTGGGAACAGGAGGCCAGTTGTAAATGTGGAGGCTGGAGCATTTATCTCCTGCCTCGTTTGGACTTTCTGAATAAGGTCTTTCAGAGTAGAAATATTTAATTTTATGAAGTCCACCATGTTTTTATCTTCTGTGATTGGCCTTTGTATGTTAAAACTCAAAACTCATGATCTATAGCCGAAACCCAAGGTCATGTAGATTTTCTTCTATGTTTCTCTGTAATTTTGATAGCCTTGCACTTGAAATGTCTGTGAATACATTTGTGTGAATTTGGCATAAGTTTTAAGGTTCTTGTCTAGGGACTTCCCTGGTGGTCCCGTGGCTAAGACTCCGCGCTCCCAGTGCAGGGGGCCTGGGTTTCATTCCCGGTCATGGAACTAGATCCCACATGCCTCAACTAAGAGTTCGCATGTTGCAACTTAAAAAAAAAAAAAAAAAGGTCCCATGTGACACAGCTAAGACGCAGTGAAGCTAAATAAATAAATATTAAAAAAAAAAAAGTAAAGCCTGTGTCTATAGTCATTTCATTTCTTACGGTTAAGGAGTTAATTGCTCCTTAACTATTTTGGAGAATTCATGGGTCATTTGGCTCTATTTCAATTTGAACTTCCACAGCATAACGGATGGAGCAGAACTGCCCTCCGGGGGCGGGGCCTCTGCTGAACTGGCGGGGCGCTTGGTCTGCCCTTTCCCATTGGCTGGCGGGGAGCGCGAGCCCGCCTCCCTGACTCGATTGGCAAATGCGTGTTCTGCCTGCGGACCTGGCTCTGCGCGCAGCTGATGGGAGCCCGGTCTCCTCAAGCCCTACTGGGGCTTTGGTTTCGGGAACACGCAGGGCCAAGTCCATGCTGACGGCCTGGGCTTCAGGACAACCCGGGGCCGAGTCCTCGCCTACAGAAGCCGGGTCTCCTCAGGACCCACTGGGGCTTTGGGACACTGTGGGGTCCGGTTCACGCTGACAGGAGCCAGGTCTCCTCTGGACCTGCTGGGAGGTGATGCTGCTAAAGGAAAAGGTGAGGAAAAGTGGGGGAGAAGGTTCTTGTGTCTGGTTCACTGCTGAGGGTGTCTGTCCTCAGAGGACCCAAGAGAGGAAGGGCTTGATGCGGAACACTGGGTTTTCAGCCAGTTTTTGTGTGGTGTAGACAGAGTGCAGTGTTCTTTGGTGTGTGGTGTCCAGTTTTGCCAGCACCATTTATTGAGGGGACTGTTGTTTCCCCAGTGTATGTTCTTGGCTGTTGTCTTGTGAATTAACTGACCGCATAACCGTAGGTTTATTTCTTGGGTCTCTGTTCTGTTCCTCTGGTCTGCGTGCCTGTTTTTGTGTGAATTCCACACTTTTTGATGACTGTAGCTTCGTAATGTAGTGTGAAGTCAGGGAGGGAGATGCCTCCAACCAGTTCTCCTTTCTCAGACTCCCTTTGGCTATTCAGGGGCCTTTGTGTTTCCACACAAATGTTAGGAACGTTTGCTATATTTCTGTGAAGAATGCCATTGGAGTTCTGACCAGGCTTGCTTTGCATTTGAATATTGGTTTTGGTAGAATGGACATTTTAACAATGTTCTTTGCATCCATGAGCACGGGATATCTTTCCATTCATTTGTGTCCGTTCAGTTTCTTTCATCAGTGTTTTACAGTTTTCAGTGTGCTTTCACATCCTTGGTTCAATTTATTCCTAAGTATTTTTTGGATGCAATTGTAAATGGGATTGTTTTCTCAATTTCTCTTTCTGATGGCTGGCACATTATTAGTGTATAGAAAGACAAGTGACTTTTAGGGCTTCCTTGGTGGCTCGGTGGTTAAGAATGTGCCTGCCAATACAGGGAACACGGGTTCGAGCCCTGGTCCGGGAAGATCCCACATGCCATGGAGCAACTAAGCCCGTGCAGCACAACTACTGAGCCTGTGCTCTAAAGCCCGCGAGCCACAACTACTGAGGTCGTGTGCCACAACTACTGAAGCCCGCGCACCTAGAGCCCATGCTCTGCAACAAGAGAAGCCACCGCAATGAGAAGCCCGTGCACCGCAATGAAGAGAGGGCCCCGCCCGCTGCAGCTAGAGAAAGGCCGTGCACAGCAACGAAGACCCAATGCAGCCAAAGATAAATAAATGAATAAATATTTTTAAAAATTTATAAAAAAAAGAAAGAAAAGTGATTTTTATGTACTGATTTTTTACCCTGCAGCTTTACTGAATTCACTTTTTGGTTCTAACAGGTTTTTGGGTTAGGGTTAGGGTACGGGTTAGGGTTAGGGTTAGGGTATGCTTTAGGGTTAGGGTATTAATTAAACCTCTCCCACTCTCTAGATACCACTTAGCAACTAAAGGAATATTATTTGGGTTCCAGCCATGGAGAAGACTTCAGATACTAGGATAACACAAAGAACACACATATTATAAATAAATCACATTAGGATTTTGTTTTTAACCTGTCCATTAAAACACTAGTGCTTAGGAAATCTAATGGAGGCAGACGCAGTAAAGGGTAGTTTTATGGGAACAACATCACAGTTTTCTGTAGAATACACAGATTTTGACTGGGTAGAAAGTCAAGGAGGAATGCTTTTGTTCTGAAGATATAAACCTTCTTCTAAATTGAGCTGTTATTGGAAGTTAGGAATTTTTTGTTGCTGTTGTATTGCTTTGTGTTTTCATGATTATTCTGCTTGCATCTCCCTTGTTAAAACTTTGATTTGGGGAAGAGTGCCATTACTGGAAATTAGTTTACAGAATTATTCTCAAAAACGGAAGGAAATGGTTCTCACCTAAATATTAAGAAATAATCTCTATACTTCTATACTGGTGTACTAACAGAATTATGATTCAGGGATAATAATTCTATGAAATGTAATTAAACACACAATATATATTTCTTTCTTTTACATTTCCATTGTTACTTTTTAAAAGTACAATTATAATTCAATGCTTTGTAACAAGTGAAATTTTAAAGGATTAAAGGAAAAGATAATATTTTACCACTTGCCCTCCTTTCCCACTCCCTGAAACGACCAGCATAATGTGTAGCTTTCTCATTTTATGCAGGTGTTCCTTACATGTGGAACATCATGTTTCTCACTGTAGAAAAACAGACTTGGCTCTCACACTTTTTATAGGCTACATAACAGTCCATAGAACAGAAGTACCAAGTATTTCAGACTTAGCTTTTGAGGGACACTCAGGTTACTTTCTGTTTTATTTTGTTTTTTTGCTAATTTGTTTTAACCCCAGAAAAATATTTTTTAAAATACAAAAGAAAAAATTAAGTCACGGATAAGGATTAGGGTTTAGGGTACGGGTTAGGGTTAGGATACAGGTTAGTATTAGGGTACAGGTTAGGGCTAGGTTTAGGGTTAGTGTATGGGTTAGGGTATGGCTACGGGTTAGGGTTATGGTATGGGTTAGGGTACGGGTTAGGGTTAGGGTACAGGTTAGGGTTAGGGTACGGGTTAGGGTTAGTGTATGGGTTAGTGTTAGGGTACAGGTTAGGGTTAGGGTACTGTTTAGGGTACAGGTTAGGTATGGCTACGGGTTAGGGTTAGGATACCAGTTAGGGTATGGGTTAGTGTTAGGGTATGGGTTAGGATTAGGGTACGGGTTAGGGTACGGGTTAGGGTTAGGGTACGGATATGATTTAGGGTACAGGTTAGGGTACGGCGACGGTTAGGGTTAGGGTACAGGTTAGGATTAGGGTACTGTTTAGGGTATGGGTTTGGGTTAGAGTTAGGGTTAGGGTACGGGTTAGGGTTAGCGTACAGTTTAGGGTATGGCTACGGTTTAGGGTTAGGGTATGGGTTAGTGTTAGGGTATGGGTTAGGATTAGGGTATGGGTTAGGGCACGGGTTAGGGTTAGGGTATGGGTTAGGATTAGGGTACGGGTTAGGTTACGGGTTAGGGTATGGGTTAGTGTATGGGTTAGGGTACAGGTTAGTGTACGGTGATGGGTTAGGGTTAGGGTATGGGTTAGGGTACGGGTTAGTGTTAGGGTACGGGTTAGGGTTAGGGTTAGGGTACAGGTTAGGGTTAGGGTTAGGGTTTGGGTTAGGGTACAGGTTAGGGTTAGGGATAGGCTTCTTGTTAGGGTTAGGTTATAGTTTAGGGTGTGGAGCAAGGGTGTCCTGAATGGAGTGGCTTGGGGTCAGGAGGCTAGGGTTAGGGTTAGGGTATGGGTTAGGATTAGGGTACTGTTTAGGGTATGGGTTTGGGTTAGAGTTAGGGTTAGGGTACGGGTTAGGGTTAGGGTACGGGTTAGGGTACGGGTTAGGGTTAGGGTACGGGTTAGGGTTAGGGTACAGGTTAGGGTTAGGGTATGGGTTAGGGTTAGTGTATGGGTTAGTGTTAGGGTACAGGTTAGGGTTAGGGTACGGGTTAGGGTACAGTTTAGGGTACGGCTACGGTTTAGGGTTAGGGTATGGGTTAGGATTAGGGTATGGGTTAGGGCACGGGTTAGGGTTAGGGTACAGGTTAGGATTAGGGTTAGGGTTAGGGTTAGGGTATGGGTTAGTGTATGGGTTAGGGTACAGGTTAGGGTACGGTGATGGGTTAGGGTTAGGGTATGGGTTAGGGTACGGGTTAGTGTTAGGGTACGGGTTAGGGTTAGGGTTAGGGTACAGGTTAGGGTTAGGGTTAGGGTTTGGGTTAGGGTTAGCGTTAGGGTTAGGGTTAGGGTACAGGTTAGGGTTAGGGATAGGCTTCTTGTTAGGGTTAGGTTATAGTTTAGGGTGTGGAGCAAGGGTGTCCTGAATGGAGTGGCTTGGGGTCAGGAGGCGGTGGAGACTGTGTTTCGTGGGAGATGCTTGCACACCTGTGACATTTCGTCCTGGGGGTCAGCACGGCAGCACGGATCCACCATCTGCCGATTTGTCTGTTCCTTCATCGCTCACTCATTCCCTTGCTCATTCATTCATTCACCCTCTCGATCTGTGACTTGAGGAGTTACTAAGGGTGCACTCTCTGCAGCAAAACACAGGACGCAGAGGGCCCGAGAGACCTGGCCGTCGGTAAGACTCAGGCCTGCTCAGCGCGTCACTCACGGTGAGCCCGGGAGTGAACTGTGCCCCAGGGCGGGGGCTCCAGGGGGACGAGAAGACCATGGAACTGGGGTGCCGCCGCTTCCCGCCTCCTCTCCCTCAGGCTCCCTGGCCTGCCCGCGTCCCTGTGGCGCAGCTCTGTGTTTGGTCACTCTTTGTGTGGCAGAGGTCTGGAGGAGATGGTCAGCGTCCTCATGGGAGCATCCTGCTACCCACAGAGCACCTGGGACTCTGAATCCACGTTCAGCAAGGGGAATACTCTGGAGCTTTCCAGGCCCCAAAATCCTGGGTGCTTGGCTGCGCTCCCGTACCCACTTCTTATGCAGTCTCCCTGGAGCCCCCATCCCATCACAGTGAAGATCCAGAAGGCGTTATGTGAGGCCCTTTCCGGTCTGGGCAGCACCAGGGCCCTGGGGCTCTTCCAGGCCCAGAGCATCTCTGAGTGTGTTCCAGTGTAGTGAGAAATTGACAGTTTTCACACAGCGTGGAACAAGCCTGGCTGTTGTTTATGGGTCGTGTTGTGTGTGACTGACAGTTTTCACACAGCGTGGAACAAGCCTGGCTGTTGTTTATGGGTCGTGTTGTGTGTGACTGACAGTTTTCACACAGCGTGGAACAAGCCTGGCTGTTGTTTATGGGTCGTGTTGTGTGTGACTGACAGTTTTCACACAGCGTGGAACAAGCCTGGCTGTTGTTTATGGGTCGTGTTGTGTGTGACTGACAGTTTTCACACAGCGTGGAACAAGCCTGGCTGTTGTTTATGGGTCGTGTTGTGTGTGACTGACAGTTTTCACACAGCGTGGAACAAGCCTGGCTGTTGTTTATGGGTCGTGTTGTGTGTGACTGACAGTTTTCACACAGCGTGGAACAAGCCTGGCTGTTGTTTATGGGTCGTGTTGTGTGTGACTGACAGTTTTCACACAGCGTGGAACAAGCCTGGCTGTTGTTTATGGGTCGTGTTGTGTGTGACTGACAGTTTTCACACAGCGTGGAACAAGCCTGGCTGTTGTTTATGGGTCGTGTTGTGTGTGACTGACAGTTTTCACACAGCGTGGAACAAGCCTGGCTGTTGTTTATGGGTCGTGTTGTGTGTGACTGACAGTTTTCACACAGCGTGGAACAAGCCTGGCTGTTGTTTATGGGTCGTGTTGTGTGTGACTGACAGTTTTCACACAGCGTGGAACAAGCCTGGCTGTTGTTTATGGGTCGTGTGGTGTGTGACTGACAGTTTTCACACAGCGTGGAACAAGCCTGGCTGTTGTTTATGGGTCGTGTTGTGTGTGACTGACAGTTTTCACACAGCGTGGAACAAGCCTGGCTGTTGTTTACGGGTCGTGTGGTGTGTGACTGACAGTTTTCACACAGCGTGGAACAAGCCTGGCTGTTGTTTACGGGTCGTGTGGTGTGTGACTGACAGTTTTCACACAGCGTGGAACAAGCCTGGCTGTTGTTTATGGGTCGTGTGGTGTGTGACTGACAGTTTTCACACAGCGTGGAACAAGCCTGGCTGTTGTTTATGGGTCGTGTTGTGTGTGACTGACAGTTTTCACACAGCGTGGAACAAGCCTGGCTGTTGTTTACGGGTCGTGTGGTGTGTGACTTCTCATGGCCTTGGAGAGTCCCAGCATTTTTCTGAAGTATCAGCACAGTTGCCCGCAGCACATGCTTGAGTCCACAGGCTCAGGGCTATTCCTGGGTTCTCTGGCCAGGAAGGCCCAGTCAGACCGGAGGGGAGACTGACCACACCCAAGGCCTGGTCCTTGTCAGGCAGAGGGCGGGAGGGAGTCCAGTGAGGCAGGATTGAGGCTCATTCCAGGAGGGCCATCCTGACTGTGGTCTGAAGAGATGCTGCTGCTTCTGGGCATATGTTTTTCTAGAGGAGAAAACCACAGATGTTGTATAGAGCATGACTTGGACTAACAGGCAAAGGCAAGTCAGTGCAGGCCTGCGAGAGGGGGATCATGTCTCCCAGATCTCTATGGACTGTAGACCCAGCACCTCCCCAATCAGCCCCAGGTGGAGCAGAATTAAGACATACAAGAAGTGGACTTGGGTCAGACGGCAGCTTTGTGATGTGCACAGAGACGGCTGACTGTTTCCCAAATCCAGGGTTCTAGGACTGGGGCCTCTGGAAGGCATAGGCCTTCAGGAAGATGGTGAAGGGCTTATGGAAGAGTAGATAGCAAAATGTAAGCCTCAGCCCAGAGCAAGCTACCAGCAGGATAACACAAGACCCCCAGTCCGGAAGTAGCACAGGCATGACCTGCAACTGACACTCAGACGTGCTTCTCCCACGAGCGGCTGGGGCGGCGGAAGGCTCGGCTGAGGCAGCTGAGCAGGCTGGGTCTGTACCCCACGACTGGCAGGGCAGAGCGTGCTTGAGCCTTCAACTAGCCTCTGTGACAGCTGCAGGACCATGACCATCTTTATTTTCCAGGGACCATCTTCTGTCTCCTCATTCTTGGGGAGGCTGAAACAAAAACAAACTTTATGAAATTTCCTGAGCTTTTGTGTGTATGTGCGTGTATTACGTGAGTGTGCACAAGCATGTGCATGTGTGTGCTGTCTGTGCACAGGTCTGTGTACACCCGAGTGCATGTGAGTGTGTTTACGTGCAGGCAGGCACATATGTGTGTATGCACGTGTTTTTGCATGTGCAGCAGCACGTGTGATTGCGTGCATGTGACTGCAGTGCATCTTTGCGTGTGTGTGTGTGTATGTGTGTGTGAATGCAGGTGTGCTTGGGCGTGTACGTGCACATGTGTGTGTACACATGCATGCTGTGGGGGGATGAGGAAGGCGTGGAGTTGTTGCTTTCTGGCGCCGCCTTCCCCCACCCTCCGTTTTGCTGTTGCCTCAGTGCTTCGTGGTGAAGTGTGGAGACTCAGCAGGAGGGTCACTACCCGCTACCGTGAGCGATCTGTCTGCTCACCCTCATGGTCACCCATCTGTCCAGTAAATGTCTCTGAGCCTGTGCCATGTGCTGGGACCTGGGGCCCACGGGGGAGCAGGCGTGTGCTCTCAGCTCTGCTCGGCCCAGCCGGGCGTGGGGCAGAGGAGCTGCAGGCCAGGCGTGTCTGCGGAGGGAGAGCTTACCTCTGGCTGGTGGGTCAGCGGAGGTGGCAGCTGAGCTGAACTGAAGGAGCGGGGTGGACGGAGCTTGCTCTAGAGGAGGGTGGGGGCGGGGGCACGGGAAGGGGCTGGGTGCCTGGCTCGCGGGGAGGGCGCATCGCAGAGGGGCTGCAGGGGTGGCCAAACAGCTAGCTTTGACTTCGTTTTATAGACAGAGAGAACAGCTTTAGAGCCAGCTTTACAGGATCAGGCCCCCACTTTTCCTCTGGTGGCGGCTGAGGGGTTTGATGGCAGAAGAGAGAAGATGGGCCGAGGAACAGGGATGACGGTAGGGGCTGTGCCTCCGCCAGGCTTCCAGCCTCTTTGTGCTGGTCCCTTGGGTCCACAAGGTTAGCAAGCACCTTGTGTGAGGCCGGAATGAGGCTTCGTCTTCAATCCCTCTTTCCCAGAAGTAAACGCAACACAGTTTGAAGTTGGTGAGACTGAGGGGGCCATCTTGCCAGAAAGGCAAGTGTCAGTGTGGGCTGGGGTGCCCACCCGGGGACAAGGGGGACCCTTAGCCAGACCCGCAGACCCCAGGGAAGGACACGGTGTGCTCAGAGAGGCAGGGATAGTCAGGAGAGCCAGGTGTGCAGAGAAGGCTCGGCCAAAGGGGCCCTGGGGGCTCAGGCACTCAGGGAGTGAGGGGAGGGGCGGCCAGACAGCCGTGAACGAGGCCCAGGGGTCGACGGACCAACGGTTGTGCTGTGTGCAGGGTGGACACACAGGGCCCGAGGCTGTTCTGTAGGGAACGTCTCCCGGCTGCAGTGGGCTCTGGAAACTGTCTGCGGGCCGCCGCTCCTCCTGGGGCTCTCTGGTCCAGGCCCCAGCCGGGAGCCGCCTGTCCAGCCTGCCCCGGCTCCACCTCCGGACTGCGCAAGGCTGGACGGGTGGGACGGGCTCCTCGTGCCTCGGTTGCCATGACCTGTGACGTTTCCTTTCCAGTTGCCGGATTCATTATAAGGATATGTACAGTTTGTTGCGTTGTCTTGCGCCGCCCGTTGGCTTAGGGAAGAACTGCCCTCGTAGGTTGGCCAGCCAGGTGTGCTACTCCAACTGACATACCCTTCCCTGCCCGAAATGCAGACACAGCACACACTCCCTGCCTGGTTTGGGAATGATGACACCTCACCTCTCGCCCCTCCTGCCCTGTCCTGCCTGCACTCCAACCTCCTGGACACTTCGGTTCCCCATCTGACTCCCGACCCCTCCAGCTGGCTGGGGACAGGCAGCCTCACGAGACGGTGCGCACAGAGCTTTCTGGCCGGGCCGTGAGGATGGGGACCGGGTCCCACCTGTGCCAAGGAAGCAGGCGTCTCACCCGGATTTGCCTCTGGGCTCTTGAAGGTGGACTGAAGGTCAGACAGTCCAGAGGCCGAGGGCCCCCGAGGAGGGGGTGTGGGCGCAGGTAGACCAGGAGCAGCTGCCCCTCTGGTCAGGAGAGTCCAACAGCCCAGGGCTTTCTGGTTGCTGGGGGGAGGAGAGGGCGGAGGCCGTGGGGCCCAAAGACAGGTCCTGCTTCACCTCTGGATGGGGCCACTCAGCTGAGGCCAGGAGCCCTGGGAGGAGGGCCAGACCCTGGGGTGGATCCACCTGCCAGGAGAAGGCTGTCCGCCTTCTCTCTTCGGTGGCCTGAACCCGCCTGTGTCTCTGGGAGCCCAAGCAGGTCCCGTAGGCAGCCATCCCAGGGGTGGAGGTGAGGCTTCAGGACTGGTGGCCCGTCTGCCTCGGAGGAGACACAGTCAACAACCCCTGGACACCTCCCTGAGTCTGAAGCCTTATCCCTTATGTTGGTCCCAGCCCTTCCTGGCGTGCTGTCAGGAGGGTACAAGAGTGGCACCAAGCCACATCTCACCCCAGCTGCCCCCCCGCCCCCTCTGCAGTCTCCCATTTCCCACCCAGCCGTGACCCAGCAGCAGCCCTGCCCCGGGCCGGCCTCGGGTGTCTCTGGGCCTGGAGCTGGCCTTGGCCCCGTGGACTTCGTCTCTAGAGCCTCGGGGCTCCCTGCAGAACAGCGTGGCTCTCGCTCTCGTTTTCTGGCCTGCTTCAGACTTTTCTCCACTTCTTAAGCCTCTCGGCTAGCTTGGAAGCCAATTGAGCGTGAATTGGCTCATCAGGCAAGCTGACGTCTCTGCTGTGGGTCTCCAGCCGGCCCTGCTGGTCACTTAACTCTGCCAGCTGCCCTGGCATGGTGAAACAGCTCTTTTCCAATTTGGCATTACCCATGGCTTCTGAAAGTGTAAAATCAGAGTTGACAACCCAAAGCCGCCCCGATGCAGCCTGTCATTCCCTCCATGTTCATTAGCTCAGATGCCCCCCTGCCCGCTCCCTGCGTGGGACCAGGGTGCGGAGGTGAGGCTGGGGCAAGGAGGGGATCGAGCCCAGCAGAGAGATCCCTCATTTGACCTGTTTTTTCGTTTAATCCGACGCTGGTTAACTGGCTCTGTTTTCTTGTCTGCTTCCTCCCCCTTCCCTCCTGCTGCGCCCCTCCCGTGGACCCCACTCTGCCTCTGTCCTGTGGGCTGGGCCTCCAGTGGGCGCATCAGTTACAATGATATGTTTGAGATGCTGAAACACATGTCCCCGCCCCTGGGGCTGGGGAAGAAATGCCCTGCTCGAGTTGCATACAAGGTAGACCCCTCGCCCACACCCCGCAGGCTGTCTGTGCTGCGGCCGGGCTCCCGTGTCTCTTCTGGGGCTTGTCCATCTGTTTGTCTGCTGCTGTGCTGTCTCACTGTTTCTTTCTCTTCTCTGCCCCGAACATCTCTGCTTCCTTCCCAAACAGAGGGAAGCAGACACCACGAGGTGTCCCTGCACTGGCCCCTTGTCCCCCAGGGCTGCCCCTCTGAGAGCCCCCGGGGAGGCTCGGGAACATGGAGCTGGAGCCCACCAGCTGCCTCTTCTCCTTCCCTTCTCTTCCCTAGAAAGGAGGGGACAGACCAGCTTTTTTGACAGAGCCTGTTTTTGTTCCGAGCTCAGGACCACACTCTGCTCCTCTGTCCCCTAAGCCCCTGATGTGGGTGGAGTTGTCTAGCCCTGAGGGTCCGACCCTGGGGGAGCAGTGGCCTGCAAGGTCTCTGCAGGGTGCACCTGAGGAGCCTGCCCCCAGCCCCGCATGTGCAGAACTTCCCAGGCTGGGGAGGGAGCGTTGTCTCTAGGGCTTCGTGGGTTCACGGAGCCTTAAGAAGGAAGGGTGCTGGAGAGAGGCATCCTGCCTTCATTCCTGGGGCTCCAGAGGGCCCTGTGGGGTGAGAACAGCCTCTGGGGCCTGGGCGGTCCCATGTCCCTCCCACCCTGCTGCTGAGGGCCCAGCGGCTGAGCTGCAAGGAGGGGGGTAAACTGAGGACACCGCCAGGCCTCCCTCCCGGGTGGGCGAGCAGGCCACATGGCCCCATCCCCAAGCCTGCTCCCACCTGCCCCTGCATCCTCCGTCACCCGCTTGGTGAGTAAGCACCTCCCATCCCTCCAGCGCTCCGCCCTCTCAAGAGCCTTAGTGCTCCCGAGACTCAGCCAGCAAGTGTCTGGGGCCTGACTGCTGTCTCCCTCTCTGAGCAGGCTTCCCACCAGAGCTTTCATCTTTCTGATTCTGTCCACGCTGTCTGTCTCTGTGCTCGACTCTGGGCTTGCATCTCTCCCCTGGCTCAGCACAGCCTCTGGGAGCTAAGTGGCTCCTCCAGGCCATATGCAGACGCCTCTAGTGTCTTCCTTGGTCCTCCCCTGCCCGGCATGTGAGTCGAGCTTGCCTGGAGGCCGTGCATGAAAGGCTGTAGCTTTGTCCCCAAGAAGGAGAGCTGTGTCCACACTGACACCTGGGGCCAGGGTGGGCAGCCAGGGCCGTGACGGGGTAGCCTTTGGAGTTCCTCCCTGGGGGTGCTGGCTAACTCCAGGTTCTGGCAGTGAAGAGACCAGGTGAGGCCTCGTGGTGGGTGGAAGTGGATGGGCTTGGTGAGCTGGGGAGGGTCAGGAGATGCACAGAGTGCCATGTCCAAGAGGGTCTAGGCCCAGGCAGAGACTCCTGTCTGTTTGCCCTGGTCTCGCCCCTCTGCTGCTCCCTGAGATTCCTGGCTCTCTGCCCATTAACTCTGAGCGGGCACGACCACTGCTGTACCTCCACTGGAGAGTGGCCACACTCAAGGGGCCTCCTTCCTCTGGGCTCCTTCTAGCCCAGAACAGGGTCGGGGTGGAGGTTTCTGGAGGGTGGGAGCCAGGTTCTGTGGCCCATGGACCTCCAGGCCCACAGGACAATCCTCTCTCCTCCACAGACATACCCAAGAGGGTGGCATAAAGGAGTCGGTCTCCTGGGGCACTCAGAGGACCCAGGAGGTGCCCTGCGAGGTGACGACGCCCCTGGAGCGTGGCCACTCCGCGGAGATCCCGGTAGTGCAGACAGGAAAACCGGTGAGGGCTCCCAGGGCTGGGGGTCGAGTTGGGGGTGGGGTGAGAGTGGGAGGGTGAGGGCGAGAGCAGGATGGGGGGAGGCTGGCATGGGGGAGAAGGTGAGAGTGTGATGGGGGTGGGTGTGACTGTGGGGCTTCTGTCCCCCCAGGCTGTGGATGTCCAGATGCAGAGCATGGCCCTGAGAGGCCCTGACGGGGAGCCCCAACCTGGGCTGGAGAGCCAGGGCCGAGCAGCCTCCATGCCCCGCCTGGCAGCAGAGACTCAGGTGGGTGGCCTGGGAGGGCTGGGGTCATGGGAGGGGGTTGGGGGTGAGGAGACTTGGCGTGGAGGAGCTTGTGTCCCACACGCGGGCTTTGCTGGGGTGGAGCCTCCCCGAATGCACTGTAGCCTGGACACCACCGGCCCTGTCTGGAACCCTCAGAACACGATGCTGGCCTCGAGAGGTGTGGCCAGGCCAGCAAGAGTCCCCACTGCCCCGTCACTGACCCAGCCCTTCCCTGTCTCTGGGACACGCCGCTCCCACTCCAGCTCTTCACTCCCCCAGAAATCACACACAGGGCCTCCTCAAGCCACCCTTTTCCCTCATGTCCTCTCGGAGCCCTGGGGGTGACCCTGCTCCCTCTCTGGACACTGGACGTTCTTTCTCTGGGACTCGCTTGACCACCTGGCAGGAAGCCCCTGGCCAGGGGGCTGCAGCACTGTTTCCCGGGCTCAGCCCCTGGGTTGAGCATTCCTCTTCCAAGCCCTCACTCCCCCGTCTCTGCCCACTGCGCCTGGTGCCCTCCTGGCCCGGCCACGTCCCTTCGGTGCCAAGCTGGCGCCTCTTCTCCCTCCTTGCTGCTTGAGCCCGAGCAGTGGCTCTGGGTGAGCCCATTTCCGTGGGTTTCCGTGTGCTTTCAGCCCTGGGGGAGCAGCCTCACGGTGCTGGATGGACGGAAGGGCTGGCACAGTGGTCTCACCGAGGCCGCTGAGGAAGCTCTGCCCCCCCCCCCCCCGCCCCGGGATCCTTCCAGCCAGGCCAATAGGCTCCCTCTTCCTTGCACCTCCCTGTCCTGTAGGGACGCTGAGGCCAAGAGGCCTCCTGGGCCCCGCCCGGCCTGGGAGAGACAGACAGGCACACAAACAGCATTTTGTGCAAAGAGCGCTTCTGAAGAAGCGGTGGGTCTCTGGTGAGCAAGACCAGTCCAGGGAGAGGGCGGGGCTTGGTGGTCCCTGAACCCCAGCCCCGCAGTGGGCCTCCCCAGGGACCCTGCCAGACCGCAGGCCAGGCCCTCCGTGGCGCCATGCTCCCCCCTCCCCCCCCAGCACTCTGGGGCACAGCCTCCCTTGTCTGGGGAGACGCCCCAACTTCAGGGATAGAGTCCCAGGCCCATTCCTCCCGATGGGACGTGTCCTGTGGTCTGCCCAGCCCCGGGTCATGGCGGCTTCCCCGCCGCCCTGGGCCTCCCTGGACCCCACTCTCAGGCCGTGCGCGCACCCCTGTCCCCGCCCGCAGCCGGTCCCAGACGCCAGCCCCATGAAGCGCTCCATCTCCACTCTGGCGCCCCAGCGTCCCCCCGTGGCTCGTTTGTGCAACGCCGCCCTGGACCGCGCTCCGGCCAGCCAGGCCGCCCCCCACCATCACCACCGCTGCCATCGCCGCAGGGACAGGAAGCCGAGGTCCCTGGAGAAGGGGCCCAGCCTGTCCGCAGACATAGATGGCGGTGCGTGCGAGGGGTCTCTCGAGGGGCGGTGGCTCGAGTTGGGGGTTCAAGAGCACATGGGAACCCTCTTCCTTTCTGCACCTCACAACCCCACAGCCAGCCCTGAGCCTGAGACCAGGCAGGAGCCCCCCACCCAGCTCTGCTCTGGGACCCTCTGCTGGCCCTGGGGGGCCAGGCCGGGGTGGGGTCTGTCTCGCCGCCGGCTTGGCTGTGCTGACTTCTCCTCTCCCCGCGCCAGCACCCAACAGCGCCGCGGGGCCAGGGCCGCCCCCCGGGGGACGGGCCAGCAGGCTGCCGGCGGGAGCGCAGGCAGGAGCGGGCCGGTCCCAGGAGCGAAGGCAGCCTTCCGCCTCCTCCGAGAAGCATCACTTCTACTCCTGCGACCGCTTTGGGGGCCGTGAGCCGCCACAGCCCCAGCCCTCCCTCAGCAGTCACCCTGCGTCGCCAACCGCTGGGCAGGAGCCAGGACCCCCGAGACAGGTACGTGGGCCTCAGGACCCCGCCTCGCCCGCGCTCCCTGGGGTCCGGGAGGGAGCCCCTTCCCGTCCTGGTTCCTAGGCCCAAGGCTGCGCTCCTTGCTTCCCGGGCCCGTCCATCCTGCCGGGCGGAGCCCTGGCCCTCCCGCTGTCCAGTCCCTTCTTTGCTTTCCTTCTGACTGAGCTGGGCTGGGCTGTGGTCTCCTGGTCCCTGGCCCTGTGCCTATCCCTTGCTGTCACCACCATCCCCAGACTGCCATCCGACTCTCCTGGGGCCGCCCCGGGTCCATCCCAGCTGCCCGCCCCCGCCCCCCCGCCATGGCTCTCCGCTGCGCTGTGCTCTGTTCGCCCTGTCCTTTGACTGGGGGTTGCTGTGTTCCCGTTTCCTGCAGGGCAGTGCTTCAGCGAACGGGAGCCCCCTGCTGCCAACATCTGGTGCTAGCACCCCTGGCCGCAGCGGGCGGAGGCAGCTGCCCCAGACCCCGCTGACCCCCCGTCCCAGCATCGCCTATAAGACGGCCAACTCCTCGCCCGTCCACTTTGCTGGGGCTCAGACCAGCCTCCCTGCCTTCTCCCCCGGCCGGCTTAGCCGTGGCCTTTCAGAACACAACGCCCTGCTCCAGAGAGACCCCCTCAGCCAGCCCCTGGCCGCCAGCTCTCGGATCGGCTCCGACCCGTACCTGGGGCGGCGTCTGGACAGCGAGGCTGCTGCCCGCACCCAACCTGAGGACACGCTCACCTTCGAGGAGGCCGTGGCCACCAACTCGGGCCGCTCGTCCCGGACTTCCTACGTGTCCTCCCTGACCTCCCAGTCGCACCCCCTCCGCCGGGTGCCCAACGGCTACCACTGCACTCTGGGGCTCAGCTCTGGCGGGGGCGGCCGGGGGCGGCGCAGCTACCACCACCCCGACCAAGACCACTGGTGCTAGCCGCACCGCGACCGGCGGGCGCGTCCCAGGTGATGAGTTTTATCATCCGCGCTGGGCTCCGGGGGCGCTCGGGCGCTGAGGCGGGGGCCGCAGCCCCGGGAGGACCGCCTCGCCCCTGCGTCTCCTCCCTCGCGCTGGGTGGAGCGGTTTGTAGAGGGATGTGGCTCCCCCTCTGCCCCTCCCGCGCTGCCTCCCTGGGTCTCACAGCTCAGAGCCTACACAGGACGCGGCTGTGTGTGCTGAGCGGCACTGGGGGAAGGACCCAGCATCCGAGGTGTGTGCTGGGAACGTTTTGCAGGAGGTCTGAATCTTGTGCGGATCACCCTTCATCCAAACGTGTGGTGCAGAGGGGCGGGCGAGACCTCAGGACAGAGTCGGTGGTAAACCGAGCAGGTCTCGTCAGCCCCCGCACACCAACAGTCCGGTGGCGCCCTTCGTACCTAAAATGGCAAATAGGCACTAGAAACACACGCCGATGCTCTGTCCTCTCCCAGACACAGTCAGCCCTGACAGGGACCAAATCTGGACAACGTTCTTGCTGTTGGTTTTGATTTTTAGTCACGACACCCTTCACTCGTTTGTTGACTCTATATACTTGATCAGCAAATAAAAATACAAAACCAGAATAATGGGGAAGGGAATGTTAACATGACTGTAAAACATGAAACCTATAGGAGGACCTCAGCCTCTCAGGATGTGTGTTCTCGGCTTGCTGGAGGACATGCTCTGTGTCCAGTCCAGGCGGCCGACCAGACCACCCCGGCTCCCGCGGCTCTCGACCAAGTGCCTGACCTCCTAGCCCCTCGCGCGGGCTCCCGGGGGCGGGACGGGAGGCCTGTGTGGACTGCGAGTGGGCTTTGTGGAAACTGTTGCAAACAGCAACTGAGTAGAAAGCGGATGTAATGGAGAACGTGCAGAAAACATGCAGTAGGTCCGTCGTAGTTGGAATGAAGCGGCCGTTTGCCCTTTTTCCTCGAACCAGTAGAGGCTGCAGGGCATGTGTAGCATGGCCCGCGCGGGCCGGCCAGTCTTTCTACACCCGATTCTCAGGGACGGGGTGCCTGACAGGCAGGGCGCAATCTCTGTGGCTGTGCAAGTTTCTTTTCACAGAAGACTCATCGGGGAGAGGCTGGGGGGAAGCGGGGGAGGTTGGATGGGTGGGGGCAGGAGTGCCCGCGTCTGAGCGGATGAGGGCAGCTGGGAACCAAACGGAAATGAGGCCGGAGCTCGGAGGAAGGAGCAGCTGCTGCAGCTGCTGAGCTGGGCGTCTGAGCCCACACTCTTTCTGGCACAAGAGGTGGGAAAGCAGGCAGCCAAACGAAGCCCCGCTTCAGGGCCACATTCAAAAAAGGCCACTGTTAGGACGTGGTGCATAAAGCACTGGAGAGCCTCTGTTTTGTGAACAAAAGGAGCATTTAGATGAGTAGATTCGGGTGTGTCCTCCGCAGTTTGAAATGTGAGATGATCTCTTTGCTGGACCATTTGAGTGTTCCCATTGGCTTTTACCCCATGATTCTCCTAAAGAGACTTGGAGTGTGATGTGTGTGTGTGCGTGTCTGTGTGTCCCCGTGAGTGGATGCCGTTAACCCATAGGGCTATGCAACGAAAGACACACGTTTAATATTAGAAATAAAACACACAAGACCGCCACCTGTTCTAGGGTTTGAGCATGATTGTGACCAAACCATTTTATAGAATTTCCTTACTTGAAGGCACAACACTCTGAAACTTTAAAATAACAGAGTATTTTACTCAAGTAAGATATAATTAAAATCGGAATCTCGGGCTGTGCATGTCATCCCTGGCTCCTGCTGCAGAGCAGAAGCTTGTGTATTTTGGTAGATGTTTTGTCTCTGGTCCCTCTGCCCACATTATTTTGAGTGTATTCATTCTGTGCAGAACCACAGCTGCTTCCCCAGGCCATGTTGGGCAGAGAATCCACTTTTCCGGACCCACCCAGCCATGCTGGCTTGTCTGGATTCTTCTAGACACTGGAATTGGTGAAAATTACAGAGAGCGGGGGATATACTGTCTTGTTTTCCCGACTCTGCGTTTTGTTTCTGTACTGTCTCTTCTCAGCTGTCACGTTTCCCCCCAAATCTCATAGTGAGTTGCCAAATTTGAAGAGCATCAACCAGTTGTCTGCATCTGGAACCAGTCAAGCAGTGGCTGTAGTTTGAATAAGTTCTGTGTGCATGTAAAATATATACATATATACATATATTCAAGTATGTGCATGACATGTATATCTTCGTACTTTTTGATAAAATGTATTCATTTGTTAATTTTTAATTATATTTGATATAAATCAAGGGTTTGTTGCAAAACTTTATATTTAAGAACAGTGTTTAAAAAAAACAAAAACAAAAAGAGAAGTCCCAACCATGCAACACAACTGGGACTTGCTTTAAAAAAAATTCTGTGATTGACTAGTTTGCTGCCTGAGTAATATTTATCAGCCAAACTTTGGATTCTGCTATTGTTTCTACAATGACATTTTGTATGAAGCAAAGTCCTTGGATTAAAATAAAACTTAGCAAAAAACAAAACACCACCATGCTGCTGGGTGATATATGCAAGGGGTGCGGAGCCAGGCGGATGTGCCATCTCCGTGGGTACAGGGCTCGGGGGCGGAGGGCACAGGGCTCAGAAGAAGGTGAGAACCTCTTCAACTTGCTCTGGGGCTGATAGGATGCAAGGGAGGATTAGGCCCAGCGTCATGGTGAGGATCAGGGTAGGCTTGTGGCTGGAGGAGCCAGGATAAGGACTCATGGGGGATGTGGTTGTTTTAGGGTTAGGAATACAGTTTGGGAGTTGAGCAGGCATTGGCTGAGGTTTGGGGTGGCTGTGTTGGGTGGGTTAACGGTTAGAGGTTAGAGTTAGGTTTGGGGTTGAGGTTGGGATGTAAGTTAGAGTTGGGGTTAGGAATTAGAGGTTAGGGTTAGGTTACAGGCAAAGGGTTTGTCTATATAACCACTAACAGTGTAGGGTTATGTGGGTATAAGAACTAAGGTTTTGTTCAGTTTACTGTATATTAGAGTTCATTTAGAAAAGGCGTAATTGAACAGGCTTAGGTTTCAGCCAAAAATGAAAATTATGGTTCTGATTACACAGGGAAAAGGGATTGGAGTAGGGTTCAAATTTTCAATCTGTTCTAATATGGACCTATATTCGGATTAGGGTTAAGGGTGGTGTAGGATCATGGTCAGGCTCAGAGGTTAGGGTTAGGAGTAGAGTAAGGTTCAGAGTTAGAGGGTCAGGAGTAAGGATAGAAATTCAGGCTCAGGGCTCAGGGTTAGAATGTAGGGTCAGGGTCAGGGTTAGAGGCTCAGGGGCAGAATTAGAGGGTACATTAAGAGGATGAAGGGCTTCCCTGGTGGCGCAGTGGATAGGACTCCGTGCTTCCAGTGCAGGGGGCCTGGGTCAAATCCCTGGTCAGGGCCCTAGATCCCACATTCATGCCACAACTAAGAGTTTGCATGCCACAACTAGGGAGACCGCATGCCACAACTAAGGAGTTGGCAAGCTGTAACTAAGGAGCCCACGAGCCACGACTAAGGAGCCTGCCTGCTGCAACTAAAGACCAGGTGCAACAAAAAAACAACAAAAAACGAGGATGAGGTTTGGAGGGATTAGAGTTAAAGGATGCAGGCTAGAGGGTCAGGGTTAGAGGGTTAGGTTAGATTGTCTGAGTCAGGGTCAGGGTAAGGGTTAGGCGTTTACAGGGCAAGGTCGAGTATATAGGGGCTAGGGGTTAGGAGTATTAGGGTTTAGGTTTAGAGATTAGGAGGTTAGGGTTAGGGAGTTAACAGTAGAGATTTGGGCATTAGGGTTAGTGGGTTAGTGTTAAGCATAACTGGCCCACGACCCCCCTAACCCCACACCTCTGAGTCCTCTAGGATGGACAGGACTTGCCCTGGGTCACTCATGAGTGTGGGGTTCACCTGGACCGCTGGTTATCTACCCCCCGTCCTGGAACCTGATAGCAGAAGAATGAAATGTCTGCTCCGGTCACTGACTGTTTCAAATCCAACTCAACCTCAGTCAACAGTTGTTAGGGCCTCAGAAGTCCACAGGGTTTCCTCCTACCATCTGAACTGGAAAGAGTAGTGCTGGCCCCACTTGGCCTGGGCAGCCCCGGTCCAGCACAGGCCTGGCTGAGGTCACTCCATGGTCATGTTATGAATTTATACAGAACTTGGTGCAGCGACCTACCAGCCCCCAGATGCTGCCTCCTGAGGGCTGGTGGGGCCCTCCTGGGACTGCAGGCATCCTTTGTCCCATCTGAGTGGGCATCAACAGACATCAAGTCTCAGGACAGCCCTTGACCTCTGACCACACAGGCAGGCATCTGTGGTCCTCCAGCTCAGGCCAGTCTGGTCCCCGTCAAGCCTCTGTGGCCAATTACTGAGCTGACCATGCTGCTGGGCAATTGAACCTGCCGCTTTCCCCAAGCCAGCATCTGTTCTCATGCCAAAGTCCAGAACCTCAGCTTTCCTCTGGGCACTTCTTACCTGTTTCCAGTCCAAACAGTTCCAGAGGGCTGATGCTACGTTCCACCCACCTTGAAGATGGGCGTATGATCCACATCTAGCCAATCCCATGGTACACCTTATGGGTGCTCTGATGGTTCAAGGGCGATGCTATGACCCAAAACCAGGCCAATGACGTTTATTTTATTTTATTTTATTTTTTGGCCATGCTGTGCAAGCGGGATTTTAGTTCCCCGACCAAGGATCGAACCTGTGCCCCCTACATTGGGAGCGCAGAGTCTTAACCACTGGACCACCAGGGAAGTCCCATCCCCTCATTTTCAAAACTGCTATGGATTTAAAGCACACAAGATGATTGTGATATGAGTGGCCTTTTCAGTATGACTTCTTTGACTTAGAATGTTTTCAATGTTTATCCATGTTGTAACATGTATTATCAGTGCTTCATTCATTTTTTTTATTGTGGTTAAAAATACATAACATGGGGATGGGGGGCAAGTGGAGGGAATGGCCCACATGCACATCATTCACGGACCCTCTGGACTGGAGGGACTCGTGAGAGCCGGAGCCCAGAAATCCGGGGATGGATAAGACACAGCGTCCCCTCCAATTCCCGTAAGCACCCCTTGCTCCATCCTGCGCCCAAATACCTCAGCTAGGCGCTCTCCCCACTCTTTACACTCCAAACTCAGCCAGGACAGACCTCTGCAGCCGCCGCTCCCCACCCTGAAGGTGAAGCTCAGAGGTCCTGTCCCCCTTTCCTCGGAGGGACTCTTTTTGGTGACCACAAAAGGATTCGCTCGCTCAGGACAAAGCTGGTAGAGGACAGCGGGATGGCTGCGCCGGGCGTGCCGCGCTTCCTCCTGACCTTCGACTTTGACGAGACTATCGTGGACGAAAACAGCGACGAGTCTGTCGTGCGCGGGCCGCGGCGGGCCAGCGGCTGCCTGAGAGCCTGCGTGCCACCTAGCGCGAGGGCTTCTACAACGAGTACATGCAGCGCGTCTTCCAGTACCTGGGCGAGTAGGGCGTGCGGCCGCGGGACCTGCGCGCCATCTACGAGGCCATCCCCCTGTCGCCCGGCATGGGCGAGCTGCTGCAGTTTGTGGCCAAGCCGGGCGCCTGCTTTGAGGTTATTCTCATCTCAGACGCCAACACCTTTGGCGTGGAGAGTGCGCTGCGCGCCGCCGGCCACCACGGCCTGTTCCGGCGCATCTTCAGCAACCCGTCGGGACGCGACCCTTGGGGGCTGCTGGCGCTGCGGCCCTTCCACGCGCACAGCTGCGCTCGCTACCCCGCCAACATGTGCAAGCACAAGGTGCTCAGCGACTACCTGCGCGAGCGGGCCCACGACGGCGTGCACTTCGAGCGCCTTTTCTACGTGAGCGGCGGCGCCAACGACTTCTGCCCCATGGGGCTGCTGGCAGGCAGCGACGTGGCCTTCCTGCGCCACCGCTACGCATGCACCGCCTTACGCAGGAGGCGCAGAAGGCCGAGTCCAGCTCCTTCCGCGCCAGGGTGGTGCCCTGGGAAACCTCCACCGAAGTGTGCCTACACCTGCAACAGGTGCTGAGGACGTGGCCTGCAGAGGGCACCCGGGCGGGGGGGGGGCGGTGGGGGTCGGGAAAGAGAAAGCTAGTTTTATTACTCCCTCTCCCTTTCGTTTTTGTATATCCCTCCGGGATTTCCTGGAATCCCAGGGTGGTCCATTTGGGGACTGGAGGAGGGAGCTGGGAGCTGTCCCCATCTGTGCAGTTAACCCAGCTCGGCTGCCTCCCCCAGTTCCACTGCAAGCGAATTCCGGGGTCTGGCCGCACCAGGGTGGCGCGCATATCTGAGCAGGCAGCAGTGTTTCCAAAAACCTTGTCCTCCCAGCTGGGAGGACGGGGTTCCCTGTCAGGGTAGAGAAGGAACATGTCCCGCCGCGTCGCGGGTAACTGTTGCCTTGGGATGCATGGCCTCCCTCCTCCAGTCTTCTGTCCAGGGGACCCAGGCCCCGAAATGCCCCCCCGCGACCTCCCCCGCACCGGACTCCCTGCGGAGAGAGGTGGCGCTCCCTGCCGACGGTCCCAGGCCTAGACCTCGCTTTACCTACTGTGACCCTACACTACAGTCCTTGCCTCCCTCCCCGCCCCCACCCTGTCGCATCCCCACAGGAAGAAAAGCTGGAGGGAACGGTCCCCTCCTGCTGGTGGAAAGAGGTAGCACACTGTCCCGGGGCTCGGGTCTGGCCAGCCAGGGACCTCACAGAGCCCGACGGTGTCTCCTCGCACCCCAGCCTCGTCTGTGCAGCAAGAAACCAGGGACTTAACCAAAGTCGCCCCACTGACGGGGCCCTCTGAGTCCCCCTCCTCCCGTATGGAACAGAAAGCCATGATGCTCTAAAGCAGAGCCAGTGGAAACCCAAGGCCCACCTCCCTCTTTTGGTGTTTCAGAGCTGTAAAGGAGGTGAAGGGGCAGAGGTGAGCGAGATCTCTCACGCTGCAGTCTGAGGGACGAGGGCGAGGTGATCTCTGCTCTCAGAGAGCCCCACTTAAGTGAGGGAGCTGGTCCCCACTCTTGGAGGAGTGCCCAGCTTGGGGAACCAAGCCTGAATACACAACAAAGCAGGCAGCAGGCAGAAGAGCAGGGTGCAGCCCACCTCCGCAGAGGGGCACAGGGGTCTAGTGTGGAGGCTCCGTGAGCACCGAGGAGATGGGAGAGCGGAGGGGCACAGGGGTCTAGTGTGGAGGCTCCGTGAGCACCGAGGACATGGGAGATTCTGCTGCTTAGGGCAGGCAGAGGAGGCTCAATTAGCGGGAGCCGTGCAAGTGGGCTGCCTTTCAGTCCCTCGGCCGCTAGCCCTGCAGGACAACCATCAGGAGGTCGTCAGGATTGTATTCAAAGTCGGCACTTGCAGCTGGAGACCCTGTCTTCATGGCGTAAGGGTCCCCTGTGGATAAGGGCACCAAACTCCCTGGCTTCCAGTTCTTTCCTGTCTCCAGCAGGCCTCTGGGTGCCTCCTCTGTCTTTACCAGGACCCCTTCCCACTGCACTGGGGGGAAGGAACAGACACAGCTCACAGCCCAGGAGGCGTGCAGGACTGGTCCAGTCTTGACTGGAGCAGGCTTTGGAGTGGGACTCAAGAGGCTCACTGAAGGCGGTGCCTGGGTCAGCATCCCAGAGATCCCAGGCGTCAGCAGCTGGCCTGCACATAGTTCCCGGGGAGGAATCCAGACCCCTCTGAGCCGATGCCCTCACACCAGCCATCGGAGTAGCGGTGGGTGATGCAGATAATGGTGCCCTCAGAGAAGGAGAGTTCGTCGTCCTTCTGGCGCGTGTATGGGTTCAGTGTCACCACTGCAGGGCGGGAGGAGAGGGGTGCCATGAGATGTGCCTCCTGCCCCGCCACAGGGATGCTTGTGCCCACGTACTGGACTCTAGGGGGCAATGTGGGGAGTGGGGCAGGAGATGCCTTCTCCAGAGCCCCAGGACTCCTCCCCAGCTGAGCTAATATTCAGTATCAGGCCAGCTGCTTCCCTCCTCTGGGGGTGCGGTGGGGTGGAATAAAAGGCTCCACAAGTGTGACACAGGCCATCCCCTCCACTCCAAGAAACTTCAGTGTCTGAGACCAGGGCCCCAGGATCTACCCATGTTTTGTAATCTGCTTTCAGCCCCCGTTCACCCTGGTCCTCCCACAATGTCTCTAGCAGGTGCTGGAGGTATTGCTCAGTAGGTGCTCTAGTAGGTGCTCAGTAAATACAGTAACATTGAACAGTGTAGACTTGGCCGAGTGAGCCTTGGGCAAGTCACTTAGTTTACCCTCTCAGGCTCAGCTTCGTCTGTTAAATGGGAGTGTGAAGATCCTAGGAGGTTAAGTAAAAGCGAGAAAATGGATGAGAAGCTTTGACTCTGGGGTCTGGTATAAAGCAGGGGCTAAATTATGTTACCCCCCCCCCCCACATAACATAACATTTGCCATTTAAATCATTTTGAGCATACAGTCCATGGCATTAACTACATTCACGTTGTTGTACAAATATTCTCAGCATCCTCCTCCAGAACTCATTCATTTTCCCTGTGGGAAATTCTGTATCAGTTTCTCTAAATTTTTGCCAACATCTGTTATTTTTAGCTTTCTTGATTGTAGGCCTTCTAGTGTGTGGAGGGGTGTATGGCGCTGTGGTGTTAACTTGCATTTCATCACGGCTCATGATGATTAACGTCTCTTCATGTGCTTGTTGACCATTTGTATGTCTTATTTGGAGAAGGGTCTTTTCAAGTCCTTTTTCCATTTAAAACATTGGGTTGTTTGCCGAGTCCCGCCAAGCGCTCCTCCTGGCGGTTTTGGTGTCGGTGAGTCCGGCCTGGAGCGGTCTTCCGCGCCGCAGGGGCCCACGCGCCGGGGCCTCCGTAGCGGCCTCTCAGGAGAGGAGACGCTCGGCCCGCGGCGCCCGTGCCCAGAGCGCCGAGATCGTGCTGTGCCGCGCGGACGCGGCGCTGCCGGGGCGGGTTTTGTTCGGCATTGGCTGCGGCGGTCTGCGCGCCTCTCCCGGAAGCGGGCGTCCCGGCCAGAGCGCACCTGGCGCGGGGCGTCCTCGGGGCTCCTCGCCGTCGGCGCCGCGCGAGCCGGCGGGGGTCTAAGGAGCCAGCGCGCGGCGGCTGGGAACGACCCGTCCCGTGGGTCCCTGGCACCCCAGCGGCATCCGAGCGCGGAGCGGAGGGCCGCGGACCGCAGGTAAGGGGACAGCGGCTCGGTGGGGTGGGTGGAGGAAGGAACGACGAATTACACCAGAGCTGTTTGGTACAGTCGCGGAGCTACCTAACCTGGCGGCAGCAGGAAGGGCTCGCCTTTGGAGTAAAGGCTTTGAGGACGAGCCCGAGCCTACTCACTCCCGTTTTACAGAACATCTGCAGGTGTAAAGCTCACTCGTGCGCGGTTTTCCTAAGCAGCCAAGTGCCCCTCCCCCGCGATGTCTCTGCAAGCAGAACCTGAGAGGGGCCGGTGCCTTGAGAGACTCACCCTTGGCCCATGGGAAGCCCAAGGGATTTATCCTGCATGGTGATTTCACGTGCTGGGACCCCCCCGCCCCCCCGCCCCGCCAACCCCCACTCTGGCCAGCTGGCCCAGCCTTGGTTACTGCACTTCTCCAGCCCCAGCCGGCCCTTGGCCACCTGCTGGAATGGGAAAGGGAAGGGTGTCAGAATTTCACCTTAGAAACTTGCCAGGGGGCGTGGATTTAAACACATAGTGGTCACTCTGGCAGAAGAGAAGGGAGGAGGGCGCCTTGTTACCCTTTCATTGTGGAATCGGTGGCGCTCCTGCTGAGAGGGACCTCTCCAGTGTTTGGTGTATTGGAACTGAATAATTAGAACTTGTACAATTTTCAAATTATGTGGTACTTGAATTTAAAAGCAAAACCCCTAGAAACTCTAAGTGTTTTATAAATTGAGATCTAAAAATTGAAGGTCTGTTTTGCTTCCACTATGACATTATATTAAGAAATGTGCATTTATTGAGAAGAGAGTCAGAAAAGGGAAGCAAACAGAAAACTCAGACGTACCACTGCAGAGGCCATGGGAGTTAAGTTGTAAATGCTGCTGGCTTTCAGTAGCCTGCAGCCATTCTCTTCCTGTAGCTGATGGGATACAAAGCTCTACTGGGTTGTTCTTTGCACGGGATAGTCTTGTTTTGCAGAAATTCAGCTCAGAGCCATCTCTTGATGTATAAGAATTTCCCAGATTAGGTCCCCAGGCAGATCCTGGAGGGCCAGGGGGATTCCTTGCTTCATTATACCCGTCTGTTGGAGTAGAAAACAGCAATGACATAGTTTTCTTTAAATATGGTTTTTGGTCTATCATCCAGAGCTTAGAGTAGCTATTTCCTTTCTCCCTCAATATGGTTGTGTTCCTGGAATGAATTATAGTCATATGACCTTGTTTTTACAGGCGAGGGTGAGGGTCAGGGTCAGGGGTCAGGGGTCGGGGGTCGGGGGTCGGGGCTGGGGTTAGGGGGTAAGGGTTAGGGTTAGAGTTTAGCGTTAGGGTTAGGGTTGGGGGTTAGGGGTTAGGGGTTAGGGTTAGGGTTAGGGTTTAGGGTACGGGTTAGGGTACCGGATAGGGTATGGGTTGGGGTACGGGTTAGGATTAGGGTTAGGGTACGGGTTAGGGTATGCTTTAGGGTTAAGGTATTTATTAAACCTCTCCCACTCTCCAGATGTCACTTAGCACGTAAAGGAATATTATTTGGGGTCCAGCCATGGAGAAGACTTTAGACACTAGGATAAGACAAAGAACACACGCATTATAAATAAATCACACTAGGATTTTGTTTTTAACCTGTACATTAAAACACTAGTGCCTAGGAAATTTAATGGAGGCAGAAGCAGTAAAGGGTAGTTTTATGGGAATAACATCACAGTTTTCTGTGGAATACACAGATTTTGACTGGTTAGAAAGTCAAGGAGGAATGCTTTTGTTCTGAAGATATAAACCTTCTTCTAAATTGAACTGTTATTGGAAGTTAGAAATTGTTTGTTCCTGTTGTATTGCTTTGTGTGTTCATGATTATTCTGCTTGCATCTCCCTTGTTAAACCTTTGATTTGGGGAAGAGTGCCATTCCTGGAAATGAGTTTACAGAATTATTCTCAAAAACGGAAGGAAATGGTTCTCACCTAAATAATAAGAAATAATCTCTATACTGGTGTACTAACAGAATTATGATTCAGGGATAATAATTCTATGAAATGTAATTAAAAACAATATATATTTTTTCTTTTAAATTTCCATTGTTACTTTTTAAAAGTACAATTATAATTCAATGCTTTGTAACAAGTGAAATTTAAAAAGATTAAAGGGAAAGATAATATTTTACCACTTGCCCTCCTTTCCAACTCCCTGAAACGACCAACATAATGTGTAGCTTTCTCATTTTATGCAGGTGTTCCTTACATGTGGAACATCATGTTTCTCACTGTAGAAAAAAAGATCTAGCTCTCACACATTTTATAGGCTACATAACAGTCCGTAGAACAGAAGTACCAAGTATTTCAGACTTAGCTTTTTGAGGGACACTCAGGTTACTTTCTGATTTATTTTGTTGTTCTGCTAAGTTGTTTTAACAACAGAAAAATATATTTTAAAATATAAAAATCAAAATTAAGTTAGGGGTGAGGATAAGGGTTTAGGGTATGGGTTAGGGTACAGGTTAGGGTTAGGGTACAGGTTAGAATTAGGGTACAGGTTAGGGTTAGGTTTAGGGTATGGGTTAGGGTTAGGGTACGGGTTAGGGTACAGGTTAGGATACGGCTACGGGTAAGGGTTAGGGTATGGGTTAGTGTTAGGGTACGGGTTAGGGTATGGTTTAGGGTTAGGGTATAGTTTAGGGTATGGTTATGGTTTAAGGTTAGGGTACGTGTTAGTGTTAGGCACGGGTTAGGATTAGGGTACGGGTTAATGATAGGGTTAGGGTTAGGGTTAGGGTAGAGTTTAGGGTACTGGTTTGGGTACGGCTACAGGTTAGGCTTAGGATACGGATTAGGGTACAGGTTAGTTCGAGGGTACGAGTTAGAATTAGGGTACAGGTTATGTTTAGGTTTATGGTACGGGTTAGGGTTAGGGTACGGGTTAGGGTACAGGTTAGGGTATGGCTACGTGTTAGGGTTAGGGTATGGGTAAGGGTAGGGGTTAGGGTTAGGGTACAGGTTAGGGTACAGTTTAGGGTATGACTACGGTTTAGGGTTAGGGTATGGGTTAGGGTACGGGTTAGGGTACGGTTTAGGATTAGGGTTAGGGTACGGGTTAGGGTTATGGTACGGGTTAGGGTATTGGTTAGGATTAGGGTACAGGTTACGGTTAGGGTACAGTTTAGGGTATGGGTACGGGTTAGGGTTAGGGTACGTTTTAGGGTACAGGTTAGTGTTAGTGTACAGGTTAGGATTAGGATACAGGTTAGCGTGAGGATTAGGGTTAGGGCTAGGGAACGGGTACGGTTTAGGGTAAAGGCTAGGGTATGGCAAAGGGTTAGGGTTAGGGTACGAGTTAGGGTACAGGTTAGTGTTAGGGTCCGGTGGAGGATTAGCGGACGGATTAGGGTATGGGTTAGGGTTAGGTTTCGGGTACAGTTCAGGGTATGGCTACAGGTTAGAGTTAGGGTACGGGTTAGTATTAGGGTACGGGTTAGGGTTAGGGTACGGGTTAGGGTTAGGGTACGCTTTTGGGGTTAGGGTTAGGGTTAGGGTTAGGGGATGGGGACGGTTTAGGGTACAGGTTAGGGTACGACAACGGTTTAGGGTGAGCGTACGTGTGAGGGCATGGGTTAGTGTTAGCGTACGGGTTAGGATTAGGGGACGGGTGAGGGTAAGGCTTCGGGTAAGGGTTAGGTATAGGGTTAGGGTTAGGGGACGGGGACGGTTTAGGGTACAGGTTAGGGTATGACAACGGTTTAGGGTGAGCGTACGTGTGAGGGCACGGGTTAGTGTTAGCGTACGGGTTAGGATTAGGGGACGGGTTAGGGTAAGGCTTCGGGTAAGGGTTAGTTTTAGGGTTAGGGTTAGGGTTAGGGTTACAGGACGGGGAAGGTTTAGGGAACAGGTTAGGGGACCACAACAGTTTAGGGTGAGCGTACGTGTGAGGGTACGGGTTAGTGTTAGCGTACGGGTTAGGATTAGGGGACGGTATAGGGTAAGTCTTCGGGTAAAGGTTAGGGTTAGGGTTAGGAATAGGGGACGGGGACGGTTTAGGGGACAGGATAGGGTACGAAAACGGTTTAGGGTGAGCGTACGTGTGAGGGCATGGGTTAGTGTTAGCGTACAGATTAGGATTAGGGGACGGGTTAGGGTAAGGCTTCGGGTAAGGGTTAGGGTTAGGGTTGGGGACGGGGATGGTTTAGGGTACAGGTTAGGGTACGACAACGGTTTAGGGTGAGCGTACGTGTGAGGGCATGGGATAGTGTTAGCGTTTGGGTTAGGATTAGGGGACGGGTTAGGGTAATGCTTCGGGTAAGGGTTAGGGTTAGGGTTAGGGTTAGGGGACGGGGACGGGGAGGGTTTAGGGTACAGGTTAGGGTACGACAACGGTTTAGGGTGAGCGTACGTGTCAGGGCACGGGTTAGTGTTAGCGAACGGGTTAGGATTAGGGGACGGGTTAGGGTAAGGCTTCGGGTAAGGTTTAGGGTTATGCTTAGGATTAGGGTTAGGGGACGGGGACGGTTTAGGGGACAGGTTAGGGTACGACAACGGTTTAGGGTGAGCGTACGTGTGAGGGCACGGGTTAGTGTTAGCCTACGGGTTAGGATTAGGGGACGGGTTAGGGTAAGGCTTCGGGTAAGTGTGAGGGTTAGGGTTAGGGTTAGGGTTAGGGGATGGGGACGGTTTAGGGTCCAGGTGAGGGTACAACAATGGTTTAGGGTGAGCGTACGTGTGAGGGCAAGGGTTAGTGTTAGCGTACGGGTTAGGATTAGGGGACGGGTGACGGTAAGGCTTCGGGGAAGGGTTAGGGTTAGGGTTCGGGCTAGGGTTAGGGTTAGGGAATGGGGACGGTTAAGGGTCCAGGTGAGGGTACGACAACGCTTTAGGGGGAGCGTACGTGTGAGGGCGTGGGTTAATGTTAGCGTACGGGTTAGGATTAGGGCACGGGTGAGGGTCAGGCTTCGGGGAAGGGTTAGGCTTAGGGTTCGGGCTAGGGTTAGGGTTAGGGGACGGGGACGATTTAGGCTCCAGGTGAGGGTACGACAATGCTTTAGGGGGAGCGTACGTGTGAGGGCGCGGGTTACTATTAGCGTACGGGTTAGGATTAGGGGACGGGTGAGGGTCAGCCTTCGGGGAAGGTTTAGGGTTAGGGTTCGGGCTAGGGTTAGGGTTAGGGGACGGGGACGGTTTAGGGTCCAGGTGAGGGTACGACAACGCTTTAGGGGGAGCGTACGTGTGAGGGCGTGGGTTAGCGTTAGCGTACGGGTTAGGATTAGGGGACGGGTGAGGGTCAGGCTTTGGGGAAGGGTTAGGGTTAGGGTTCGGGCTAGGGTTAGGGTTAGGGTTAGGGGACGCTTTAGGGTCCAGGTGAGGGTACGACAACGCTTTAGGGGGAGCGTACGTGTGAGGGCGCGGGTTAGTGTTAGCATACAGGTTAGGATTAGGGGACGGGTGAGGGTCAGGCTTCGGGGAAGGGTTAGGGTTAGGGTTCGGGCTTGGGTTAGGGTTTGGGGACGGTTTAGGGTCCAGGTGAGGGTACGACAACGCTGTGGGGGAGCGTACGTGTGAGGGCGCGGGTTAGTGTTAGTGTACGGGTTAGGATTAGGGGACGGGTGAGGGTCAGGCTTCGGGGAAGGGTTAGGGTTAGGGTTCGGGCTAGGGTTACGGTTAGGGGACGGGGACGGTTTAGGGTCCAGGTGAGGGTACGACAACGCTTTAGGGGGAGCGTACGTGTGAGGGCGCGGGTTAGTGTCAGCGAACGGGTTAGGATTAGGGGACGGGTGAGGGTCAGGCTTCGGGGAAGGGTTAGGGTTAGGGTTCGAGCTAGGGTTAGGGTTAGGGGACGGGGACGGTTTAGGGTCCAGGTGAGGGTACGACAACGCTTTAGGGGGAGCGTACGTGTGAGGGCGCGGGTTAGTGTCAGCGTACGGGTTAGGATTAGGGGACGGGTGAGGGTCAGGCTTCGGGGAAGGGTTAGGGTTAGGGTTCGGGCTAGGGTTAGGGTTAGGGGACGGGGACGGTTTAGGGTCCAGGTGAGGGTGCGACAACGCTTTAGGGGGAGCGTACGTGTGAGGGCCCGGGTTAGTGTTAGCGTACGGGTTAGGATTAGGGGACGGGTGAGGGTCAGGCTTCATGGAAGGGTTAGGGTTAGGGTTTGGGCTAGGGTTAGGGTTAGGTGACTGGAACGGTTTAGGGTCCAGGTGAGGGTACGACAACGCTTTAGGGGGAGTGTACGTGTGAGGGCGCGGGTTAGTGTTAGCGTACGGGTTAGGATTAGGGCACGGGTGAGGGTCAGGCTTCAGGGAAGGGTTAGGGTTAGGGTTCGGGCTAGGGTTAGGGTTAGAGGACGGGGACGGTTTAGGGTCCAGGTGAGGGTACAACAACGCTTTAGGGGGAGCGTAAGTGTGAGGGCGCGGGTTAGTGTTAGCGTACGGGTTACGATTAGGTAACGGGTGAGGGTCAGGCTTCGGGGAAGGGTTAGGGTTAGGGTTCGGGCTTGGGTTAGGGTTAGGGGACGGGGTCGGTTTAGGGTCCAGGTGAGGGTACGACAACGCTTTAGGGTGAGCGTACGTGTGAGAGCGTGGGTTAGTGTTAGCGTACGGGTTAGGATTAGGGGACGGGTGAGGGTCAGGCTTCGGGGAAGTGTTAGGCTTAGGGTTCGGGCTAGGGTTAGGGTTAGGGGACGGGGACGGTTTAGGGTCCAGGTGAGGGTACGACAACGCTTTAGGGGGAGCGTACGTGTGAGGGCGCGGGTTACTTTTAGCGTACGAGTTAGGATTAGGGGACGGGTGAGGGTCAGGCTTCGGGGAAGGGTTAGTGTTAGGGTTCGGGCTAGGGTTAGGGTTAGGGGACGGGGACGGTATAGGGTCCAGGTGAGGGTACGACAAAGCTTTAGGGGGAGCGTACGTGTGAGGGCGCGGGTTAGTGTTAGCGTACGGGTTAGGATTAGGGGACGGGTGAGGGTCAGGCTTCGGGGAAGGGTTAGGGTTAGGGTTCGGGCTAGGGTTAGGGATAGGGGACAGGGACGGTTTAGGGTCCAGGTGAGGGTACGACAACGCTTTAGGGGGAGCGTACGTGTGAGGGCGCGGGTTAGTGTTAGCGTACGGGCTAGGATTAGGGGACGGGTGAGGGTCAGGCTTCCGGGAAGTGTTAGGGTTAGGGTTCGGGCTAGGGTTAGGGTTAGGGGACGGGGACGGTTTATGGTCCAGGTGAGGGTACGACAGCGCTTTAGGGGGAGCGTACGTGTGAGGGCGCGGGTTAGTGTTAGCGTACGGGTTAGGATTAGGGGACGGGTGAGGGTCAGGCTTCAGGGAAGGGTTAGGGTTAGGGTTCGGGCTAGGGTTAGGGTTATGTGACGGGGACGGTTTAGGGTTCAGGTGAGGGTACGACAACGCTTTAGGGGGAGTGTACGTGTAAGGGCGTGGTTTAGTGTTAGCGTACGGGTTAGGATTAGGGCACGGGTGAGGGTCAGGCTTCGAGGAAGTGTTAGGGTTAGGTTTCGGGCTAGGGTTAGGGAACGGGGACGGTTTCGGGTCCAGGTGAGGGTACAACAACGCTTTAGGGGGAGCGTACGTGTGAGGGCGCGGGTTAGTGTTAGCGTACGGGTTACGATTAGGTAACGGGTGAGGGTCAGGCTTCGGGGAACGGTTAGGGTTAGGGTTCGGGCTTGGGTTATGGTTAGGAGACGGGGACGGTTTAGGGTCCAGGTGAGGGTACGACAACGCTTTAGGGGGAGCGTACGTGTGAGGGCGCGGGTTACTGTTAGTGTACGGGGTAGGATTAGGGCACGGGTGAGGGTCAGGTTTCGAGGAAGGTTTAGGGTTAGGGTTCGGGCTAGGGTTAGGGGATGGGGACGGTTTAGGGTCCAGGTGAGGGTACAACAACGCTTTAGGGGGAGCATACGTGTGAGGGCGCAGGTTAGTGTTAGCGTACGGGTTACTATTAGGTAACGGGTGAGGGTTAGGCTTCGGGGAAGGGTTAGTGTTAGGGTTCGGGCTAGGGTTAGGGTTAGGGGACGGGGACGGTTTAGGGTCCAGGTGAGTGTACGACAACGCTTTAGGGGGAGTGTACGTGTGAGGGCGCGGGTTAGTGTTAGTGTACGGGGTAGGATTAGGGCACGGGTGAGGGTCAGGTTTCGAGGAAGGTTTAGGGTTAGGGTTCGGGCTAGGGTTAGGGGATGGGGACGGTTTAGGGTCCAGGTGAGGGTACAACAACGCTTTAGGGGGAGCATACGTGTGAGGGCGCGGGTTAGTGTTAGCGTACGGGTTACTATTAGGTAACGGGTGAGGGTTAGGCTTCGGGGAAGGGTTAGGGTTAGGGTTCGGGCTTGGGTTAGGGGACGGGGACGGTTTAGGGTCCAGGTGAGGGTACGACAACGCTTTGGGGGAGCGTACGTGTGAGGGCGCGGGTTAGTGTTAGTGTACGGGTTAGGATTAGGGGACGGGTGAGGGTCAGGCTTCGGGGAAGTGTTAGGCTTAGGGTTCGGGCTAGGGTTAGGGTTAGGGGACGGGGACGGTTTAGGGTCCAGGTGAGGGTACGACAACGCTTTAGGGGGAGCGTACGTGTGAGGGCGCGGGTTAGTGTTAGCGTACGGGTTAGGATTACGGGACGGGTGAGGGTCAGGCTTCGGGGAAGTGTTAGGGTTAGGGGTCGGGCTAGGGTTAGCGTTAGGGGAAGGGGACGGTTTAGGGTCCAGGTGAGGGTACGACAACGCTTTAGGGGGAGCGTACGTGAGAGGGCGCGGGTTAGTGTTAGCGTACGGGTTAGGATTAGGGGACGAGTGAGTGTCAGGCTTCGGGGAAGGTTTAGGGTTAGGGTTCGTGCTAGGGTTAGGGTTAGGGGACGGGGAAGGTTTAGGGTCCAGGTGAGGGTACAACAACGCTTTAGGGGGAGCGTACGTGTGAGGGCGCGGGTTAGTGTTAGCGTACGGGTTAGGATTAGGGGACGGGTGAGGGTCAGGCTTCGGGGAAGGGTTAGGGTTAGGGTTCGGGCTAGGTTTAGGGATAGGAGACGGGGACAGTTTAGGCTCCAGGTGAGGGTACGACAACGCTTTAGGGGGAGCGTACGTGTGAGGGCGCGGGTTAGTGTTAGCGTACGGGTTAGGATTAGGGGACGGGTGAGGGTCAGGCTTCGGGGAAGTGTTGAGGTTAGGGTTCGGGCTAGGGATAGGGTTAGGGGACGGGGACGGTTTAGGGTCCAGGTGAGGGTACGACAACGCTTTAGGGGGAGCGTACGTGTGAGGGAACGGGTTAGTGTTAGCGTACCGGTTAGGATTAGGGGACGGGTGAGGGTCAGGCTTCGGGGAAGGGTTAGGGTTAGGGTTCGGGCTAGGGTCAGGGTTAGGGGACGGGGACGGTTTAGGGTCCAGGTGAGTGTATGACATCGCTTTAGGGGGAGCGTACGTGTGAGGGCGCGGGTTAGTGTTAGCGTACGTGTTAGGATTAGGGGACGGGTGAGCGTCAGGCTTCAGGGAAGGGTTAGGGTTAGGGTTCGGGCTAGGGTTAGGGTTAGGTGACGGGGACGGTTTAGGGTCCAGGTGAGGGTACGACAACGCTTTAGGGGGAGTGTACGTGTGAGGGCGCGGGTTAGTGTTAGCGTACGGGTTAGGATTAGGGCACGGGTGAGGGTCAGGCTTCGAGGAAGGGTTAGGGTTAGGGTACGGGTTAGGGTTAGGGTTAGGGGACGGGGACGGTTTAGGGTCCAGGTGAGGGTACAACAACGCTTTAGGGGGAGCGTACGTGTGAGGGCGCGGGTTAGTGTTAGCGTACGGGTTACGATTAGGTAACGGGTGAGGGTCAGGCTTCGGGGAAGGGTTAGGGTTAGGGTTCGGGCTTGGGTTAGGGTTAGGGGACGGGGACGGTTTAGGGTCCAGGTGAGGGTACTACAACGCTTTGGGGGAGCGTACATGTGAGGGCGCGGGTTAGTGTTAGCGTACGGGTTAGGAATAGGGGACTGGTGAGGGCCAGGCTTCGGGGAAGTGTTAGTCTTAGGGTTCGAGCTAGGGTTAGGGTTAGGGGAAGGGGACGGTTTAGGGTCCAGGTGAGGGTACGACAACGCTTTAGGGGGACCGTACGTGTGAGGGCGCGGGTTACTGTTACCGTACGGGTCAGGATTAGGGGACGGGTGAGGGTCAGGCTTCGGGGAAGTGTTAGGCTTAGGGTTCGGGCTAGGGTTAGGGTTAGGGAATGGGGACGGTTTAGGGTCCAGGTGAGGCTACGACCACGCTTTAGGGGGAGCGTACGTGTGAGGGCGCGGGTTAGTGTTAGTGTACGGGTTAGGATTAGGGGACGGGTGAGGGTCAGGCTTCGGGGAACGGTTAGCATTAGGGTTTGGGCTAGGGTTAGGGTTAGGGGACGGGGACGGTTTAGTGTCCAGGTGAGCGGACGACAACGCTTTAGGGGGAGAGTACATGTGAGGGCGCGGGTTAGTGTTAGCGTACGGGTTAGGATTAGGGGACGGGTGAGGGTCAGGCTTCGGGGAAGGTTTAGGGTTAGGGTTCGGGCAAGGGTTAGGGTTAGGGGACGGGGACGGTTTAGGGTCCAGGTGAGGGTACAACAACGCTTTAGGGGGAGCGTACGTGTGAGGGCGCGGGTTAGTGTTAGCGTACGGGTTAGGATTAGGGGACGGGTGAGGGTCAGGCTTCGGAGAAGTGTTGAGGTTAGGGTTCGGGCTAGGGTTAGGGTTAGGGGACGGGGACGGTTTAGGGTCCAGGTGAGGGTACGACAACGCTTTAGGGGGAGCGTACGTGTGAGGGAACGGGTTAGTGTTAGCGTACCGGTTAGGATTAGGGGACGGGTGAGGGTCAGGCTTCGGGGAAGGGTTAGGGTTAGGGTTCGGGCTAGGGTCAGGGTTAGGGGACGGGGACGGTTTAGGGTCCAGGTGAGGGTATGACATCGCTTTAGGGGGAGCGTACGTGTGAGGGCGCGGGTTAGTGTTAGCGTACGTGTTAGGATTAGGGGACGGGTAAGCGTCAGGCTTCAGGGAAGGGTTAGGGCTAGGGTTCGGGCTAGGGTTAGGGTTAGGTGACGGGGACGGTTTAGGGTCCAGGTGAGGGTACGACAACGCTTTAGGGGGAGTGTACGTGTGAGGGCGCGTGTTAGTGTTAGCGTACGGGTTAAGATTAGGGCACGGGTGAGGGTCAGGCTTCGAGGAAGGGTTAGGGTTAGGGTTCGGGTTAGGGTTAGGGTTAGGGGACGGGGACGGTTTAGGGTCCAGGTGAGGGTACAACAACGCTTTAGGGGGAGAGTACGCGTGAGGGTGCGGGTTAGTGTTAGCGTACGGGTTACGATTAGGTAACGGGTGAGGGTCAGGCTTCGGGGAAGGGTTAGGGTTAGGGTTCGGGCTTGGGTTAGGGTTAGGGGACGGGGACGGTTTAGGGTCCAGGTGAGGGTACTACAACGCTTTGGGGGAGCGTACATGTGAGGGCGCGGGTTAGTGTTAGCGTACGGGTTAGGAATAGGGGACTGGTGAGGACCAGGCTTTGGGGAAGTGTTAGTCTTAGGGTTCGAGCTAGCGTTAGGGTTAGGGGAAGGGGACGGTTTAGGGTCCAGCTGAGGGTACGACAACGCTTTAGGGGGACCGTATGTGTGAGGGCCCGGGTTACTGTTACCGTACGGGTCAGGATTAGGGGACGGGTGAGGGTCAGGCTTCGGGGAAGTGTTAGGCTTAGGGTTCGGGCTAGGGTTAGGGTTAGGGAACGGGGACGGTTTAGGGTCCAGGTGAGGCTACGACCACGCTTTTGGGGGAGCGTACGTGTGAGGGCGCGGGTTAGTGTTAGTGTACGGGTTAGGATTAGGGGACGGGTGAGGGTCAGGCTTCGGGGAAGGTTTAGGGTTAGGGTTCGGGCTAGGGTTAGGGTTAGGGGACGGGGACGGTTTAGGGTCCAGGTGAGGGTACGACAACGCTTTAGGGGGAGCGTACGTGTGAGGGCGCGGGTTAGTGTTAGCGTACGGGTTAGGATTAGGGGACAGGTGAGGGTAAGGCTTCGGGGAAGGGTTAGGGTTAGGGTTCGGGCTAGGGTTTGGGCTAGGGGACGGGGACAGTTTAGGGTCCAGCTGAGGGTACTACAACGCTTTAGGGGGAGCGTACGTGTGAGGGCGCGGGTTAGTGTTAGCGTACGGGTTAGTATTAGGGGACGGGTGACGGTCAGGCTTCGGGACAGTGTTAGGTTAGGGTTCAGCTAGGGTTAGGGTTAGGGGACGGGGACGGTTTAGGGTCCAGGTGAGGGTACGACAACGCTTTAGGGGGAGCGTACGTGTGAGGGCGCGGGTTACTGTTAGCGTACGGGTTAGGATTAGGGGACGGGTGAGTGTCAGGCTTCGGGGAAGTGTTAGTGTTAGGGTTCTGGCTAGGGTTAGGGTTAGGGGACGGGGACGGTTTAGGGTCCATGTGAGGGTACAACAACGCTTTAGGGGGAGCGTACGTGTGAGGGCGCGGGTTAGTGTTAGAGTACGGGTTAGGATTAGGGGACGGGTGAGGGTCAGGCTTCGGGGAAGGGTTAGGGTTAGGGTTCGGGCTAGGGTTAGGGTTAGGGGACGGGGACGGTTTAGGGTCCAGGTGAGGGTACGACAACGCTTTAGGGGGAGCGTACGTGTGAGGGCGCGGGTTAGTGTTAGCGTACGGGTTAGGATTAAGGGACGGGTGAGGGTCAGGCTTCGGGGAACGTTTAGGGTTAGGGTTCGGGCTCGAGTTAGGTTTAGGGGACGGGGACGGTTTAGGGTCCAGGTGAGGGTACGACAACGCTTTAGGGGGAGCGTACATGCGAGGGCCCGGGTTAGTGTTAGCGTACGGGTTAGGATTAGGGGACGGGTGAGGGTCAGGCTTCGGGAAAGTGTTAGTCTTAGGGTTCGAGCTAGGGTTAGGTTTAGGGGACGGGGACGGTTTAGGGTCCAGGTGAGGGTACGACAACGCTTTAGGGGGAGCGTACGTGCGAGGGCCCGGGTTACTGGTAGCGTACGGGTTAGGATTAGGGGACGGGTGAGGGTCAGGCTTCAGGGAAGGGTTAGTGTTAGGGTTCGGGCTAGGGTTAGGTTTAGGGGACAGGGACGGTTTAGGGTCCAGGTGAGGGTACCACAACGCTTTAGGGGGAGCGTACGTGTGAGGGCGCGGGTTAGTGTTAGCGTACCGGTTAGGATTAGGGGACGGGTGAGGGTCAGGCTTCGGGGAAGGGTTAGGGTTAGGTTTCGGGCTAGGGTTAGGGTTAGGGGACGGGGACGGTTTAGGGTCCAGGTGAGGGTACCACAACGCTTTAGGGGGAGCGTACGTGTGAGGGCGCGGGTTAGTGTTAGCGTACGGGTTAGGATTAGGGGACGGGTGAGGGTCAGGCTTCGGGGAAGATTTAGGGTTAGGGTTCGGGCTCGGGTTAGGGTTAGGGGACGGGGACGGTTTAGGGTCCAGGTGAGGGTATGACAACGCTTTAGGGGGAGCGTACGTGTGAGGGCGCGGGTTACTGTCAGCGTACGGGTTACGATTAGGTAACGGGTGAGGGTCAGGCTTCGGGGAAGGGTTAGGGTTAGGGTTCGGGCTAGGGTTAGGGTTAGGGGACGGGGACGGTTTAGGGTCCAGTTGAGGGTACGACAACGCTTTTGGGGAGCGTACGTGTGAGGGCGCGGGTTAGTTTTAGCGTACGGGTTAGGATTAGGGGACGGGTGAGGGTCAGGCTTCGGGGAATGGTTAGCATTAGGGTTTGGGCTAGGGTTAGGGTTAGGGGACGGGGACGGTTTAGGGTCCAGGTGAGCGGACGACAACGCTTTAGGGGGAGAGTACATGTGAGGGCGCGGGTTAGTGTTAGCGTACGGGTTAGTATTAGGGGACGGTTGACGGTCAGGCTTCGGGACAGTGTTAAGTTTAGGGTTCGGGCTAGTGTTAGGGTTAGGGGACCGGGACGGTTTAGGGTCCAGGTGAGGGTACGACAACGCTTTAGGGGGAGCGTACGTGTGAGGGCGCGGGTTACTGTTAGCGTACGGGTTAGGATTAGGGGACGGGTGAGGGTCAGGCTTCGGGGAAGTGTTAGTGTTAGGGTTCGGGCTAGGGTTAGGGTTAGGGGACGGGGACGGTTTAGGGTCCAGGTGAGGGTACAACAACGCTTTAGGGGGAGCGTACGTGTGAGGGCGCGGGTTAGTGTTAGAGTACGGGTTAGGATTAGGGGACAGGTGAGGGTCAGGCTTCGGGGAAGGGTTAGGGTTAGGGTTCGAGCTAGGGTTAGGGTTAGGGGACGGGGACGGTTTAGGGTCCAGGTGAGGGTACGACAACGCTTTAGGGGGAGCGTACGTGTGAGGGCGCCGGTTAGTGTTAGCGTACGGGTTAGGATTAAGGGACGGGTGAGGGTCAGGCTTCGGGGAACGTTTAGGGTTAGGGTTCGGGCTCGGGTTAGGTTTAGGGGACGGGGACGGTTTAGGGTCCAGGTGAGGGTACGACAACGCTTTAGGGGGAGCGTACATGCGAGGGCCCGGGTTAGTGTTAGCGTACGGGTTAGGATTAGGGGACGGGTGAGGGTCAGGCTTCGGGAAAGTGTTAGTCTTAGGGTTCGAGCTAGGGTTAGGTTTAGGGGACGGGGACGGTTTAGGGTCCAGGTGAGGGTACGACAACGCTTTAGGGGGAGCGTACGTGCGAGGGCCCGGGTTACTGTTAGCGTACGGGTTAGGATTAGGGGACGGGTGAGGGTCAGGCTTCGGGGAAGGGTTAGTGTTAGGGTTCGGGCTAGGGTTAGGTTTAGGGGACAGGGACGGTTTAGGGTCCAGGTGAGGGTACCACAACGCTTTAGGGGGAGCGTACGTGTGAGGGCGCGGGTTAGTGTTAGCGTACCGGTTAGGATTAGGGGACGGGTGAGGGTCAGGCTTCGGGGAAGGGTTAGGGTTAGGGTTCGGGCTAGGGTTAGGGTTAGGGGACGGGGACGGTTTAGGGTCCAGGTGAGGGTACCACAACGCTTTAGGGGGAGCGTACGTGTGAGGGCGCGGGTTAGCGTTAGCGTACGGGTTAGGATTAGGGGACGGGTGAGGGTCAGGCTTCGGGGAAGATTTAGGGTTAGGGTTCGGGCTCGGGTTAGGGTTAGGGGACGGGGACGGTTTAGGGTCCAGGTGAGGGTACGACAACGCTTTAGGGGGAGCGTACGTGTGAGAGCGCGGGTTACTGTCAGCGTACGGGTTACGATTAGGTAACGTGTGAGGGTCAGGCTTCGGGGAAGGGTTAGGGTTAGGGTTCGGGCTTGGGTTAGGGTTAGGGGACGGGGACGGTTTAGGGTCCAGGTGAGGGTACGACAACGCTTTGGGGGAGCGTACGTGTGAGGGCGCGGGTTAGTGTTAGCGTACGGGTTAGGAATAGGGGACGGGTGAGGGTCAGGCTTCGGGGAAGGGTTAGGGTTAGAGTTCGGGCTAGGGTTACGGTTAGAGGACGGGGACGGTTTAGGGTCCAGGTGAGGGTACGACCACGCTTTAGGGGGAGCGTACGTGTGAGGGCGCGGGTTAGTGTTAGCGTACTGGTTAGGATTAGGGGACGGGTGAGGGTCAGGCTTCGGGGAAGGGTTAGGGTTAGGGTTCGGGCTAGGGTTAGGGTTAGGGGACGGGGACGGTTTAGGGTCCAGTTGAGGGTACGACAACGCTTTTGGGGAGCGTACGTGTGAGGGCGCGGGTTAGTTTTAGCGTACGGGTTAGGATTAGGGGACGGGTGAGGGTCAGGAAGGGTTAGGGTTAGGGTTTGGGCTAGGGTTAGGGTTAAGGAATGGGGACGGTTTAGGGTCCAGGTGAGGGTACTACAACGCTTTAGGGGGAGCGTACGTGTGAGGGCGCGGGTTAGTGTTAGCGTACGGGTTAGGATTAGGGGACGTGTGAGGGTCAGGCTTCGGGGAAGTGTTAGGGTTAGGGTTCGGGCTAGGGTTAGGGATAGGGGACGGGGACAGTTTAGGGTCCAGGTGAGGGTACGACAATGCTTTAGTGGGAGCGTACGTGTGAGGGCGCGGGTTAGTGTTAGTGTACGGGTTAGGATTAGGGGACGGGTGAGGGTCAGGCTTCGGGGAAGGGTTAGGGTTAGGGTTCGGGCTAGGGTTAGGGTTAGGGGACGGGGAATGTTTAGGGTCCAGGTGAGGGTACGACAACGCTTTAGGGTGAGCGTACGTGTGAGGGCGCGGGTTAGCGTTAGTGTACGGGTTAGGATTAGGCGACGGGTGAGGGTCAGGCTTCGGGGAAGGGTTAGGGTTAGGGTTCGGGCTAGGGCTAGGGTTAGGGGACGGGGACGGTTTAGGGTCCAGGTGAGTATACGACCACGCTTTAGGGGGAGCGTACGTGTGAGGGCGCGGGTTAGTGTTAGCGTACGGGTTAGGATTAGGGGACGGGTGAAGGTCAGGCTTCGGGGAAGGTTTAGGGTTAGGGTTCGGGCTAGGGTTAGGGTTAGGGGACGGGGACGGTTTAGGGTCCAGGTGAGGGTACGACATCGCGTTAGGGGGAGCGTACGTGTGAGGGCGTGGGTTAGTGTTAGCGTACTGGTTAGGATTAGGGGACGGGTGAGGGTCAGGCTTCGGTGAAGGGTTAGTGTTAGGGTTCGGGCTAGGTTTAGGGTTAAGGGATGTGGACGGTTTAGGGTCCAGGTGAGGGTACGACAATGCTTTAGGGGGAGCGTACGTGTGAGAGCGCGGGTTAGTGTTAGCGTACGGGTTAGAATTAGGGGACGGGTGAGGGTCAGGCTTCCGGGAAGTGTTAGGGTTAGGGTTCGGGCTAGGGTTAGGGTTAGGGGACGGGGACGGTTTAGGGTCCAGGTGAGGGTACGACCACGCTTTAGGGGGAATGTACGTGTGAGGGCGCGGGTTAGTGTTAACGTACGGGTTAGGATTAGGGGACGGGTGAGGGTCAGGCTTCGGGGAAGGGTTAGGGTTAGGGTACGGGCTACGGTTACGGTTAGGGGACGGGGACGGTTTAGGGTCCAGGTGAGGGTACGACAACGCTTTAGGGGGAGCGTACTTGTGAGGGCGCGGGTTAGTGTTAGCGTACGGGTTAGGATTAGGGGACGGGTGAGGGTCAGGCTTCGGGGAAGTGTTAGGCTTAGGGTTCGGGCTAGGGTTAGGGTTAGGGGACGGGGACGGTTTAGGGTCCAGGTGAGGGTACGACAGCGCTTTAGGGGGAGCGTACGTGTGAGGGCGCGGGTTAGTGTTAGCGTACGGGTTAGGATTAGGGGACGGGTGAGGGTCAGGCTTCGGGGAAGTGTTAGGGTTAGGGTTCGGGCTAGGGTTAGGGTTAGGGGACGGGGACGCTTTAGGGTACAGGTGAGTGTACGACCACGCTTTAGGGGGAGCGTACGTGTGAGGGCGCGGGTTAGTGTTAGCGTACGGGTTAGGATTAGGGGACGGGTGAGGGTCAGGCTTCGGGGAAGGGTTAGGGTTAGGGTTCGGGCCAGGGTTAGGGTTAAGTGATGGGGACGGTTTAGGGTCCAGGTGAGGGTACTAAAACGCTTTAGGGGGAGCGTACGTGTGAGGTCGCGGGTTAGTGTTAGCGTACGGTTTAGGATAAGGGGACGGTTGAGGGTCAGGCTTCGGGGAAGTTTTAGGGTTAGGGTTCGGGCTAGGGTTAGGGTTAGGTGACGGGGACGGTTTAGGGTCCAGGTGAGGGTACGACACCGCTTTGGGGGAGTGTACGTGTGAGCGCGTGGGTTAGTGTTTGCGTACGGGTTAGGATTAGGGCACGGGTGAGGGTCAGCCTTCGGGGAAGGGTTAGGGTTAGGCTTCGGGCTAGGGTTAGGGTTAGGGGACGGGGACGGTTTAGGGTCCAGGTGAGGGTACGACAACGCTTTGGGGGAGTGTACGTGTGAGCGCGTGGGTTAGTGTTAGCGTACGGGTTAGGATTAGGGGACGGGTGAGGGTCAGGCTTCAGTGAAGTGTTAGGGTTAGGGTTCGGGCTAGGGTTAGGGTTAGGGGACGGGGACGGTTTAGGGTCCAGGTGAGGGTACGACAACGCTTTAGGGGGAGCGTACGTGTGAGGGCGCTGGTTAGCGTTAGTGTTCGGGTTAGAATTACGGGACGGGTGAGGGTCAGGCTTCGGGGAAGGGTTAGGGTTAGGGTTCGGGATAGGGTTAGGGTTAGGGGACGGGGACGGTTTAGGGTTCAGGTGAGGGTACGACAACGCTTTAGGGGGAGCGTAGGTGTGAGGGTGTGGGTTAGTGTTAGGGTACGGGTTAGGATTAGGGGACGGGTGAGGGTCAGGCTTCGGGGAAGGTTTAGGGTTAGGGTTCGGGGTAGGGTTAGGGGACGGGGACGGTTTAGGGTCCAGGTGAGGGTACGACAACGTTTTAGGGGGAGCGTACGTGTGAGGGCGTGGGTTAGTGTTAGCGTACGAGTTAGGATCAGGGGACGGGTGAGGGTCAGGCTTCGGTGAAGGGTTAGGGTTAGGGTTCGGGCTAGGGTTAGGGTTAAGTGATGGGGACGGTTTAGGGTCCAGGTGAGGGTACGACAACGCTTTAGGGGGAGCGTACGTGTGAGGGCGCGGGTTAGTGTTAGCGTACGGGTTAGGATTAGGGGACGGGTGAGGGTCAGGCTTCGGGGAAGTTTTAGTGTTAGGGTTCGGGCTAGGGTTAGGGTTAGGTGACGGGTACGGTTCAGGGTCGAGGTGAGGGTACGACAACGATTTAGGGGGAGTGTACGTGTGAGGGCGCGGGTTAGTGTTAGCGTACGGCTTAGGATTAGGGTACGGGTGAGGGTCAGGCTTCGGGGAAGGGTTAGGGTTAGGGTTCGGGCTTGGGTTAGGGTTAGGGGACGGGGACGGTTTAGGGTCCAGGTGAGGGTACAACAACGCTTTGGGGGAGCGTACGTGTGAGGGCGCGGGTTAGTGTTAGCGTACGGGTTAGGATTAGGGGACGGGTGAGGGTCAGGCTTCGGGGAAGGGTTAGGATTAGGGTTCGGGCTAGGGTTACGGTTAGGGGACGGGGACGGTTTAGGGTCCAGGTGAGGGTACGACAACGCTTTAGGGGGAGCGTACGTGTTAAGGCGCGGGTTAGCGTTAGTGTACGGGTTAGGATTAGGGGACGCGTGAGGGTCAGGCTTCGGGGAAGGGTTAGGGTTATGGTTCGGGCTAGGGTTAGGGTTAGGGGACGGGGACGGTTTAGGGTCCAGGTGAGGGTACGACAACGCTTTAGGGGGAGCGTACGTGTGAGGGCGCGGGTTAGTGTCAGCGTACGGGTTAGGATTAGGGGACGGGTGAGGGTCAGGCTTCGGGGAAGGGTTAGGGTTAGGGTTCGGGCTAGGGTTAGGGTTAGGGACGGTGACGGTTTAGGGTCCAGGTGAGGGTACGACAACGCTTTAGGGAGAGCGTACGTGTGAGGGCGCGGGTTAGTGTCAGAGTACGGGTTAGGATTAGGTGAAGGGTGAGAGTCAGGCTTCGGAGAAGGGTTAGGGTTAGGGTTCGGGCTAGGGTTAGGGTTAGGGGACGGGGACGGTTTGGGGTCCAGGTAAGGGTACGCCAACGCTTTAAGGGGAGCGTACGTGTGAGGGCGCGGGTTAGTGTCAGCGTACGGGTTAGGATTAGGGGACGGGTGAGTGTCAGGCTTCGGGGAAGGGTTAGGGTTAGGGTTCCGGCTAGGGTTAGGGTTAGGGGACAGGGACGGTTTAGGGTCCAGGTGAGGGTACGACAACGCTTTAGGGGGAGCGTACGTGTGAGGGCGCGGGTTAGTGTCAGCGTACGGGTTAGGATTAGGGGACGGGTGAGGGTCAGGCTTCGGGGAAGTGTTAGGGTTAGGGTTCGGGCTAGGGTTAGGGTTAGGGTACGGGGACGGTTTAGGGTCCAGGTTAGGGTACGACAACGTTTTAGGGGGAGCGTACGTGTGAGGGCGCGGGTTAGTGTCAGCGTACGGGTTAGGATTAGGGGACGGGTGAGGGTCAGGCTTCGGGGAAGGGTTAGGATTAGGGTTCGGGCTAGGGTTATGGTTAGGGGACGGGGACGGTTTAGGGTCCAGGTGAGGGTACGACAACGCATTAGGGGGAGCGTACGTGTGAGGGCGCGGGTTAGTGTCAGCGTACGGGTTAGGATTAGGGGACGTGTGAGGGTCCGGCTTCGGGGAAGGGTTAGGGTTAGGGTTCGGGCTAGGGTTAGGGTTAGGGTACGGGGACGGTTTAGGGTCCAGGTGAGGGTACGACAACGTTTTAGGGGGAGCATACGTGTGAGGGCGCGTGTTAGTGTCAGCGTACGGGTTAGGATTAGGGGACGGGTGAGGGTCAGGCTTCGGGGAAGGGTTAGGATTAGGGTTCGGGCTAGGGTTAGGGTTAGGGGACGGGGACGGTTTAGGGTCCAGGTGAGGGTACGACAACGCTTTAGGGGGAGCGTACGTGTGAGGATGCGGGTTAGTGTCAGCGTACGGGTGAGGATTAGGGGACGGGTGAGGGTCAGGCTTCGGGGAAGGGTTAGGGTTAGGGTTCGGGCTAGGGTTAGGGTTAGGGAACAGGGACGGTTTAGGGTCCAGGTGAGGGTACGACAACGCTTTAGGGGGAGCGTACGTGTGAGGGTGCGGGTTAGTGTCAGCGTACGGGTTAGGATTAGGGGACGGGTGAGGGTCAGTCTTCGGGGAAGGGTTAGGGTTAGGGTTCGGGCTAGGGTTAGGGTTAGGGGATGGGGACGGTTTAGGGTCCAGGTGAGGGTACGACAACGTTTTAGGGGGAGCGTACGTGTGAGGGCGCGGGTTAGTGTCAGCGTACGGGTTAGGATTAGGGGACGGGTGAGGGTCAGGCTTCGGGGAAGGGTTAGGGTTAGGGTTCGGGCTAGGGTTAGGGTTAGGGGACGGGGACGGTTTAGGGTCCAGGTGAGGGTACGACAACGCTTTAGGGGGAGCGTACGTGTGAGAGCGTGGGTTAGTGTCAGCGTAAGGGTTAGGATTAGGGGAAGGGTGAGGGTCAGGCTTCGGGGAAGGGTTAGGATTAGGGTTCGGGCTAGGGTTAGGGTTAGGGGACGGGCACGGTTTAGCTTCCAGGTGAGGGTACGACAACGCTTTAGGGGGAGCGTACATGTGAGGGCGCGGGTTAGTGTCAGCGTACGGGTTCGGATTAGGGGACGGGTGAGGGTCAGGCTTTGGGGAAGGGTTAGGGTTAGGGTTCGGCCTAGGGTTAGGGTTAGGGGACGGGGACGGTTTAGGGTCCAGGTGAGGGTACGACAACGCTTTAGGGGGAGCGTACGTGTGAGGGCGTGGGTTAGTGTCAGCGTACGGGTTAGGATTAGGGGACGGGTGAGGGTCAGGCTTCGGGGAAGGGTTAGGGTTAGGGTTCGGGCTAGGGTTAGGGTTAGGGGACGGGGACGGTTTAGGGTCCAGGTGAGGGTACGCCAACGCTTTAGGGGGAGCGTACGTGTGAGGGCGCGGGTTAGTGTCAGCGTACGGGTTAGGATTAGGGGACAGGTGAGGGTCAGGCTTCGGGGAAGGTTTAGGGTTAGGGTTCGGGCTAGGGTTAGGGTTAGGGGACGGGGACGGTTTAGGGTCCAGGTGAGGGTACGACAACGCTTTAGGGGGAGCGTACGTGTGAGAGCGCGGGTTAGTGTCAGCGTACGGGTTAGGATTAGGGGACGGGTGAGGGTCAGGCTTCGGGGAAGGGTTAGGATTAGGGTTCGGGCTAGGGTTAGGGTTAGGGGACGGGCACGGTTTAGCTTCCAGGTGAGGGTACGACAACGCTTTAGGGGGAGCGTACGTGTGAGGGCGCGGGTTAGTGTCAGCGTACGGGTTCGGATTAGGGGACGGGTGTGGGTCAGGCTTTGGGGAAGGGTTAGGGTTAGGGTTCGGCCTAGGGTTAGGGTTAGGGGACGGGGACGGTTTAGGGTCCAGGTGAGGGTACGACAACGCTTTAGGGGGATCGTACGTGTGAGGGCGCGGGTTAGTGTCAGCGTACGGGTTAGGATTAGGGGACGGGTGAGGGTCAGGCTTCGGGGAAGGGTTAGGGTTAGGGTTCGGGCTAGGGTTAGGGTTAGGGGATGGGGACGGTTTAGGGTCCAGGTGAGGGTACGACAACGCTTTAGGGCGAGCGTACGTGTGAGGGCGCGGGTTAGTGTCAGCGTACGGGTTAGGATTAGGGGACGGGTGAGGGTCAGGCTTTGGGGAAGGTTTAGGGTTAGGGTTCGGGCTAGGGTTAGGGTTAGGGGACAGGGACGGTTTAGGGTCCAGGTGAGGGTACGACAACGCTTTAGGGGGAGCGTACGTGTGAGGGCGCGGGTTAGTGTCAGCGTACGGGTTAGGATTAGGGGACCGGTGAGGGTCAGGCTTCGGGGAAGGGTTAGGGTTAGGGTTCGGCCTAGGGTTAGGGTTAGGGGACGGGGATGGTTTAGGGTCCAGGTGAGGGTACGACAACGCTTTAGGGGGAGCGTACGTGTGAGGGCGCGGGTTAGTGTCAGAGTACGGGTTAGGATTAGGGGACGGGTGAGGGTCAGGCTTCGGGGAAGGGTTAGGGTTAGGGTTCTGGCTAGGGTTAGGTTTAGGGGACGGGGACGGTTTAGGGTCCAGGTGAGGGTACGACAACGCTTTAGGGGGAGCGTACGTGTGAGGGCGCGGTTTAGTGTCAGCGTACGGGTTAGGATTAGGGGACGGGTGAGGGTCAGGCTTCGGGGAAGGGTTAGGGTTAGGGTTCGGGCTAGGGTTAGGGTTAGGGGATGGGGACGGTTTAGGGTCCAGGTGAGGGTACGACAACGCTTTAGGGGGAGCATACGTGTGAGGGCGCGGGTTAGTGTCAGCGTACGGGTTAGGATTAGGGGACGTGTGATGGTCAGGCTTCGGGGAAGGGTTAGGGTTAGGGTTCGGGCTAGGGTTAGGGTTAGGGGACGGGGACGGTTTAGGGTCCAGGTGAGGGTACGACAACGCTTTAGTGGGAGCGTACGTGTGAGGGTGCGGGTTAGTGTCAGCGTACGGGTTAGGATTAGGGGACGGGTGAGGGTCAGGCTTCGGGGAAGGGTTAGGGTTAGGGTTCGGGCTAGGGTTAGGGTTAGGGGACAGGGACGGTTTAGGGTCCAGGTGAGGGTACGACAACGCTTTAGGGGGAGCGTACGTGTGAGGGTGCGGGTTAGTGTCAGCGTACGGGTTAGGATTAGGGGACGGGTGAGGATCAGTCTTCGGGGAATGGTTAGGGTTAGGGTTCGGGCTAGGGTTAGGGTTAGGGGATGGGGACGGTTTAGGGTCCAGGTGAGGGTACGACAACGTTTTAGGGGGAGCGTACGTGTGAGGGCGCGGGTTAGTGTCAGCGTACGGGTTAGGATTAGGGGACGGGTGAGGGTCAGGCTTCGGGGAAGGGTTAGGGTTAGGGTTCGGGCTAGGGTTAGGGTTAGGTGACGGGGACGGTTCAGGGTCCAGGTGAGAGTACGACAACGATTTAGGGGGAGTGTACGTGTGAGGGCGCGGGTTAGTGTTAGCGTACGGCTTAGGATTAGGGTACGGGTGAGGGTCAGGCTTTGGGGAAGGGTTAGGGTTAGGGTTCGGGCTTGGGTTAGGGTTAGGGGACGGGGACGGTTTAGGGTCCAGGTGAGGGTACAACAACGCTTTGGGGGAGCGTACGTGTGAGGGCGCGGGTTAGTGTTAGCGTACGGGTTACGATTAGGGGACGGGTGAGGGTCAGGCTTCGGGGAAGGGTTAGGGTTAGGGTTCGGGCTAGGGTTACGGTTAGGGGACGGGGACGGTTTAGGGTCCAGGTGAGGGTACGACAACGCTTTAGGGGGAGCGTACGTGTTAAGGCGCGGGTTAGCGTTAGTGTACGGGTTAGGATTAGGGGACGCGTGAGGGTCAGGCTTCGGGGAAGGGTTAGGGTTAGGGTTCGGGCTAGGGTTAGGGTTAGGGGACGTGGACGGTTTAGGGTCCAGGTGAGGGTACGACAACGCTTTAGGGGGAGCGTACGTGTGAGGGCGCGGGTTAGTGTCAGAGTACGGGTTAGGATTAGGGGACGGGTGAGAGTCAGGCTTCGAAGAAGGGTTAGGGATAGGGTTCGGGCTAGGGTTAGGGTTAGGGGACGGGGACGGTTTGGGGTCCAGGTGAGGGTACGCCAACGCTTTAAGGGGAGCGTACGTGTGAGGGCGCGGGTTAGTGTCAGCGTACGGGTTAGGATTAGGGGACGGGTGAGTGTCAGGCTTCGGGGAAGGGTTAGGGTTAGGGTTCGGGCTAGGGTTAGGGTTAGGGGACGGGGACGGTTTAGGGTCCAGGTGAGGGTACGACAACGCTTTAGGGGGAGCGTACGTGTGAGGGCGCGGGTTAGTGTCAGCGTACGGGTTAGGATTAGGGGACGGGTGAGGGTCAGGCTTCGGGGAAGGGTTAGGGTTAGGGTTCGGGCTAGGGTTAGGGTTAGGGTACGGGGACGGTTTAGGGTCCAGGTTAGGGTACGACAACGTTTTAGGGGGAGCGTACGTGTGAGGGCGCGGGTTAGTGTCAGCGTACGGGTTAGGATTAGGGGACGGGTGAGGGTCAGGCTTCGGGGAAGGGTTAGGATTAGGGTTCGGGCTAGGGTTATGGTTAGGGGACGGGGACGGTTTAGGGTCCAGGTGAGGGTACGACAACGCTTTAGGGGGAGCGTACGTGTGAGGGCGCGGGTTAGTGTCAGCGTATGGGTTAGGATTAGGGGACGTGTGAGGGTCCGGCTTCGGGGAAGGGTTAG